>NC_091284.1:190595083-190906236 GCF_032444005.1 Ranitomeya imitator | reverse complement strand
CATCCCAAACAATCGAAATTTCAAAAATTACATCCAAGAGAATCGGAGCACACTAAGCTTTGTTCCGAGTGTCAATTACATAATTGGCTCGATTCTCTTGGAAGAGAGAATCTATGGTCGTGTTACCATAGCCTAAAACGGAAGGTTTTGTACTAAAAGCTCTATGGATCTCAGTTTTGTTAAAAATTTGGTAATTGTTCTTGGGTTTAGTGAGATTTTAATATTGATCACTCACAGCGCTGACTGTTATACCCTCATCTGAACGTGCCCTTAGCATTTATAGATTGACATTTAATCCATGCTGCTGTCCATGTTGCTCATTCCACACTTAAAGTCTAGATTTTGTTTGCACTAGCCAGCTTTCTAGGGTTCCAATTTACCCTTCAAGATGACTTCTTCAGTCTCCACAACATAATTGAGAGATAACGAGTAATGTTGGGATAATATTATGCAATACGAGTGATAACGCAGCCATTGTTCATACTGGCCATTATCACAATAGTACAGAAGCCTAAAACTCTACTTGAGCTGCAGTTAATGATACTGCATTTTATAATACTCATTCTTCCACATACAATACCTCTATAGAAATACTCAAGAGCTTGCGCAGAATAAATACTAGTGACATCTTTCATTTATTTCTGTGTGTGTTCACCAGTTTGGGATGTGGTGGCTGTTGGAAGAGCAACTTATTATGATTCCATTTGTATTATTAAATGACAAAGGATTTCCTACTTGACTAAACTGAATGGAATAGAGCGTAAAGTGGTGAGATAAATTCATACATAATTGGACATTATTCAGAAAACAATATGTCTGGGGCGAAGCGGTTGAGCTCATAGAATTACCTGAAGAGCATAAATAAGTAAATGAGCCACATCTTTGTCTGGAAAGTGAAGTAAAATGACATTTTTTTTGGCACAATCACAGTAGAAATGCAACATTTTTGCTAGGATTTTGTAACATTTCGGCAAAAGTATGTGTTTGTTTTTCCTTGGTTGTGGCAAAACCATAGAGCACATGTATGTAGCCTAAAAATATCCTTTAATAAGCTAATAAACCTAATTTTATTCCTATGGTCGTGTTCACGCATTGAGGCTATGGTGCGATTTTGAGCTGCAATTGTGGAAAAATTGCAACATTTACATTTCTAAAAAAATTGTGACATGCTGCCGTTTCGATGCAGAAAAATGCGTTGCGGATGTAACAAGAGAACACAGACCTGTCCAAACTTACTGCATAAAGTTTTTTATTTTACAAAATTACTTTCATTGTAATCAGTAAAAATAAGGACAATAAGTCCATGTACACACAGTCAGTATTTCACATCAGTATTTGTAAGCCAAAACCAGGAGTGGAACAATCAGAGGAAAGGTATAATAGAAACACGTCACCACCTCTGTATTTTTTACCCATTTTTAACCCACTCCTGGTAATGAACTACAAATACTGATGTCAAATACTGATCAAATACTGAATGTGTGAATTTGGCCTATTAAGGACAAGTAAGGTTGGTTTCTACCATTTGTGAAACACGGAGAATTCTCGCATCAGAAGACCCAGCCCAATTGCCAATGAAGCTAAGTAATTCATAAGCATAAATGAAGCAGTTAAGTCGGGTCGGGAGACTCGGCAGTTGCAAGAAAACTTCCATGTCTTATGGATTTGCTTCAGGTTTCCAAAGAAGGAAAGTGAGTAAAAGATGTGATCAGTCCATTTGTGGAAGCAGCTCGCTAATTTATTCAATACAAGTTAAAACAAAAAAACCAGCAGCAAAAGATGTTTCAAAAAATTCTAAAAAACAAAAAAATATAAACAAAATATGCCGGTATGTCCTGAAGTGTCTTCCTCTACAAAACTTGGTGGGTCACTTATATTTAAGAGTTTCTATGTTCCGATATCCCTTAGGCCCCCTTCACATGTTCGTTTTTTAAGGATTACAGACACATGCACACCCATTGTATTCAATGGTGGTGGCACATGTCAGGTCTTTCACACGGACTGTGTGTCTGTGTGAAAAACTCGAAAACGTCCCTTTTTTCCGCGCAGCACTGAGGAAATGCTTGCTGCACATGTGCACACTGAGTACACACGGATGACATCTGTGTGACATCTGTGTGACATGTACTTGAATGAAATGCTCAGGCGGCAAGAAAAAGCAGTACAGTTAGCGCTATTCCAGGGTGCTGGGCACTGATTACAACGGTCATCATCCTTGCCTGCTCTCCCTGCGATTAGCCGGACCAGGTGATGCTGATGTCACTTGTAGTCAGTGCATTAAATAAACAATTAAATAAACAAAACCGTGTTGGGTAACCAATATATTTTAAAACCAGCACAGGTGAAGCAGACAGCAGCAGGCTTCTATTATCAAACTGGGACAGTCCATGGTTAATGGCCCGTCCTTAACCAAAAAATAGAACCCCGCAGCCACCTCAGAATTGACACACCACAATAGATGTGCCAATTCTGATGCTTTACATGGCTCATCCTGATGCCCTGGTGTGGTGGCAATCGGGGTTATATACACATGGTCAAAATTGTTGGTACCACTCGTTTAATGGCAGAAAAACCCATCACAAAAATAACTTTAACCCCTTTCTGACATGGGACGTACTATCCCGTCGAGGTGGGGTGGGCCCCCATGACCACGGACGGGATAGTACGTCCAGTGCGATCGGCGGCGCTCACGGGGGGAGCGCCGCCGATCGCGGCCGGGTGTCAGCTGTTTATCGCAGCTGACATCCGGCACTATGTGCCAGGAGCGGTCACTGACCGCCCCCGGCACATTAACCCCTGGCACACCGCGATCAAAGATGATCGCGATGTGCCGGCGGTGCAGGGAAGCTTCCCGCAGGGAGGGGGCTCCCTGCGGGCTTCCCTGAGCACCCGCAGCAACGCGATGTGATCGCGTTGCTGCGAGGGTCTCACCTCCCTCCCTGCTTCCTCCAGCCCCGGATCCAAGATGGCCGCGGATCCGGGTCCTGCAGGGAGGGAGGTGGCTTCACAGAGCCTGCTCAGAGCAGGCACTGTGAAGGCTGCAGTGCTGCATGTCAGATCGGTGATCTGACAGAGTGCTGTGCAAACTGTCAGATCACCGATCTGTGATGTCCCCCCCTGGGACAAAGTAAAAAAGTAAAAAAAAAAATTTCAAAATGTGTAAAAAAAAAAAAAAAAAAATATTCCTAAATAATGAAAAAAAAAAAAATATTATTCCCCTAAATACATTTCTTTATCTAAATAAAAAAAAAACAATAAAAGTACACATATTTAAAATCGCCGCGTCCGTAACGGCCCAACCTATAAAACTGGCCCACTAGTTAACCCCTTCAGTAAACACCGTAAGAAAAAAAAAAAAAAAACGAGGCAAAAAACAACGCTTTATTATCATACTGCCGAACAAAAAGTGGAATAACACGCGATCAAAAAGACAGATATGAATAACCATGATACCGCTGAAAGCGTCATCTTGTCCCGCAAAAAACGAGCTGCCATACAGCATCATCAGCAAAAAAAAAAAAAAGTTATAGTCCTGAGACTAATGCGATGCAAAAATAATTATTTTTTCTATAAAATAGTTTTTATCGTATAAAAGCGCCAAAATATAAAAAAAGATATAAATGAGGTGTCGCTGTAATCATACTGACCCGAAGAATAAAACTGCTTTATCCATTTTACCAAACGCGGAACGGTATAAACACCTCCCCCAAAAGAAATTCATGAATAGCTGGTTTTTGGTCATTCTGCCTCGCAAAAATCGGAATAAAAAGCGATCAAAAAATGTAACGTGCCCAAAAATGTTACCAATAAAAACGTCAACTCGTCCCGCAAAAAACAAGACCTCACATGACTCTGTGAACCAAAATATGGAAAAATACTAGCTCTCAAAATGTGGTAACGCAAAAAATATTTTTTGCAATAAAAAGCGTCTTTCAGTGTGTGACGGCTGCCAATCATAAAAATCCGCTAAAAAACCCGCTATAAAAGTAAATCAAACCCCCCTTCATCACCCCCTTAGTTAGGGAAAAATTAAAAAAATTTATTTATTTCCATTTTTCCATTAGGGCTTGGGTTAGGGCTAGGGCTAGGGTTAGGGCTAGGGTTAGGGTTAGGGCTAGGGTTAGGGCTAGGGTTAGGGCTAGGGTGAGGGCTAGGGTTAGGGCTAGGGTTAGGGCTAGGGTTAGGGTTAGGGCTAGGGTTAGGGCTAGGGTTAGGGCTAGGGTTAGGGCTAGGGCTAGGGTTAGGGTTAGGGCTAGGGTTAGGGCTATGGTTAGGGCTAGGGTTAGTGCTACAGTTTGGGTTGGGGCTAAAGTTTGGGTTGGGGCTAGGGTTAAGGCTACAGTTAGGGTTGGGGCTAAAGTTATGGTTAGGGTTTAGATTACATTTACAGTTGGGAATAGGGTTGGGATTAGGGTTAGGTGTGTGTCAGGGTTAGAGGTGTGGTTAGGGTTACTGTTGGGATTAGGGTTAGGGGTGTGTTTGGATTATGGTTTCAGTTATAATTGGGGGGTTTCCACTGTTTAGACACATCAGGGGCTCTCCAAACGCGACATGGCGTCCGATCTCAATTCCAGCCAATTCTGCGTTGAAAAAGTAAAACAGTGCTCCTTCCCTTCCGAGCTCTCCCGTGTGCCCAAACAGGGATTTACCCCAACATATGGGGTATCAGCGTACTCAGGACAAATAGGACAACAACTTTTGGGGTCCAATTTCTCCTGTTACCCTTGGGAAAATACAAAACTGGGGGCTAAAAAATTATTTTTGTGGGAAAAAAAAAGATTTTTTATTTTCACGGCTCTGCGTTATAAACTGTAGTGAAACACTTGGGGGTTCAAAGTTCTCACAACACATCTAGATAAGTTCCATGGGGGTCTAGTTTCCAATATGGGGTCACTTGTGGGGGATTTCTACTGTTTAGGTGCATTAGGGGTTCTGCAAACGCAATGTGACGCCTGCAGACCATTCCATCTAAGTCTGCATTCCAAATGGCACTCCTTCCCTTCTGAGCCCTCCCATGCGCCCAAACGGTGGTTCCCCCCAACATATGGGGTATCAGCGTACTCAGGACAAATTGGACAACAACTTTTGGGGTCAAATTTCTCCTCTTACCCTCGGGAAAATACAAAACTGAGGGCTAAAAAATAATTTTGGGGGGAAAGATTTTTTTTTTCAATTTTCACGGCTCTGCGTTACAAACTGTAGTGAAACACTTGGGGGTTCAAAGCTCTCACAACACATCTAGATGAGTTCCTTAGGGGGTCTAGTTTCCAAAATGGTGTCACTTGTGGGGGGTTTCTACTGTTTCGGTACATTAGGGGCTCTGCAAATGCAATGTGACACCTGCAGACCATTCCATCTAAGCCTGCATTCCAAATGGAGCTCCTTCCCTTCCGAGCCCTCCCATGCGCCCAAACAGTGGTTCCCCCCCACATATGGGGTATCAGCGCACTCAGAACAAATTGGACAACAAATTTTGGGGTCCAATATCTCCTGTTACCCTCGGGAAAATACAAAACTGGGGGCTAAAAAATAATTTTTGTGGGAAAAAATTTTTGTTTTATTTTTACGGCTCTCCATTATAAACTTCTGTGAAGCCCTTGGTGGGTCAAAGTGCTCACCACACATGTAGATAAGTTCCTTAGGGGGTCTACTTTCCAAAATGGTGTCACTTGTGGGGGGTTTCTACTGTTTAGGTACATTAGGGGCTCTGCAAACGCAATGTGACACCTGCAGACCATTCCATCTAAGTCTGCATTCAAATGGCACTCCTTCCCTTCCAAACCCTCTCATGCGCCCAAACAGTGGTTCCCCCCACATATGGTGTATCATCGCACTCAGGACAAATTGGGCAACAATTTTTGGGGTCCACTTTCTCCTGTTACCCTCGGGAAAATACAAAACTGGGGGCTAAAAAAATAATTTTTGTGGGAAAAATTTTTTGTTTTATTTTTACGGCTCTGCATTATAAACTTCTGTGAAGCACTTGGTGGGTCAAAGTGCTCACCACACATCTAGATAAGTTCCTTAGGGGGTCTACTTTCCAAAATGGTGTCATTTGTGGGGGGTTTCAATGTTTAGGCACATCAGTGGCTCTCCAAACGCAACATGGCGTCCCATCTCAATTCCTGTCAATTTTGCATTGAAAAGTCAAACGGCGCTCCTTCCCTTCCGAGCTCTCCCATCCACCCAAACAGTGGTTTACCCCCACATATGGGGTATCAGCGTACTCAGGACAAGTTGTACAACAACTTTTGGGGTCCAATTTCTTCTCTTACCCTTGGGAAAATCAAAAATTGGGGGTGGAAAGTTAACTTTTGTGAAAAAATATGATTTTTTATTTTTACAGTTCTACATTATAAACTTCTGTGAAGCACTTGGTGGGTCAAAGTGCTCACCACACATCTAGATAAGTTCCTTAGGGGGTCTACTTTCCAAAATGGTGTCACTTGTGGGGGGTTTCAATGTTTAGGCACATCAGGGGCTCTCCAAACGAAACATGGCGTCCCATCTCAATTCCAGTCAATTTTGCATTGAAAAGTCAAATGGCGCTCCTTCGCTTCCGAGCTCTGCCATGCGCCCAAACAGTGGTTTACCCCCACATGTGGGGTATTGTCGCGCTCAGGACAAATTGTACAACAATGGTTGGGGTCTATTTTCTCCTGTTACCCTTGGTAAAATTAAACAAATTGGAGCTGAATTAAATTTTTTGTGAAAAAAAGTTAAATGTTCATTTTTATTTAAACATTCAAAAAATTCCTGTGAAGCACCAGAAGGGTTAATAAACTTCTTGAATATGGTTTTGAGCACCTTGAGGGGTGTAGTTTTTAGAATGGTGTCACACTTGGGTATTTTCTATCATATAGACCCCTCAAAATGACTTCAAATGAGATGTGGTCCCTAAAATAAAATGGTGTTGTAGAAATGAGAAATTGCTGGTCACCCTTATAACTCCCTAACAAAAAAAAATTTTGGTTCCAAAATTGTGCTGATGTAAAGTAGACATGTGGGAAATGTTACTTATTAAGTATTTTGTGTGACATATCTCTGTGATTTAAGTGCATAAAAATTCAAAGTTGGAAAATTGCGAAATTTTCATAATTTTCGCCAAATTTCCGTTTTTTTCACAAATAAACGCAGGTACTATCAAATACTTTTTACCATTGTCATGAAGTACAATATGTCACGAAAAAACAATGTCAGAATCACTGGGATCCGTTGAAGCGTTCCAGAGTTATAACCTCACAAAGAGACAGTGGTCAGAATTGTAAAAATTGGCCCGGTCATTAACGTGCAAACCACCCTTGGGGGTAAAGGGGTTAATCTGAAAAAAGTAATGATAAATAAAAAATCTATGAAAATTATCAAATGAAAGTCAGACATTGTTTTTGAACCATGCTTCCACAGAATTTGTAAAAAAATAAACCTCATGAATTAGGCCTGGACTCAAATGATGGTACCCTCAACTTAACATTTTGTTGCACAACCTTTTGAGGCAATCACTGCAATCAAACGATTCCTGTAACTGTCAAGGAGACTTCTGCACCTCTCGACTGGTATTTTAGCCCACTCCTCAAGAGCAAACTGCTCCAGTTGTCTCGTGTTTGAAGGTTGCCTTTTCCCAACGGCATGTTTCAGCTCTTTCCAAAAATGTTCAATGGGATTTAGGTCAGGCTCATAGAAGACCACTTCAGAATAGTCCAATGTTTTCCTCTTAGCCATTCTTGGGTGTTTTTAGCTGTGTGTTTTGGGTCATTATCCTGTTGCAAGACCCATGACCTACGACTGAGACCAAGCTTTCTTACACTGGGCAGAACATTTCTCTCTAGAATCCCTTGATAGTCTTGAGATTTCGTTGTACCCTGCACAGACTCCAGACACCCTGTGCCAGATGCAGCAAAGCAGCCCCAGAACATAACAGAGCCTCCTCCATGTTTCACAATAGGGACAGTGTTCTTTTCTTGATATGCTTCATTTTTTGTCTGTGAACATAGAGCTGATGTGCCTTGCCAAAAAGTTCCATTTTTGTCTCATCTATCCTTAGGACATTCTACCAGAAGCTTTGTGGCTTGTCAACATGGAGTTTGGCAAATTCCAGTCTGGCTTTTTTATGATTTTTTTTCAACAATGGTGTCCTCCTTGGTCGTCTCCCATGAAGTCCACTTTGGCTCATACAACAATGGATGGTGCGATCTGACACTGATGTTCCTTGAGCTTGAAGATCACCTTTAATCTGTTTAAAAGTTTTTCTGGGCTCTTTTTTTACCATTCGTATTATCCGTCTCTTTGATTTTTCATTAATTTTCCTCCTGCGGCCACGCCCAGGCTGGTTGGCTACAGTCCCATGGATCTTAAATTCTTATTATATGTGCATCTGAAGTCACATGAATATCAAGCTGCTTGGAGATGGTCTTATAACTTTACCTTTAACTAGTTTGTCTATAATTTTCTTTCTAATCTCCTGAGACAACTCTTTCCTTTCCTTTCCTTCCTCTGGTCCATGTTGAGTGTGAATTACACCATGTCACCAATCCGCACAGTGAGTATCTGTAGCCCTATATACAGCCCCCTCACTGATTCCAAGATTATAGACACCTGTGATGCTAGTTAGTGGACACACCTTGATCTAACATGTCCCTTGTGGCACATTATTTTCAGGAGTACAATCATTTTTGTCCAGGCCTATTTCATGAGGTTTTTTTTTTGTTTTCAATTCTGTGGAAACATGGTTGAAATGCAATGTCTGACTTTCATTTGTTCATTTTCATAGATCTTTTATTTATTATTATTTTTGTCAGATTCAAGTTATTTCTGTGACCATTGTGGGTTTCTCTGTCATTAAAGGAGGGGTACCAACAATTTTGACCACGTGTGAATAGGTTTGACAACTGCTGTGATTTGTCAAAACTCACAGCTGCCATCAAGCACTGGGATTAGTAATAGAAAGGTGTTTGTCAGACAACCCCATTACTGACTCTGCAGTCAAAAGAAATAAACACTCGCGCCGCGCCAGGCCGCCGGACCGACTCTCACCCGACTCTGCACCTCGGGCCCCCCGTAGGCGTAGGAGCCCCTCCAGGGACCCTCCAGGCCGGGCGCCAGTGGGTCGCGGTGCTAGGGGCCCCGGCCTGGGAGGAATCCATTGGCCACGAGGGGTCCATCTTCGGCTGCTAGGCCTCAGCCTCGCAGCACTGTGGGGGCGGAGCCTGTGCGAGCTGGGCAACGTGGGAGGACTTGTGCGACGGGGGGCCGCAGCAGTGATGTCCCTGCCGCGCCGCCTGCCTCAGCGTCACCGGTGGCTACGCAGAGCGGAGGTTTCGGTACGGGCGGCTTGGGGTCTCATGCCCTGGGGCCGGCCCCGAGTACTGCAGCAGGATACTCTCCTGCCCCGGGAGTGCAGGATGGGATGGCGTTTTCACCAGGACCGGTTGGTGGCTCCGCAACTTCGTCGGTGCAGTCATTTGGAGGGCGGCTGGCACCAGATCTGACACCCTCATCGGCTGGAGCAGCACAGGGATCGCAACTGGATTCAAGCCAGGGGCCCAGCACGGCATCCCCCTATGATGGATCGTCTGCAGCGGGACAGAGTCGTCAGGATCCTGGTACTCCGGCTGGAGGGATCACAGCTCCTTCGCAGCCTGGTGAGTGTGCGTCTTTGTCTTCAATATCTGCTCAATTGTTATCCACGCCAGTGGTTCGGGGTCTGCAAGGCGATGGAGGGTCTGTTTTTGGGGCCGTGGGCCCGAGTGCAGGGGATACAGGGGGGGTAAGTGCGCTTTTGGAGAATGTGAGGGATTTATTGACAAGATTGGAGAGGGGTATGAATGTCAGAGGCATTTGGCAGCATGGATAGGTGCTGGCGGTGTGGGTATGGGAACGAGGGAGGTAGCGGTTAGCCCTGTGGCTCCGGTTTCAGTTTCAGTGCAGACGGAGAAGGAGAAAGAATGCCGTATTCACTTGGATGATAGGGCGCATGGGGAGGTGTATGTCTGTTTTGAGGGCCCCTTGGGGGCGCACCTTAAAAAAGAGGTGAGAGAAAAAATTGTTAAAGATGAGTATGTGGAGATATTTTTGTTACTTCCCCTTGAAAAATTTAACCTGGATAAAGGGAAGAAAGAGGACAGTAAAAAGGAGGAGGAGGAGAAGCGCAGATGGCGTTTAATTCCTCAGACTTTTGTTAACTGGCTGCAAGCCTTTGCTATTTTGGCTAGTGTGATTGGGGAGAAGGCGCCGGAGAATTGTTCGGGCCTGTTCTGTTACATGGATTCTATTGGGGAAGCTCATAGAGTGTATGGGGGGCAGGCTTGGTTGAGGTATGACGAACAATTTCGTCAGCGTAAAGCGATTCGGCCGACATTGCGGTGGGACCAAAAGGATATAGGGCTATGGCTGCGCGTGATGGCGCAGTATAAATTCGGTCATTCCTTTCAAGGGGGGGCCGGATCTTCCGGTCAAGGTAATCAGTCCACCAGTACAGGGGCGTCAAGCCAGTCCGGTCAGTCAGGGGGGCATAAGGCAGGTCTGTGTTGGCAGTACAACGACGGACAGTGTAAGTACGGGGTCAATTGCAAATTCAAGCATTTGTGCTCCCATTGCAATGGATCCACACACGGGGCAACAAAATGCTTTAAAAAAGGCAAGTCAAAGACAGGGGCAGGGAATTCCTATGGGGGTGACGCCGGTGAGGCTGGAAAGGATGGCCCCTTATCTAAGTAGATATCCTGAGAGGGAGGCGGCAGAGTTGTTATTCAGTGGTTTCCAGGTTGGTTTTGTTATCCCGGCTCCGTCGTTTGAGGTGCCTCGGGTCCTTAAGAATTTACGTTCGGCTTTGGTTCATAAGGAGATTGTGTCGGAAAAATTGAGTAAGGAGGTGGCGCTAGGGAGGATGTCGGGCCCGTTTTCGTCATTGCCGTTTAAGGATTTGGTAGTCTCCCCACTGGGTGTGGTCCCTAAGAAGGAGGTGGGTAAGTTTCGGCTCATTCACCATCTTTCTTACCCGCGTGGACTATCGGTTAACGATGGTATCACTCCTGAGCTTTGCTCGGTGGTGTATGCATCATTTGATGAAGCCATTGGGTGGGTGCGTAAGTTTGGGAAGGGGGCGCTGTTGGCAAAAACGGATATTGAGGCAGCATTCCGGTTACTGCCTGTTCATCCGGATAGCGTAAGACTTTTTGGTTGTTTTTGGGAAGGGGGGTTTTTTGTGGATCGATGTTTGCCCATGGGTTGCTCGTTATCATGTGCATTGTTTGAAACTTTCAGTTCGTTTCTGGAATGGGCAATTAAGGACGTGTCAGATTGTGATTCGGTGATACACTATCTGGATGATTTCTTGTGTGTGGGCCCGGCTGGGTCTGATCGTTGCCATAGGCTTCTGAAGGCAGTGGAATGGGTGGCGGAGCGGTTTGGAGTACCGTTGGCTCCTGGTAAAACAGAAGGCCCGTGCACGTGCTTGAGTTTTCTGGGCATTGTCATTGATACTGTGGAGTGGGAGTTTCGGCTGCCTGTTGAAAAGATTGAGGGGCTTCGCCAGGATTTGGTCAGAGCGCGTCGGGTGAAAAAATTGTCATTGCGGGATCTGCAGTCATTGTTGGGAAAACTCAATTTTGCGTGCAGGGTGATGCCGATGGGGAGAGTTTTCTCCAGATGGCTGGCAAGTGCTACTGCGGGTGTTCGAGCCCCGCATCATTTTGTGCGGTTGTCAGCTGATTTAAAAGAGGATTTGGCGGTATGGAGCACCTTTTTGGAAACTTACAATTGTCGTTCATTGGTGATGGAGGAGGTTGTGGACAATGACTCGTTGGATTTGTTCACGGACGCGGCTGGCAGCAGTGGTTTCGGAGCGTACTTTCGAGGGCAGTGGTGTGCGGCACCTTGGCCGGCGGAATGGTTCTCGGAAGGGTTGGTGCGTAATGTTGCATTATTGGAAATTTTTCCTATTTTGGTGACAGTGCATTTGTGGAAGCAGGAATTCCGTAACAGGCGCATTCGTTTCAACTGATAATATGGGGGTGGTGTGTGCGGTTAATGGTCTCACTGCATCATCACCTCTGGTGGTGAAAGTGTTGAGACAGCTGGTTCTTTGTTGTTTGGAGTTGAATTCTCAGGTTACGGCTACGCATGTGCCTGGGGTGTGTAATTCAATAGCTGATTCTCTTTCTCGTTTCCAGTTCGACCGTTTTCGGTCCTTGGCTCCAGAAGCAGAGAGCAGCGGTTTGGAATGCCCGGCGGAACTTTGGCTAGTGGTATCCGGGATGCAGAAGATCTGATAAGATCGTCGTTGGCTCCCAAGACGTGGGAGGCTTATCAGGCGGCTTGGTTGTTATGGGAAAGAGAGTTGTCTTTTCACCATGGTGAGGGTGATCCTGATGGACAGGTGGGGGTCTTGTTGTCATGGTTGAGCCGGGGGTTTTCTGAAGGTTGGTCCTGGTCTAAAGCATCACATTTGTTAGCTGCTTTAGCTTTTGGTTTTAAGCTAAGAGGACAGCGGGATTTATCAAAAGTGTTCCTGGTAAAACAGGCAGTTAAGGGTTTTCGCAGACAGTATAATCGTTTGGATTCTCGGCGTCCAATTTCTTTCGTGATGTTGGAGCGGTTAGGCGAGGTGTTAGGTGAGTGTTGTGAGTCGGAATTTGAACACTGTTTGTTCAGACTGGCGTTTTCTTTGGCCTTTTTCGGCGCCATGAGAATTGGAGAGTTAGTGTCTCCCAATAAGAGAGTAGTGGGGGGCATTTTGGCGCGCGACGTAATTTTGTATGACGGGCGTGTGGAATTTTGGTTACGTCGATCTAAGACGGATCAGGCGGGTCGAGGTAAGAAGATTGTGCTCGGCTCAGTTAGTGGTTCAAGA
This sequence comes from Ranitomeya imitator, assembly GCF_032444005.1. Taxonomy (NCBI): domain Eukaryota; kingdom Metazoa; phylum Chordata; class Amphibia; order Anura; family Dendrobatidae; genus Ranitomeya; species Ranitomeya imitator. The sequence goes on along the minus strand of NC_091284.1, from coordinate 190,893,389 downwards.
ATGTGCCCAGTTGATTGTTTGAGAGTTTTTTGGGGACAGGGTTCGTCCAGGGCGGGTTCGTTGCTCTGCCACGGGGACGGTTCCTCGCTGTCGCGATATCAGTTTCATATGGTCTTTAAAAGGGCGATTAGAGCCTTAGGTCTAGATGACTCTCGATTCGCTCCTCATTCGTTTCGGATTTGGGCAGCAACCGCTGCAGCGGAAGGGGGTCTGGATTCTGAGGTCATCAAGCGCATTGGTAGAGAGAAGTCTAACAGATATCGCAGTTATGTTAGGAATTGATGGTAGGGTGTTGGGTGACATCAGGTTTGGTGTCTGGGTCGTTTTAGCGTTGGTTTAACTGCATGTGTTTGTATTTTTCAGATTCCCCCCCACTGCTTGTGTGGATTTTCGGCCATTCTTATGTCCATTGGGGAGCCCTGAGAGCTGACATGCGGTCGGAGGGTAGACAGCTGGGATTCGATCGCTCGGTGGCGGTGGTTCGATGGATCGGATTTAGGGGCTTGGTCTGGAACAAGGTGCTGAAGGAAATCCACAAGGCAGTTATTTTGGATAAGTCACCTGATATTTTGGTGTTGCATGTGGGGGGTAATGATTTGGGGGCAAGACCCTTCAGAGAGTTAATCAGCGATATTAAGCAAGATTTGCTTTGGGTATGGCTTTTATACCCGGGTGTGGCAGTGGTTTGGTCCGAGATAGTGCCGCGTAAGCATTGGCGGAACATGAGATCTTTGGACAAGCTTAACAAAGCTAGAATTAAAGTAAACAGAGCGGTGTCTGCTTTTGTTGTACGGAATGGGGGAGTTGCCGTGCGGCATTTTGAATTGGAAAAAGGTGACGGGGCTTTTTGGTTGGCAGATGGTGTCCATCTGAATGCAGTCGGAATGGATTTCTGGGCACTGGGACTGCAAGAAGGTGTGGAAAAGGCCATAGCGTTCCGTTCTGGTGGGGTCTTGGGTCTTTGAGGTGTTCAAAGCTCCTCGTTGTGGTGGCTGGGGGGAGTCCTTGGAGTTGGTGGAAATTGGGTTGGGGGAGCCATTGGCTGATGGCTCCTCTGTATTTAGAGGTCATTTGGTTTTGGATCTGGTGACTGGGATGGGGGTTCCGGCAGGGGTGGTCGGTTCCCCTGGAATATTAGCGTGAACAGTTAACCCTATGGGGTTCTTTGGTGCTCCCGAGCCAGTAGGGTAACGGCTGGGAGTAATTTTGGTTTGGATAAAGTCACGCTATGCTGTGTTGGTCACCAGATTCTTGGGAGCTCCAAGGACTCCTTCACAGTTTTAATGATTGGTGTTTTTTATATATTCAATGTTTGTTTTATGTTAAATAAATAAAAAGGCTGCTGTGGCCGATACTATTCCAAAGAATATGTTGTAAGTGTGTTATTGGTGGGCAATGGGGTTGGCAAACGGAGGTATGTACAAGTTAAGTAAGATGGGGTGTTTCCCCGTTACCCCAATCGCTCGACATTACCAGGGTCAAGTAGTGGCCGGAGCTGGAGCCGCCCCTCCCCCCAGCGGCGTAAGTGGAGGCGAACATGACCATGGGATGGAGGGAGGGGTTAGGGTTAATAGGGAGGAATAGTGGAAAGAGCGGGAGCTTATATAGTGGTGGGGGGGTGGGGCCAAGCAGTTCCCGCTCTCCAGGCATCGTGAGTCCCGCCCGCCCGCCCTATTTGTTATGGTTAGTGGGGATGGAATGTTATTTTATGGGGAATTTTGTACCGGGTAACAAGGGTCACTGTGGCTTTGGTGGCTGGGGGGAGTCCTTGGAGTTGGTGGAAATTGGGTTGGGGGAGCCATTGGCTGATGGCTCCTCTGTATTTAGAGGTCAATTGGTTTTGGATCTGGTGACTGGGATGGGGGTTCCGGCAGGGGTGGTCGGTTCCCCTGGAATATTAGCGTGAACAGTTAACCCTATGGGGTTCTTTGGTGCTCCCGAGCCAGTAGGGTAACGGCTGGGAGTAATTTTGGTTTGGATAAAGTCACGCTATGCTGTGTTGGTCACCAGATTCTTGGGAGCTCCAAGGACTCCTTCACAGTTTTAATGATTGGTGTTTTTTATATATTCAATGTTTGTTTTATGTTAAATAAATAAAAAGGCTGCTGTGGCCGATACTATTCCAAAGAATATGTTGTAAGTGTGTTATTGGTGGGCAATGGGGTTGGCAAACGGAGGTATGTACAAGTTAAGTAAGATGGGGTGTTTCCCCGTTACCCCAATCGCTCGACATTACCAGGGTCAAGAACTTATCTGTGTGTATGTTTATTTCTTGACTACAGGGTTACTAACAGGGGTGTCTAATAGACACTTCTGTATTAATAACCCTTGGGCTTGATGTCAGTGGACATTGCACAGCTGACATCAACCCCAAAACTTTTGCCTCAATTGCAACCGCACCAAGTCAATCAAAAAGAGCTGAGGATAAAACGCCAGATGTGCCATTTTGGGGGCAGCTGAGGGCGGGTTTTATTAGGCTGGGAAGGGGATAATTTCCATGGCCCTTCTCAGCCTATTAATATCATCCACCTATTGTCTGCTTAGCCTTTGCTAGTTATTAAAAATAGTGGGGACCCACATCATTTTTTGGGATGGTCCTCCTTTTTAATAAGCAGTAAAGGCAAAGCAGACTACGGGGGCTGATATTAATAGGTTGGGAAAGTCTATGGACATTGTGTCCTTCTCCAGCACAATAAGACCAGCTCACAGCTGTCTGTTTTCCCTTAAAGGGGGGACCCCACACCAATTTTTTCCACTTATTCCTAAAACGGCAGCTATCCTTTCCTCTGTATCTATCTATCTATCTTTCTATCTATCTATCTATCTATCTCCATCTTTGCACATCTAACACCTAAACATGTCATTTGTATTCTTCATTCTATTCCACCACTTGTCACACTGATGGTGCAAACGGATGACACATGGATGGCACACAGATGATACACTCGTACACATGGACAAGTACACACATACATACGTATGCCACATGGATAGTGTCACACTGACACACATGGATGGCACACAGACCAGTACCGGAATCACCGGAACATGTAATGGGGGCCATAGAGAGTAAAAAATATCTAATCCTATGATGATGATGGTTGCCAGTTCCATCAGTTAAGGTGGACATGAAATAATAAGCTAAAAACAGGTCAGTATGGTGGCTCAATGAATAGCACTGTAACCTTGATGCACCGGGGTCAGTATGTTCTCCCTATGTTTGCGTGGGTTTTCTTCCACATTCCAAAGTCATATTGATAGGGAATTCAGATTGTGAGCCCCAATGGGGACAGCTGTGACAATATCTGTAAAGCGCAGTGGAATATGATGGTGCTATATAAGGATGTAAAACTATTAAAAATGTATCTACAGTTGTGCTCAAAAGTTTACATACCCCGGCAGAATTTTTGCTTTCTTGGCCTTTTTTTCCAGACAAAATGAATAATAAACACAGTAGTTTGAAAGTGAATGGCTTCACCCAACCACTAACCATGAGTGCAGAAAAAGTTTTGGTGTTATCATTCATATTCTCTGAAAAAAGGCCAAGAAAGAAAAAATTCTGCCGGGGTATGTAAATTTTTGAGCACAGCTATATATTTATAAGTAAGCTAAATATAACATTCACGATTATTGATTGATTACTCAGAACAAAACTATGGTGTTTTAGACCTTGTTATTGATGGTGAATTATACTTATCCAACACAGAGCAAACTTTTGACCAATAGAATGAATGCAGAGGGTGTCTGGGTGGAGCATATTGCATTCCCGGCAGGTAATAGCTGTGTGTTACAGCCAGGACCTGACTCTAACAGCCACAGGTGGAGTGGAGCTCTGGCCATGATTGTTAACCTGTTAAGCGCTGCTAGAAAACTCTGACAGCAGCATTAACAGCGTACTAACATGGGGGTGTCTCGTGCTATGTGTCCATCGGCACTCCGCAATGCAATCGTGGGTCTCCAATGGGTTTGCTGTGACAACTGAGCATCTGGTCAGTTGAAGACCCTGGTGCCTGTCATTACGAAGCTCCCACCTGTGACTTGGCATCAAAGGAGACCAAGACTTTTACTATAAGCAGCTTTACTGTCCTGTATATACTGCTGTACATGCGATCAGATGATCACAGATTCAGTTCCCCTAAGGGGACCCATAAATACAGTGAAAATAAAATGACAATATGCTAAAAGCAATCTGTTAGTGCAAAATGACTGTTTGAACCATATACAGATGTTCGCTGCACCCTTGGCATGGCCAAATATTTTAGTGCACCTTCCCACGTACTTGTTTTTCATCTATATTCTCCCTTCTCTGGTTCAATAAAGACAGAGTTGTCAATCACAGAAGAGGTGGGGTGGATATAGAGTTAAAACCACCATGCGGGAAAGTGCTTGGTTTGAACAGTCATTCTGTGCTGATAGACTGAGATTTCAGGGGCAGATGTTCATTAGGAGGTCTGTATGAAAATGAGACATACATTCATTTATAGTTTCTATAGGGTAGTGGTTGGGTAGATTAGTTACACTAGGGCGAAAATAAAAGTCATAAAACTAAATATTGTAGTTTGTTTTCTTCTGTGCCTTTCTAAAGACAATTTTTTTTTACTCTCCCGTTAGAAGTAAAAGGAACGTATAACACGATGAGGCCAATCCAGCTCCCTAGGATTCTCCATAACCATGAATTGGACTTGGCATCTCCACTATCTCTGACTCCAGCAAAGCGGAGATTCATCAGCAGCCATTTCTGGCAATTTTCACAGCTTGATGTGCGGTTACAGCAGAGTCAGAGAGCACAGTTCATATCTCTGACTCTCCGCGCTGCCACTTACCACTGCGCTGGCTGCAACGCAAAGTGAGTCACAGCTCGCAGCCGAGATGGAGAATTCCTTGCTGCAGCTGTTTACAATTTGTGGGGCCCTTAATCTCATTTATAAGGCAGGTTGGCTGGCACGCTGACATTCTGCTGGAAGGAGCTCTGGAAGAAGAAGAGGGCGAATATTAAACCCACTTAAACTCTAGCAAAAACTAAAGGGATATGCATTTACCTCTCTGATTTTAACCCTTCCAGCATAGCCCTGATGGAGAGATCTGTTATTTATACCTGCACAGTGTTTCTTAGGTTTTGTTAAAGGAGTTGGGTTTTATTCTGCGGCAGACGCTGAGATAGTCTTCTGCACATCAGGTGGGTCATTTCAGGGACAGAGACAGACAGAAAAGGGTCCCTGTGCAAGAATAGTATGCGAGACCTCTGTAGCCAGATAGTTCTGTCTATGACAGAGGTTACTTGCTGGTTTAGAGTATATACAGAAGGAAAACCTGGAATGTAATGGTTAAAATGTGGCGACACAATGGTCAAAGGTATCCATATTTATATTGCCTTTTTATTGCAGACTGACTTGTTACCACAATAGTCCCCAACGCCCGTTTTGCTTCTTAAGTGTAACCAGCTTTTTCAAAGGGTGTCACCACCTTGGGAGATCCCACTCCTGCCTAATACTGTAGGTATAATTTGATATCTATTTCCATGTATATAATTCACCAGTGATTGTTACTTGTCTGTGTGTCCCTTTTTTGCACTTTGTAAGAAATATTATGCTAAGATTTTGTACTAATATATCTTTTAACCATAAAACTCCACCTTTTCCTCCTTTTTATACTATGCTATTTTGGAGTGGTTTCGGCTTTTTATGTGGAAAGTTTTGACCACAGGCTGTGAAATTATCCACATTTGTGATGCAATTGGGTATATGTATGTATCTAATAGCTGATTTACAGGTACAAGTGGGCCCCCTTACCTCTTGGGCCCCTATGTACCTGCACAGGTTGCATCAATGATAAGTCCACACCTGGGTCAATTGCTAAAGCAACCGTCTGACACCTCCCCGGTATTATGCACAGGTCTTTTTCTAATTAATAGAACAGTGCACTATACCTGCAACAATGCTAACCACTAAGCCACTGTGCTACCCCGCATAGTTATAGACTTCATTGGTCTAAAGATAAGTGTCCTTTCGGCACATTCTCACTGGTGTGCATCGGCATTTAATTTTTTCCACATTATCTAGATCAGGGCTCCCCAACCTGTAGCTCGGGAGCCACATGTGGCTCGCGGCCCCATGAATTGTGGCTCGTGACTGTCTGCCAGCTTGGTGCATTAGCTCCAGGTCTAGCAAACAGGTATGAAGACCACATCTCAAAATGGTGAATTTTGTGAGTAGCCCTGCACAGAACTGCAGATCTAGATGCACATTTACTGGTCTTAGGGGTTTAGAGATGTTTTAGGTATGGTATGCTGGAGGATTGTACTACCTGTTAGAGGAGGTGCTCAAAGCTGGATGTGACAGTGTGTTGGGAGAATACTGAATGGGGGTATTGTGGGAACCCCTTGATCTCAGTTTACTGCTCTGGAGTGCTTACTGTGGAAAAGCTTTGGTTATCATTATACCTCTAATGGGAGCTTTGGTTGACACTACTTTGAAGGGGGTGGGAGCTGGATGTGGCTCGCGACCCTCTCTCAGTGCTGAATGTGGCTCGCAACCCTCTGTCTAAGCTGAATGTGGCTCTCAAGGTCAGAAAGGTTGGGGACCACTGATCTAGATAGAGTAGCTGACTACATTTTATTTACATGAACGTCCTGTCGAAAATCATAGACAACGGTATGCTTTTTCTTATTTTTGGAGATGATGGGAGAATTTTGTGGGACATTCATTCTACGAAAAAAGTGATATTTGGTACAATCACATGTGATTATAAAGAGAATTCAAGACTTAAACTTGGACTTCTATGAACTGTCTGTATACTTTGCTTCTATTAATTGAGACTCGTTCGTTATCTCAAATAACCAGACAAATCACTCCACCAACCAAGAACGGCCATGACCAACACCCACAGAATCAAGAAAGAGCTTTCAATCTGTCAATCCTTTCTGTGTTCGGGCCAGGTCAGGTTTCCCGTGTTGAGCACTAGGGTTGAGCGAAACGGGTCGTTCATTTTCAAAAGTCACCGACTTTTGGCAAAGTCGGGTTTCATGAAACCCGATCCGACCCCTGTGCGGGGTCGGCCATGCGGTACGCGACTTTCGCGCCAAAGTCGCGTTTCAATGACGCGAAAAGCGCAGGTAAACGCAGAGTGTGGGCAGCGTGATGACATAGGTCCTGGTCCCCACCATCTTAGAGAAGGGCATTGCAGTGATTGGCTTGCTGTCTGCTGCGTCACAGGGGCTATAAAGGGGCGTTCCCACCGACCGCCATCTTACTGCTGCTGATATGAGCTTAGGGAGAGGTTGCTGCCGCTTCGTCAGAAGCAGGGATAGCGTTAGGCAGGGTCCATTAACCACCAAACCGCTTGTGCTGTAGCGATTTCCACTGCCCAACACCACCTTCGGTGTGCAGGGACAGTGGAAGCTACATTTTTTTTTTTTCCCCTCAGCGCTGTAGCTCATTGGGCTGCCCTAGAAGGCTCCCTGATAGCTGCATTGCTGTGTGTACGCCGCTGTGCAAACCAACTGCTTTTTTCAAAGCACAAATACTCTTGTTCCTTCCTTTCTGCACAGCTATCTTTTTTGTTTGTACACACTTTTTATTTAATTTGTGCATCAGTCCACTCCTTATTGCTGCCTGCCATACCTGGCTGAGATTACTGCAGGGAGATAGTAATTGTAGGACACTCCGTTTTTTTTTTGTTTTGTTTTTTTGTGGGAGATTAAGATTGGCATTTCTGCTAGAGTGCCATCCCTGTGTGTGCCATCTCTCACTCAGTGGGCCATAGAAAACCTATTTATTTTTTTGCTTGATTTGGGTTATAAAATCTACCTGAAAAAATCACTACATCAATCAGTGGGAGAAAAATATTGGCCTCAGGGCTTGTGTGCCACTCTTGACTCCTGTCTGTGCCATCTCTCACTCAGTGGGCCATAGCAAGCCTATTTATTTTTTTGCTTGATTTGGGTTATAAAATCTACCTGAAAAAATCACTACATCAATCAGTGGGAGAAAAATATTGGCCTCAGGGCTTGTGTGCCACTCTTTACTCCTGTCTGTGCCATCTCTCACTCAGTGGGCCATAGAAAGCCTATTTATTTTTTTGCTTGATTTGGGTTCTAAAATCTACCTGAAAAAATCACTACATCAATCAGTGGGAGAAAAATATTGGCCTCAGGGCTTGTGTGCCACTCCTGACTCCTGTGTGCATCATCACTCACTCAGTGGGCCATAGAAAGCCCTTTTTTTTTTTTTTTTTGCTTTATTTGGGTTCTAAATTCTACCTGAAAAAATCAATAAATCAATCAGTGGGAGATTAATATTGCCCTTTCTGATTGTGTGCCAGTCTTGACTCCTGGGTGTGCCATCTCTCTCTCTCTCTCCAATTGTGGGCCATAGAAAGCCTATTATTTTTTTAGCTTGATTTGGGTTCCAAAATCTACCTGAAAAAATCACTACATCAATCAGTGGGAGATAAATATTGGCCTCTGGGCTTGTGTGCCACTCCTGACTCCTGTGTGCGTCATCTCTCACTCAGTGGGCCATAGAAAGCCTTTTTTTGTTTTATTTGTTTTCTAAATTCTCCCTGAAAAAATCATTTTATTTTATTTGGTTTCTAAATTCTTCCTGAAAAAATCATTTTATTCTATTATTTTTTTTTTCCTAAAGTCTCCCTGAAAAAAAAAAAAAATCAAATCAGTGGGAGATTAATATTTACATTTGTGCTTCAGTGACAGTCCTGCGTGTGTGGCATCTCTCTCATTTGTTGCCACCAACAACAGAGTGTGTAACATTGTGCCTGATTTTCGTTGTGGTCTCACTCACCTGTAAAGGGGTAGCTAAATCATACTGAAGTTATAGCTCACCGTGTAATTTGTGTGACAGCAACAAATACCGTTAGTTTGTTTACGTTTTTAAAACAATGAGGAAGTCTGGTGGAAGAGGTCGTGGCCGGGGGCGTTCATTGTCAGCTGGTAATGAGGGTAGTGGTAGTGGTGGAGCATCAGCTGGTCGTGGGAAAAAAAATATTGCACCTAAGTCTGGAGCTGTGGAGCCAGGTTCGTCGTCTGGCTACACAAGGCCTCGAACGCTCCCTTTTCTGGGAGTAGGAAAACCGCTTTTAAAGCCGGAGCAGCAAGAGCACTCAACACTGCACATGCTTCAGAGACTGTGCGAACAGAGGCGGGCTGTTATGTTTTTGTGGGAGGATACACGTACATGGGCAGGCAGTAGGATGGCAGACATGGAGTTGTCAGGTGTGCAGTGGTCGAAGATTCAAGACATGTGTCAAGTCCTTCAGTGTTTTGAGGAATGCACACGGCTGGTTAGTGCAGACAACGCCATAATAAGCATGAGCATCCCCCTAATGCGTCTGCTGATGCAAAGTTTGACGCACATAAAGGATCAGGCGTCTGCAGCTGAGGAAGAGGAAAGCCTTGATGACAGTCAGCCATTGTCTGGCCAGGGCAGTGTACAGGACGAGTTAGCGGGCGAAGAGGAGGAGGAGGACGAGGAGGATGATGGGGATGATTATATTTTTAATGAGGAAGCTTTTCCGGGGCCACTGGAAATTGGTGGCGCGGCAAGGCCGGGTTCTGGTTTTTGGAGGGACACAAGTGACGTGGATTTGCCTGAAACTGCCCCTCAACCAAGCACAACCGCAGATTTGAGAACTGGAACTTTGGCCCACATGGCGGATTATGCCTTACGTATCCTCAAAAGGGACACACGCATAACTAAAATGATGAACGATGACGATTACTGGTTGGCCTGCCTCCTTGATCCTCGCTATAAAGGCTAATTGCAAAATATAATGCCACATGAGAACTTGGAACTAATATTAGCAACCAAACAATCAACTCTTGTTGACCGTTTGCTTCTGGCATTCCCTGCACACAGCGCCCGTGATCGTTCTCACACGAGCTGCAGGGGCCAGCAGACCAGAGGAGTTAGAGGGGCAGAAATCAGAAGTGGCATTGGCCAGAGGGGTTTTCTGACCAGGTTGTGGAGTGATTTTGCCATGACCGCAGACAGGACAGGTACTGCAGCATCAATTCAAAGTGACAGGAGACAACATTTGTCCAGTATGGTTACAAACTATTTTTCATCCCTTATCGATGTTCTCCCTCAACCGTCATTCCCATTTGATTACTGGGCATCAAAATTAGACACCTGGCCAGAATTGGCAGAATATGCATTGCAGGAGCTTGCTTGCCCGGCAGCTAGTGTCCTATCAGAAAGAGTATTCAGTGCTGCAGGTTCAATACTAACCGAAAAAAGGACTCGTCTGGCTACCCAAAATGTAGATGATCTAACTTTCATTAAAATGAACCACAACTGGATTTCGAAATCTTTTGCCCCACCTTGCCCGGCCGACACCTAGCTTTCCTATGAAAAGGTCTTGCCTGTGGACTATTCTGAATGCCTTTTCCAATCTCGTAATTTTCTGCACCTGATTGTCCAGCATACGACATGTTTACACCTCACTAAATGGCCAAACTCCCCACACGGGGCCGTGGTATCGACACTTGGCGACAGCACCCGTGAGAGTGCTGTTTGTCTGAAGAGGTGGGTGTGCCCGCTTTTGGTCGACGGCACTGCCACTGGGTCCCTCCTAGTACAATAAAGTGTCTCTGGCGGTGGTGGTGCGCACCCAACGTCAGACACACCGTTGTAATATGAGGGGCCCTGGGCCTGTACCGCCGGCCACAAGACAGTTCCCCCCCCCCCAGCTCAAACAGTGCTCTACCACTTGCAAAATTATCTCACAGCTCCACCAATGTTTAGTCTATGCGCTGACATCCTTCAATGCCTGCCACTGACAATACCATTGTATTGACATTTTTGTTATGTTAGGCCTTCGAAGCCTGTCTGCGGTCACTCCTTCCACTATGCCTCCACTGACCACACCACTGCTGCCCGTGTACCCCTGGAACCAATTTAAAATTGCCTACAGCCAGCCCAATTTTTTTATTTTAGGCCTTCGATGCCTGTCTGCGGTCCATTCTTTCCACTACTACTACACTGACCAGGCCACTGCTGCCCGTGTACCCCTGGAACCAATTTAAAATTGCCTACAGCCATGTGTTATTATTTTAGGCCTTCGATGCCTGTCTGCGGTCACTCCTTACAATATGCCTCCACTGACCACACCACTGCTGCCCGTGTACCCCTGGAACCAATTTAAAATTGCCTACAGCCAGCCCAATTTTTTTATTTTAGGCCTTCGATGCCTGTTTGCGTTCACTCCTTCCACTAGGCCTCCACTGACCACACCACTGCTGCCCGTGTACCCCTGGAACCAATTTAAAATTGCCTACAGCCAGCCCAATTTTTTTATTCTAGGCCTTCGATGCCTGTCTGCGGTCCATTCTTTCCACTACTACTACACTGACCAGGCCACTGCTGCCCGTGTACCCCTGGAACCAATTTAAAATTGCCTACAGCCATGTGTTATTATTTTAGGCCTTCGATGCCTGTCTGCGGTCACTCCTTACAATATGCCTCCACTGACCACACCACTGCTGCCCGTGTACCCCTGGAACCAATTTAAAATTGCCTACAGCCAGCCGAATTTTTTTATTTTAGGCCTTCGATGCCTGTTTGCGGTCACTCCTTCCACTAGGCCTCCACTGACCACACCACTGCTGCCCGTGTACCCCTGGAACCAATTTAAAATTGCCTACAGCCAGCCCAATTTTTTTATTTTAGGCCTTCGATGCCTGTTTGCGGTCCATTCTTTCCACTACTACTACACTGACCAGGCCACTGCTGCCCGTGTACCCCTGGAACCAATTTAAAATTGCCTACAGCCATGTGTTATTATTTTAGGCCTTCGATGCCTGTCTGCGGTTACTCCTTACAATATGCCTCCACTGACCACACCACTGCTGCCCGTGTACCCCTGGAACCAATTTAAAATTGCCTACAGCCAGCCCAATTTTTTTATTTTAGGCCTTCGATGCCTGTTTGCGGTCACTCCTTCCACTAGGCCTCCACTGACCACACCACTGCTGCCCGTGTACCCCTGGAACCAATTTAAAATTGCCTACAGCCAGCCCAATTTTTTTATTTTAGGCCTTCGATGCCTGTCTGCGGTCCATTCTTTCCACTACTACTACACTGACCAGGCCACTGCTGCCCGTGTCCCCCTGGAACCAATTTAAAATTGCCTACAGCCATGTGTTATTATTTTAGGCCTTCGATGCCTGTCTGCGGTCACTCCTTCCACTAGGCCTCCACTGACCACACCACTGCTGCCCGTGTACCCCTGGAACCAACATCAGAAAATATAAAAATAAGTATTTTGCTTATAAAAAAGAAAATACTGGAGAGATATCAAATGCAGACATTTTAACATTAAAAACAAACACATACAACAAAAATCTGGTACAGTACTAAAAATGGCCACCAGCTACAATAACTTTCTCCTGCAAGTAGTTAACTGAAAGTTTTTTTTCAATTTAAAACACAGATATGGCATCCACCGAGTGTTGTCCTGTCGCGTCTTCTTTATATTATTGCCAAGAAGATGCAAAACAATGAAAATAATAAAATCATTATTTACCAAAAAAATAGAGTAAGTCAAAACCACATTGCAAATAAACATTCATTACAAATAAAGAAGCAGGGCGCGTCCGAGGGTGAGTATATACCTAATAAGAATATAATCACCCTCGGACGCGCCCTGCTTCTTTCCGACAGCCTTCTTTTCTAAGAATCAGCCCTTCCGTGTTGTAGAGAGAGGGTTTGTTACACTCCAAGGTGTTCTCCAGGTTGCCTTTCCTGAGCTTCGATCTTTCGGCTCTCGTTTAGTAGTTCTTGGAAACTACACTGCATTAGGCCTACAAATTGGGTATGGGGTGTAGAGAGATGGTGTGTTCCACTCCAAGGTGTTCTCCAGGTTGCCTTTCCAGAGCTTCGATCTTCCGGCTATCGTTTAGTAGTTGTCGGAAAGTAGGCTGCATTAGGCCTACAAATTGGGTATGGGGTGGAGAGAGATGGTGTGTTCCACTCCAAGGTGTTCTCCAGGTTGCCTTTCCAGAGCTTCGATCTTCCGGCTCTCGTTTAGTAGTTGTCGGAAAGTAGGCTGCATTAGGCCTACAAATTGGGTATGGGGTGGAGAGAGATGGTGTGTTACACTCCAAGGTGTTCCCCAGGTTTCCTTGCCATTGCTTCGGTCTTCCGACTCTCGTTTAGTAGTTGTAGAAAACTACACTGCATTAGGCCTAAAAAATGGGTATCGGGTGGAGAGAGATGGTGTGTTACACTCCAAGGTGTTCTCCAGGTTGCCTTTCCTGAGCTTCGATCTTCCGGCTCTCGTTTAGTAGTTGTTGGAAACTACACTGCATTAGGCCTACAAATTGGGTATGGGGTGTAGAGAGATGGTGTGTTCCACTCCAAGGTGTTCTCCAGGTTGCCTTTCCAGAGCTTCGATCTTCCGGCTCTCGTTTAGTAGTTGTCGGAAAGTAGGCTGCATTAGGCCTACAAATTGGGTATGGGGTGGAGAGAGATGGTGTGTTCCACTCCAAGGTGTTCTCCAGGTTGCCTTTCCTGAGCTTCGATCTTCCGGCTCTCGTTTAGTAGTTCTTGGAAACTACACTGCATTAGGCCTACAAATTGGGTATGGGGTGTAGAGAGATGGTGTGTTCCACTCCAAGGTGTTCTCCAGGTTGCCTTTCCAGAGCTTCGATCTTCCGGCTCTCGTTTAGTAGTTGTCGGAAAGTAGGCTGCATTAGGCCTACAAATTGGGTATGGGGTGGAGAGAGATGGTGTGTTCCACTCCAAGGTGTTCCCCAGGTTTCCTTGCCATTGCTTCGGTCTTCCGACTCTCGTTTAGTAGTTGTAGAAAACTACACTGCATTAGGCCTAAAAAATGGGTATCGGGTGGAGAGAGATGGTGTGTTACACTCCAAGGTGTTCCCCAGGTTGCCTTTCCTGAGCTTCGATCTTCCGGCTCTCGTTTAGTAGTTGTTGGAAACTACACTGCATTAGGCCTACAAATTGGGTATGGGGTGTAGAGAGATGGTGTGTTCCACTCCAAGGTGTTCTCCAGGTTGCCTTTCCTGAGCTTCGATCTTCCGGCTCTCGTTTAGTAGTTGTTGGAAACTACACTGCATTAGGCCTACAAATTGGGTATGGGGTGTAGCGAGATGGTGTGTTCCACTCCAAGGTGTTCTCCAGGTTGCCTTTCCAGAGCTTCAATCTTCCGGCTCTCGTTTAGTAGTTGTCGGAAAGTAGGCTGCATTAGGCCTACAAATTGGGTATGGGGTGTAGAGAGATGGTGTGTTCCACTCCAAGGTGTTCTCCAGGTTGCCTTTCCAGAGCTTCGATCTTCCGGCTCTCGTTTAGTAGTTGTCGGAAAGTAGGCTGCATTAGGCCTACAAATTGGGTATGGGGTGGAGAGAGATGGTGTGTTCCACTCCAAGGTGTTCCCCAGGTTTCCTTGCCATTGCTTCGGTCTTCCGACTCTCGTTTAGTAGTTGTAGAAAACTACACTGCATTAGGCCTAAAAAATGGGTATCGGGTGGAGAGAGATGGTGTGTTACACTCCAAGGTGTTCCCCAGGTTGCCTTTCCTGAGCTTCGATCTTCCGGCTCTCGTTTAGTAGTTGTTGGAAACTGCACTGCATTAGGCCTACAAATTGGGTATGGGGTGTAGAGAGATGGTGTGTTCCACTCCAAGGTGTTCTCCAGGTTGCCTTTCCTGAGCTTCGATCTTCCGGCTCTCGTTTAGTAGTTCTTGGAAACTACACTGCATTAGGCCTACAAATTGGGTATGGGGTGTAGAGAGATGGTGTGTTCCACTCCAAGGTGTTCTCCAGGTTGCCTTTCCTGAGCTTCGATCTTCCGGCTCTCGTTTAGTAGTTCTTGGAAACTACACTGCATTAGGCCTACAAATTGGGTATGGGGTGTAGAGAGATGGTGTGTTCCACTCCAAGGTGTTCTCCAGGTTGCCTTTCCTGAACTTCTATCTTCAGGCTCTCATTAAATTGTGGTTAAACGGAACAACTGCATTTGGCGTACTAGTTGGTTTGGGGCCTACTATCGGTGTCTGCCACTCCTTGCTGTTCTCTTGGTTTCCTGTCCTGAAATTCCGTTTTCAGGCGCTCGTTAAGTAGTTGTTAATGTTAGACTGCATTTGGCCTACTAGTTGGGTTGGGGCCTACTATCGGTGTCTGCCACTCCTTGCTGTTCTCCTCCACTGAACAAAGCTGTGCCGCCTGTTTACTACGGTTGCCAATTTTGAACTGCATTTCGACTACTTACTGATTTTGGCCTACTCTCTGTGTCAGCCTCTCATTCCAGTTGTCCTCCACTGCAATGCCCCCTGGTTATTCCTGTGTTACCAATTTTGAACTGCATTTAGCCAACTTTATTCTTTGGGCCTATATCTGTGTTTCCTCCTCATCCTGCCCATTGCCCAGCCAGTGATAGATGAGTCTGCTGGTACATTGACCCATAACGCAACATTCCCTGTGCACGCTACACAACAACATTGTGACCCTGCTGAAAGTCAGGTTGCTCTTCCCGCATACCATACCACCTTACACGGGGACAAAGAGGAAGGTGCAGATGAAAGTGCAGGAACCTTCATCAGGTGGGGGGAGGAATACTAGTTGGCGACGTCACTGGCACAGGGCCTCTCATAGTACGCAAAAGTGTTGCTGCCGGTGGGAGGCGCCCCCGCCGTGCAAACACACCGCTGTACTTTGAGGGGCCCTGTGCCAGTGCCAATGCCAACGAGTGGGCCCCCCCTGCTTGCTCAGGTTCACAGCACTTGCAAAGTTGAAATACTTACCTCTCCCTGCTCCACTGCCGTGACGTGGTCCAGATTTCCTGGGCCCACTAATTACTTGAACCAGCCCTACCCACCACAACTTTAGCCAAATGACCCCCAATTTCAAATGCCTTCCAATTATTATAAGGTAAATTACGCTTGACAAGCTTCATTAAGAAGAATGGATGGTTTTGACATTAAAATGGGCACTCTAGGTGTTTTCCTGGCCCCCACTCACTGCCGACTATGCTGCCCCATTGACTTGCATTGGGTTTCGTGTTTCGGTCGATCCCGACTTTACGTCATAATCGGCCGATTTCACTCGACCCGACTTTTGAGATAGTCGGGTTTCGCGAAACCCGGCTCGACTCTAAAAAGGTCAAGGTCGCTCAACTCTATTGAGCACCACTTGTCCCTATTAATTGAGACTGTAAAATACTATAAATGTCTATTTTATTGTGCATGCGCCTAGAAGGACAGGATAGGAAGAACGAAAGTCAACAACTTTTCAAGTAGTGCCAGCTAAAGATACATCTATACGACTGTTTTACCTTTATTGTACCTTTATTGTGGTCAGTTTTATATTCTTGAACTAAAAGTAAAAATAAGCAAACTTCTGACTACGATTTAAGTAACTGAATAAGCAGATTACCTACGCTGTATATCTCGTCTGACTATATGATCCATTTCTATGTGCAGGATAAGGATTATTCTATCCGATGTATAGAAAAAGTAAAGTTATGCTTCTAAGTGATTTATTAAAGGCTTATGTTTAAATCAATATTAGTGGCTCTGGTTTAGCTTCCACCAGCCATTCAGAAAAATCCATTCCTAACTATTTATTCTAAAACGTTGCCTGGCTATAGTAAATCTTGCTTTAAGTATCCAGCTCCATTTACAGAACACACCAAAAATGTTTGTACCAGAAGCAAAAAGAAATCTTTCCAAATCCTGAATGTTTCTAAAGTGATAAGCCAACACTCAGCACTTCAGTATTCCCTTGGTTAAAACTGCTCATTCATGTGGCAAATTTATGGAAGAGGAGCTTGGTTGACATCAAGAATAAAGAGAAACTTCAATAATAGTTATCAGATTTGGAATAACATATTATCAATAAATATGTGTCAAAATTATCACGCAACGTGTAGGAAAGGCTAAATGCAACACAAAGGGGTAAGGCTAGGTTCACATTGCGTTAGTGCATCCGTTTAGCGCATACGCTAACAGAATGCGCTAACGCAATGTACAAAAAGGGATTGCGTTTAGTGATCCCACTAGCGCAGATGCTCGATCTGCACTAGCAAGAACGGACCCAAAAACGGTGCAAGCAGCGTTCGAGGTCCGTCAGAAAATAACGGGATATTGCTAATGCATGCCAAAATGGCATACGTTAGCGATGCGTCAGATACATTGCGGTCAATGGGTGCGCTAACGGATCCGTTACATTGCATTAGTGGCGCTATGTAACGGATTCCGTTAGCGGACTGCCACTAATGCAATGTGAACCCAGCCTAAGGGAAAGGGAACCAAACACTAGGGAAGGGGGGAGTGGATACCCCTAGACACATCTAACATCACTCTGTCTGCCCTATCATCCCTATATAGGTTCCACACCTATCGCCGAACAGGATAACTAATCCCTGCCTGATCCTGGCGATAAGCCCTGCACTGAGAAGGACAGTTTTATTGCTAGTTAATTCCTGCTACCGCTAAAGACATCAGGGATAAACAAACAAACAAACAAAGGAACATTTAGCTTGACAAGACTCAGCGAGAAATACCAATATCCTCCAAACTCCAAAAAGGTGAAATCCAATTGCTACAGCTCCAAGTCTCAACAGGGAAATGCAAATGAAAATATCACCGGCGCTTGCCAGCAGCAATCAGGAAGTATATCGACACTCAGGTCCAGTTGTGGCCATTTGCACAGGGGGAGGTGGCCACTGGGTCCTAGCGTCTGCTGAGACCTTCTGCAGACAGATACAGTGCAACGGTCTGCAGCCTCTGAAACATCCGTGACAAAATGTAGAACCAATAATATTCAAAAATGCATAAAGTGACAACAGCAATTCTGTATAACCCATGGATTTTTCTGCGTGGTCTCCAAACTTCTACATATCCCAACCAATCCAAGTCCATGTTAAAACTAATCAGCCTTTCACCAATAGGCTATGTTGTGAATATTGCCTATGACATGCATTCTGCTGCACAGGGCACAGCCTGTCACATGTCCTGCGCATTTGTCTGTTCCCTAGATCTGCATACGTCGTGTTCTGCTCTCAATATAAAATGATTTTTAGAACTTTATTGTCGGGTAAATGTGACTTACACTTTCCTTTGTTGGACATCATGAAACATGTAGCTACCAAAGCAGCAAACAAGGTGGCAGATGGAATTAGTCTATTCTTAACAGTCTCTTCAGTTTTCCTATCCATTTTTTACATTTTTCCCATCACAATTTTCAAAACATTTTATAAAGTTTGCTAAGAATAGCTGTTTTTTTCCAGTTCTTCTGTGACCTTTTTTGCTAAGCGTATCTCTAAGTTGCAGCTATCAGGCTACAGTCCTCTCTGTCGTTTCTCATAACAAAATGAAAGCGTAACACACACACCTTAGGCATAAAAAGTAATTATAGGCACAGAGACTGAAGAGAGGATAAGAGACACACATTGCTCATAGGCCTGTTAAGCAGGTGACATTTGCTACTAAACTAAGTAAGAAGTATCCATCTTCAGAATTTTACCTGTGCTGCTTTATGAAATTGCTGCAAAAATAGGTTATTATTTTCTAAGTTGTTGATCCAAGTAGGAGCTTTAAGAACTTGAATAGAAGCTTACTATCCTCCAAGTTTATGAAGGATTGTACTATATAATCTAATGAAGCTTTTATTCTCAAGCTATATTTTGCTATGTTTTCAGGAAAACAATTTACAACAGAGTCAACGTACAAATAGTCTACTGTATGTTCTCTGATCTACTGAAAAAATGTGTCTGGCCTAATTGAAAATAAATGCTGTGGTGTCACAATGAGCTGTGGCATCACCCTCCACCTCCATCACCCCTGCCCCAACCTAGCTCTGCTGGGCAAAACTAGCTTGAAAATGTCAAAAGTCGTAATATTTTTGCTCAACTCTGAGTTGCGCAAAAAATGTGTGACTTTTCAAAGATTTTTACACCAGTTTTCTGGTAAAAAAAAGCTTTGATGAATCTGAGCCAAAGGCTTTTGCATTTACAGTAAGCAAACTATATTTTCTTTTCTACATTTAATACCGATGAGGGAAATGTGCTCACCTTCGAACCTAAAAACAATAACACTTTAGGACGATGACTTTGATTTCAGCAAATAGCATCATAGTTGTGTCATTTTGTGTGATTTCTAAAGAGCTATTGAGGTTACACAAGCTCCTAAATGATTTTTGAATGCATAGAAATAAATATCAAATATTTAAATATGTACTGATTTATGCATGCAAGTACAGATGTGTCTTTCTTTCCCTTTTCTCTTTGCTCAACATATGCAACATATGCTGAAATGGGTAGCTTGAGATGAACAACTTTTAAAACTGCACAATTGCGTGTTACTCTGGCGGGATATGTCTATGTTATATGTTGTGGTCTTTAACAGGTTGTCCAATTTCAAAGATTGTTACTCTATTAGCTCAGGGACCTAAACAAAAACAACAAACTGAGCTTTTTCACCTTTTCTTCCCTCCCTAGCTCCATTACCCTGGTCTTTTGACTGGCTGCAGCAGTGACCCCACTTTGACAAAGCTGCAGCCAATCACTGAGCCCAGTTGCCATGCCTATGTGGACAACACAAGCTGCTGAGCTCAGGAATTGTTTGCAGCACCGTCAATGTGTTCTTCATACTACATCCAATCAACAAAGACCAGGGCAGGGAAGAACGGCGCCACTGAAGCCCGGAAGGATGAGTAAAAGCTCAGTTTGTCTTTTGTCATAAGGTTATATTCTTAAAGGGAACCTGTCACCCCCAAAATGGAAGTTCAGCTAAGCCCACCGCCATCAGGGGCTTATCTATAGCATTCTGTAATGCTGTAGGTAAGCTCCCAATGTATCCTCAAAGATGAGAAAAAGAGGTTAGATTATACTCACCCAGGGGCGGTCCTGCTGCGCTCCAGTCCGATGGGTGCTGCGGTCCTGTCCAGGGCCTCCCATCTTCATAGGATAACGTCCTCTTCTTGTCTTTACGCTGCGGCTGCGGCGCAGGCGTACTTTGTCTGCCCTGTTGAGGGCAGAGCAAAGAACTGCAGTGCGCTGGGCCTCTCTGACCTTTTCCAGTGCCTGCGTACTGCAGTACTTTGCTCTGCCCTCAACAGGACAAATCAGTATGCCAGAGCCGCAGCATGAATGCAAGAAGAGGACGTCATCGTAAGAAGATGGGAGGCCCCGGACCGGACCGCGACGCTCATCGGACTGGACCGCAGCGGGACCGCCCCTGGGTGAGTATAATCTAACCTCTTTTTCTCATCTTTCAGGATACATCGGGGGCTTATCTACAGCATTCCAGAATGCTGCAGATAAGCCCCTGATGGCGGTGGGCTTAGCTCAACTTCCATTTTGGAAGGTGACAGGTTTGGGGGTGACAGGTTCCCTTTAAAAGTTGATTAATTCCTTTAGCTGCAGTCAGTTGAGGATTTTCTCAGTTTCTTAGCGGTGGAAACTACAGATATAACTGGACCGTTTTTTTGTCGACAAATCATAATGCCGATTGGCAGAGATGGAATTTTCATTCTGCAGATTGATACTATACATGCACAGCTTTTACAGGCAAGTCCAGGCACATATTAATAAATCATCCAACGATGACAAAGTAAAACAGAGCACACCTGAATATCAAGTCACTCTCATTCTAGAGATTTTGCCAGCCAAAATTAATTACCATTGCGCAGTATGTAACAGAGCCCCACTACTACACCATATTTGATTTATAGTACTAGTGTTATGTAGGAAATGGGCCTTTAGGCTCCCTCCGGAACCAAGACCCCATTTTAACTGCTTCTGTGCCTCTGCAGCCCCTTTGGCTCTTTTAAACTCCCTGCATAGAAATCTAGAATACTGAGATTTGTCTGATTGAATGGAAGAAACTCTTTACCAGCTGGATTGGGAGCTGCGGCAAGGAAAGGAGCAGAGAGAATTTCCATAAATGATCCCCCTAATGTATGATTCATTTAAACAATGCTTTTCAATTGTCGGTGCCACTCAATAAAAGAGTAGAGTGCTGTGGGCTGCTGATTTGAAACACATTGTCTGTATTGAATTCCTATAGAACAGAAGGCCACACTCATGCTGTAGACAAGTCACCTTGCTGAGCAATACATAACTGTGCTGTATTGTTTTAATGGGACTCGTGTACGCAGTCATATCATGGAGAGAAGCTTATGGATCATAGCTAGACTTCCAGGAGCGGAGAGATTAATGTAGCAGGTGGTCTAATAGTATTCAGCGGACAGCCCAGGGCACACAGCCGCAGTACCCTGCCATGTGTGCCAAACAGATCTAATTAAACCTTGGGATGTTAAGCATTTCCATCACGTTTCATTTAATGTTAGAGCTGCTGGAAGTTTTCGCTAAAATGAGAACATTTTGCACCCTCCGTTTAGGCTACAATCTGGGAAGTAAAAGTACGGTATGTTCTATGGTTCCGTAATACTTAGTCCACATCCTATCACACTGTGCATCAGCACATCTCTGAGTTCATACATAGGAACAAGTATCTATAGGAATAGGCAAAGGAATTTTTTAACAGCTTCGTAAGAAATCCCTTAAAAAAAAATGTTAGTGGCATCGAGACAAATTAAAATCCAAAAGACATTTCCGGAGAGGGTTCATCTCACCCTTATATCAAACATTCAGGATTTATTGTGGCTGGGAAAGAGCGAAACTAATTATAACTAGGGGCGAGAGAAACTAATTATAACTGAGGAAGAGGGAAACCAATTAAAACAGGGAAAGTGAGAAAGCTGATACCTACATCTACATTGAAGTAGGGGCCTCCTGCAGGTAATTATTGTGGGAGGTTTATTGAGAAGACACCAAGGCTGAGATTCATTTTTGCAGAGGCAGAGAAGTACGCTTAGAGTACGCATAGAGCTTCCTCTGATCAAAGCACCGATCACAGACCAGCTTGAGCATGCGGTCAGCAATGAAAATTGGGGTTTGCATTGATCCGATATTTATGGTAGATATATTTTCGGTGTCATAGCAAGGGATGAACATAACACATTCACTCACAACACCATAAGGCCTTTCTAACCCTATAAACCTAATAACGGCCTAATGGATGATGCTATCCAGGCCAGGTTTAATCTCTATAGACAAGTACTATTGCGATAAGAAATATGACGACATCTATCGACTGGGATCTTGAAGGGTGAAGATAGGGATCTCTTAAAAGTCTAATAGACCTAACACATCCCACTGGCCCATGTATGAGCTCACCAAGGGGAGATATGCGGGCTTAACTTTCATCTAACAAAAGTGAGAATTTGGATGTCTATCTGTTCATTGTGGAAGAAATAGTTTTGTTCCCATTTTGTATCATCGGGGAACTGGACAGTGTGGTTCCTTTATGCATGATGGCACATGGTGGGTATAAGTGTCTGCATAATTGATCTAGTATATGGACGTTAATGTAGGGGGTCTTCTGACTATCTATCTTGATTCATCTAAATGATTTGTACAGCACTGGTTGTTCCTATATGTTTACAGGGACTGGTTATATGATTACTTACAGTATTATTATACAGATCCCATTTTCCTGCTTTCTCTGTTACTTATATTTCTATACTCCAATTATTAATTTTTGTCTTAAAGAATAATTATTTCTGATAAATCATGCTGTTTTCCCATCTGACCACACTGCCCATTTTTTCAGGTTTTATGGGGATTTATTAATGGTTTTTGTCTTTTGTAGTTGTGATTTTATTGTATGTTAAATAAGTTCTAATATTATTTTGGTATAATGACTTCTGTAATTTATTATTTAATATTTGGGGGTTAGTTGTAGTGCTAAAAATAGTTGTATGGCTGCATAAGTTTTAATATATCAATAAAAAAATACCAGTTTTGTAGTAATCCGGTGTGCGACTGCTGAAAAATCAAGCGTTAGAACCATACACAAGTTAATTACTCTGAATAACTTAAAGGGAGTTTATCAGAAGGACACTGATATGTAATCTTAGAGCAGCATAATGTAGGAGCAGAGCCCCTGATTCCAGTGATGTGTCACTCCTTTTTGCTCTTTCAATAAAGTCAGTGTTTTATCAGTATCAGATTATTACTTCAGGACTAGGTGGCTCATGCCTACTGCTCAACTTGTTCTGTGCATTCCCATCTCCACCAATGATTGGCTGCTTTCTGTCAATGCACAGTATTCACAGAAATCTGCCAATCAGTGGTGTGGGTGGGATTATACAGAGCTCAGCATTCAGAGAACTGATAAATCTGCAGGAGAGACAACTCTGATTGTATCACAGCTGCTGCACCCAGTAAAGTAAGTGAGACATTGCTGGAATCATGGTCTGTGTCCACACATCATGAAGCTGTCCGATTACATATGTAACATAGAATAAAATCAATGAATAGATACCCTGCAGTAAGTAAATAACAGTAATATATGTAAAAACATAAAATAATCAATCAATCCGTGTGATGTCAGTTTTTAAAATTGCATGGGTAATATAAGCTTTGCATTTTTTTGGGTTGTTTTGCCGAGGAAAAAAATCACTAATGAAAAAGTGATGGTAAAAATTGACCTACTGACCAAACACAGATGAAAAGCAGAAAAAATTCTTGACAACTGAATGAGGCCTAAATCACACTAATAACAATGATCATAGTAAAGCTGGTTATACATAATAAAGGATTAATCTGCACAGAGTAACATTTCAGGGTATCTGTCAAGATTTTGTTAGGGTGGTCTGCAAGTCAGACCCTCAGGGATAATGGATGGCTGCCAGATATGAGGATGCTCCAGAGCAATGATGGACAGAGACAGACGTAATCTGTTTCAAATGCCATAAAGTTTACTGGTTACATACAGTTATATACCCTTTTGGGTAGGCGTATACAATATGGTTGTGTGCGAATCAGCTGTTTATTACATATGAGACCATTATTGATTTACTATTAATTCATCAGGTGATTCTTACAAAACAGGTAACCTGCGAGCAGGCACGTACCGTGTTAAGGTTCAATCTGATTAACCTCACCTGTGTCAGCAATTCTAATTGATAATCAATAGTCAGCAGAATGACTTAGGAAAGCTTGGACATGTCCGGGCGTATTCTGTTAGTCCCACAAGCTCGCTGGGTAATCCTTGACGCTGATCTCTCCTGCAAACCACATATCCAAGCCCAGTCCACTTCCTGCCAACTTTAACTCAAAAATATTTCACAAATCCGTACATTCCTCAACCAAGAATCTGTAAAAACCCTAGTGCATGCCCTCATCATCTCTCGCCTTGACTACTGCAACCTCCTGCTCTGTGGCCTCCCCTCTAACACTCTCGCACCCCTCCAATCTATTCTAAACTCTGCTGCCCGACTAATCCACCTGTCCCCCCACTATTCCCCAGCCTCTCCCCTCTGTCAATCCCTTCACTGGCTCCCCATTGCCCAGAGACTCCACTACAAAACCCTAACCATGACGTACAAAGCCATCCACAACCTGTGTCCTCCATACATCTGTGACCTCGTCTCCCGGTATTTTCCTACACGCAACCTCCGATTCTCACAAGATCTCCTTCTCTACTCCCCTCTTATCTCCTCTTCCCACAATCGTATACAAGATTTCTCTCGCGTATCACCCCTACTCTGGAACTCTCTACCACAACATATCAGACTCTCGCCTACCATCAAAACCTTAAAAAAGAACCTGAAGACCCACCTCTTCCGACAAGCCTACAGCCTGCAGTAACCACCGATCGACCAAACCGCTGCATGACCAGCTCTACCCTCACCTACTGTATCTCCACCCATCCCTTGTAGATTGCGAGCCCTCGTGGGCAGGGTCCTCTCTCCTCCTGTACCAGTTATGACTTGTATTGTTTAAGATTATTGTACTTGTTTTTATTATGTATACCCCTCCTCACATGTAAAGCGCCATGGAATAAATGGCGCCATAACAATAAATAATAATAATAATAAGACTAAGAAATATATATGTGAATTATAGGAATATATCAAGGTGGTCCCTGATTTCCCCACCTGTCCCCCCTTTTGAGAATAGATATGACTCTACCCCTGACCTACAGGTGCTCTCAAAGGCCTAGTGCCAGTGTCGGACTTTCTTGTCAATTCTTCTGCCGAATCCCTCATAGGATGGGGAGATCATATCTTCTTCTCAATTACAGCATTTGTTCATAGTCGTCATTGCGGGACTTCATTTGCATATACATAGTCTTAAGGTACCGTCACACTGAACGATATCGCTAGCGATCCGTGACGTTGCAGCATCCTGGCTAGCGATATCGGTCAGTTTGACACACAGCAGCGATCAGAATCCTGCTGTGATGTCGTTGGTCGCTGCAGAAAGTCCAGCTGGACTTCCTGCTGACATCGCTGAATCGGCGTGTGTGACGCCGATTCAGCGATGTCTTCGCTGGTAACCAGGGTAAACATCGGGTTACTAAGCGCAGGGCCGCGCTTAGTAACCCGATGTTTACCCTGGTTACCAGCATAAAAGTAGAAGAAAAAAAACACTACATACTTACCTTCCGCTGTCTGTCCCTCGACGCTCTGCCTCTCTGCCCTGTGTAAGCACAGCGGCCGGAAAGCACAGAGCGCCGAGGGACAGACAGCGGAAGGTAAGTATATAGTGTTTTTTGTTTTTTTACTTTTATGCTGGTAACCAGGGTAAACATCGGGTTACTAAGCGCGGCCCTGCGCTTCGTAACCCGATGTTTACCCTGGTTACCGGCATAGTTGGTCGCTGGAGAGCTGTCTGTGTGACAGCTGTACAGCGACCAAACAGCGACGCTGCAGCGATCCGGATCGTTGTCGGTATCGCTGCAGCGTCACTTAGTGTGACGGTACCTTTAGTAATGGACGCATCGATCAGTCTCTGGAGGAGCCCCCTAATGCAGGGTATGCAGCAGCATCCGATG
Organism: Ranitomeya imitator; assembly: GCF_032444005.1. NCBI lineage: Eukaryota > Metazoa > Chordata > Amphibia > Anura > Dendrobatidae > Ranitomeya > Ranitomeya imitator. The sequence goes on along the minus strand of NC_091284.1, from coordinate 190,867,512 downwards.
ACCACAAGTATTGCAGCCAGGACGGCGACAGAGATGAGGAGGCTGGACACCAGGTGACTCCATTTGCCGAACCATGACTCAAGCCACTCTGTGAAGGGGTTTGTCGATACCCGAATTCTCTGCCAGCTCCTCAGACAGTGATATAAGACCCTCCAGTGCTTTAGTGATGCTCCCATCTGGTGCTGTGTTGTTTGGGATGAAAGTACAACAGTAAGTGCCAAACATTTTACAGACACCTCCTTTTTCTACTAACAACATATCTAAGGCCATTCTATTTTGCCATGTTATTAAGGAAGTTGGGCCTAATTGTTCTGCTATTCCTTTTATTACATCTCTTGTATAATTTATAAACCTTTGCTGATTATAATATACTAGCTATTGAAACCGTTCTATGCCCGGGTGGCGAGCATTTATATTGGTATATGGTCTCCATCCTGGTATGTGCTGCTCCATCCTGCGTCCCCATCCTGTCATGTGCTGCACCCATCCTGCATCCCCATCCTGTCATGTGCTGCACCCATCCTGCATCCCCATCCTGTCATGTGCTGCACACATCCTGCATCCCCATCCTGTCATGTGCTGCACCCTTCCTGCGCCCCCATACTGTCATGTGCTGCACCCATCCTGCGTCCCCATCCTGTCATGTGCTGCACCCATCCTGCGCCCCATCCTGTCATGTGCTGCACCCATCCTGCGTCCCCATCCTGGTATGCGCTGCACCCATCCTGCGTCCCCATCCTGTCATGTGCTGCACCCATCCTGCGCCCCCATCCTGTCATGTGCTGCACCCATCCTGCGCCCCCATCCTGTCATGTGCTGCACCCATCCTGCGTCCCCATCCTGTCATGTGCTGCACCCATCCTGCGTCCCCATCCTGTCATGTGCTGCACCCATCCTGCGTCCCCATCCTGTCGTGTGCTGCACCCATCCTGCGTCCCCATCCTGGTATGTGCTGCACCCATCCTGCGTCCCCATCTTGTCATGTGCTGCACCCATCCTGCGTCCCCATCCTGTCATGTGCTGCACCCATCCTGCGTCCCCATCCTGGTATGTGCTGCACCCATCCTGCGTCCCCATCCTGTCATGTGCTGCACCCATCCTGCGTCCCCATCCTGGTATGTGCTGCACCCATCCTGTGTCCCCATCCTGCATCCCCATCCTGTCATGTGCTGCACCCATCCTGCGTCCCCATCCTGTCATGTGCTGCACCCATCCTGCGTCCCCATCCTGCGTCCCCATCCTGTCGTGTGCTGCACTCATCCTGCGTCCCCATCCTGGTATGTGCTGCACCCATCCTGCGTCCCCATCCTGTCATGTGCTGCACCCATCCTGCGTCCCCATCCTGGTATGTGCTTTACCCATCCTGCGTCCCCATCCTGGTATGTGCTGCACCCATCCTGCGTCCCCATCCTGTCATGTGCTGCACCCATCCTGCATCCCCATCCTGGTATGTGCTGCACCCATCCTGCGTCCCCATCCTGCGTCCCCATCCTGGTATGTGCTGCACCCATCCTGCGTCCCCATCCTGTCATGTGCTGCACCCATCCTGCGTCCCCATCCTGGTATGTGCTGCACCCATCCTGCGTCCCCATCCTGCATCCCCATCCTCTCATGTGCTGCACCCATCCTGCGTCCCCATCCTGTCGTGTGCTGCACCCATCCTGCGTCCCCATCCTGGTATGTGCTGCACCCATCCTGCGTCCCCATCCTGTCATGTGCTGCACCCATCCTGCGTCCCCATCCTGGTATGTGCTGCACCCATCCTGCGTCCCCATCCTGCATCCCCATCCTGTCATGTGCTGCACCCATCCTGCGTCCCCATCCTCTCATGTGCTGCACCCATCCTGCGTCCCCATCCTGTCGTGTGCTGCACCCATCCTGCGTCCCCATCCTGGTATGTGCTGCACCCATCCTGCGTCCCCATCCTGTCATGTGCTGCACCCATCCTGCGTCCCCATCCTGGTATGTGCTGCACCCATCCTGCATCCCCATCCTGTCATGTGCTGCACCCATCCTGCGTCCCCATCCTGTCATGTGCTGCACCCATCCTGCGTCCCCATCCTGGTATGTGCTGCACCCATCCTGCGTCCCCATCCTGGTATGTGCTTTACCCATCCTGCGTCCCCATCCTGTCATGTGCTGCACCCATCCTGCGTCCCCATCCTGTCATGTGCTGCACCCATCCTGCGTCCCCATCCTGTTATGTGCTGCACCCATCCTGCGTCCCCATCCTGCGTCCCCATCCTGGTATGTGCTGCACCCATCCTGCGTCCCCATCCTGTCATGTGCTGCACCCATCCTGCGTCCCCATCCTGCGTCCCCATCCTGTCGTGTGCTGCACTCATCCTGCGTCCCCATCCTGGTATGTGCTGCACCCATCCTGCGTCCCCATCCTGTCATGTGCTGCACCCATCCTGCGTCCCCATCCTGGTATGTGCTTTACCCATCCTGCGTCCCCATCCTGGTATGTGCTGCACCCATCCTGCGTCCCCATCCTGTCATGTGCTGCACCCATCCTGCATCCCCATCCTGGTATGTGCTGCACCCATCCTGCGTCCCCATCCTGCATCCCCATCCTGGTATGTGCTGCACCCTTCCTGCGTCCCCATCCTGTCATGTGCTGCACCCATCCTGCGTCCCCATCCTGGTATGTGCTGCACCCATCCTGCGTCCCCATCCTGCATCCCCATCCTGTCATGTGCTGCACCCATCCTGCGTCCCCATCCTCTCATGTGCTGCACCCATCCTGCGTCCCCATCCTGTCGTGTGCTGCACCCATCCTGCGTCCCCATCCTGGTATGTGCTGCACCCATCCTGCGTCCCCATCCTGTCATGTGCTGCACCCATCCTGCGTCCCCATCCTGGTATGTGCTGCACCCATCCTGCGTCCCCATCCTGCATCCCCATCCTGTCATGTGCTGCACCCATCCTGCGTCCCCATCCTCTCATGTGCTGCACCCATCCTGCGTCCCCATCCTGTCGTGTGCTGCACCCATCCTGCGTCCCCATCCTGGTATGTGCTGCACCCATCCTGCGTCCCCATCCTGTCATGTGCTGCACCCATCCTGCGTCCCCATCCTGGTATGTGCTGCACCCATCCTGCATCCCTATCCTGTCATGTGCTGCACCCATCCTGCGTCCCCATCCTGTCATGTGCTGCACCCATCCTGCGTCCCCATCCTGGTATGTGCTGCACCCATCCTGCGTCCCCATCCTGGTATGTGCTTTACCCATCCTGCGTCCCCATCCTGTCATGTGCTGCACCCATCCTGCGTCCCCATCCTGTCATGTGCTGCACCCATCCTGCGTCCCCATCCTGTTATGTGCTGCACCCATCCTGCGTCCCCATCCTGCGTCCCCATCCTGGTATGTGCTGCACCCATCCTGCGTCCCCATCCTGTCATGTGCTGCACCCAACCGGGGGCCTGAGCAGGAGGGGACACCGGCGCGCTGTGGGGGTCTGGAGCCGGTATCGCCGCCAGCTCAGGCCCCCCAGCACTTACTATACTCACCTGTCTGTCCCGTTCCAGCGCTGCGCGCCGCCATCTTCCCGGTCTCCTGGCTGTGACTGTTCAGTCAGAGGGCGGCGCCGGCACGCATTATGCGCGTCATCGCGCCCTCTGAACTGAAGGTCACAGGCCGAAGACCGAGAAGATAGCGGCGCTCAGCGGTGGAACGCAGGACAGGTGAATATGGCCGATACTCACCCTCCTGGTGGTCCCTGCTTTTCTGTTGGAGATCGCGGTGTGCGTTCATTGTGAACGCATACCGCGATCTCCCGGGAGCGTCACTCTGTGAGGCCCAGACTGCGCCGGCGCTTGCGCCTGCGCAGTCTATAAAGGCTTCGGACAGAGTGACGCTCCCAGCGTTATATTATAGATGTAATTTATCCAATCCACATTCTTGTTGAGTGTAACCCACCAGAAGAAAACTGATTCAAACCCTGCTGCAATCTGGTTCCTAGCTTTGTATTCATCTGGTACCCCTCTAGGAACCTCTATACTATCTATGTAGATCCCTGGGTCAAAGGATCCAGCAGGTGATGATCTTTTCTTCCTGCGTAGAGTGTCAATATTCATTTTACCCTTTTGTATCTCTTCTGATGAAATTATCTGGAATGGCATGAGTATCTGTGTCAGGGCGCAGATGCCAACCCAGTCTGCTGGCAATCTGGCTCTAAGTTGCATATCTTCACATAACCACTATATATCACTTCTTGAGGTGAGGCTGTCAACATCATCAGGAGCAGGATTATCATTCTTACCTAATCTCAGAGCAGCATAATGTAGAGAATCCTGATTCCAGCAATGTGTCACTTACTGAGCTGTCTGCCGTAGTTTGATTAAAGGGAACCTGTCACCCCCCAGGCGTTTTCAACTAAAAGAGTCACTTTGTGCTGCACTAATGCTGCATTCTGACATGGTGGCTCTCTTAGTTCGGGTCCCTGGCACTGCTGAAATAATCGTTGTTGAAATTTGTCCCTCATACCTCGAAATCGCCAGGGAGGCAGGTCTTTCCCCCCTAATCCAGATGCCTCACAGCCTTCACTCATGCCCTCTGCACTCCAGGTGCCGCCTCCTCTTCCTTTATTAGCGTTCCCGGCGCCTGCGGTGTTATATTCTTTTTCGGGCATGCGCAGTTGCGCAGCCCTTTGTACTTACACCGCAGGCGCCGGGGATGCTAATGAAGGAAGAGGAGGCGGCGCCCAACGCGCAGAGGGCATGAGTGACGGCTGCGAGGCATCTGGATTAGGGGTGAAACACCTGCCTCCCTGGCGATTTCGAGGTATGAGGGACAAATTTCAACAACGATTATTTCAGCAGTGCCAAGGACCCGAACTAAAAGAGCCACCTTGTCAGAAAGCAGCATTAGTGCAGCACAAAGTGGCTCTTTTAGTTACAAACGCCTGGGGGGGGGGTGACAGGTTCCCTTTAAAATCACTATTTCATCACCAGGACATTATGATCAGAAGACTAGTAAACCTGCTACCATGAAGTCCTCCATTTTCATGAGCTCCTTATAACCTGACCCCCAATACTTATTGGCAGCTTCTTGCCTATGCTGAGTATACACAGAAAGCTGCCAATCAGTGGTATGGACTGAGTTTCTCAGAGCTCATTCAGAGAACTTATAGATCTGCAGCAGACAATTATTTTATTAAAACTGGAGCCAGCAGCCCAATAAGTGATACATTGCTGGAATCAGGGTCTCTATCCCTACACAAGGCTTCTCTCAGATGAGGTTAGAAAACCTGGTGACAGATTACTTTTAAGTCCAGTCCTGCACTAGGCATAAGTGTGTATTAGTTTCTTCTTCCTTGAGTGTTCCTTTAATTGTCCAACATGGGCATTGCCAGAAAATCCCCGAGGGCCTCATAACTGTCCTAATTCTGATATATGATATTTTACCAGTTTAAGAACTTGAATCAACTTTTTAAATGAATGTCAGGACCAGCTGACAAGAGAATGTATATGGGGATATCTACACTCTCCTAAGACCACAGAAGGGTCAGGAATGTTGGACTTCAAATAGTTGATTCTTTTGTTTTCCGGGTCAGGCTTGCCTGAGATCGCAGAGATCAGGATCAGGGTCGGCGTCAGCACCTGGTGCACCCGGGCGGGTGCTGGTACCCTGAGCAGGTAGGGGGGGCCACTCAAGGTCGGGTACACTGGTGCACTATGGTGCCGGTGTCTGCGCCAGTGCCGGCACCCGCGAGTGGGCCCCTCAGGGTCCTGGCACTTGTAATACTTACCTCTCCTTGCTACACCACTGTGGTGTCTTCCGTGTTCTCTGACTGTGACGTTCCAGGTCAGAGTGCGCAATGACATGACTAGTGTGCGTCCTCTGTCTCAGCAGTCATAGTGCAGAGACGGAACACAGTGACGCTGAGGAGTCCAGAGCAGAGCAGCAACCAGCGGAGAGAGGTGAGGATTTCACGTTTTTTATGGTTGGTCCGTTATATGGGGCACATTATATATAGAGCATCATATGGGGCCCATTATATATGGAGCATTTTATGGTGCCAATTATATATGGAGCATTATATGGGGCCCATTATACTGTGTATGGAGCATCTTATGGGGCCAAGTATATATGGGGCCCATTATATATGGAGCATCTTATGGGGCCTGTTATATGGCCCCACAAGTGGGCCCCTTATTATTTGGTATGGAGCACTATATGTAGCTCATTATAGTGTATGGAGCATTATATGGGGGTCATTATTCTGTAAGGAGCAATATATGGGGCTCATTATTCTGTATAGAGCACTATATGGGGCCCATTATTCTGCAAGGAGCAATATATGGGGCTCATTATTCTGTATGGGGTGCTATATGGTGCCAATATTACTGTATATAGGACTAGACTGTCCGGTTTCTGAGCTATTGTAGAATTTACAATAGATATCACTGATGTAATGTAAGAAGTGAAATCTCTGGCATTGTATACCTATATATCTCTGCCGTATTTGTGCATCATGAATTGTGGTATGTGTTAATGGGGCACACTGAGGCCCGGGGCCCACGAAAACCTGCAGCTAGCCCTAATCAGGATGACTAGGCAGACAGCCATCTGAGGGGCATCGTCAGCATGAGACTAAATAAATTAATAGCCATATTCATTTTTCACTTCATTGAAAGAACTGCCACCTCTGGGCACAAGTCTATGATGGGGCCGAGCTCCTCACAGCTGGGGTGACTAGGTTTACCCAAAATACAAGTCTTACCTCTGACTGCCAGGACAATGAATTGCAGGTCACAGCGGACTCAGGGCCATGTGGTCTGTAGATGTTCAGCCATATGGTTGAGATCTATATCAATAACAAACTGCATCTGTATCTCAGCAAATCTCCGCCACAGATTCAATTTTGCATTCCGGCAGTAGGCAGGAGTCCCAAAAATCCTATTTATTAAAGTAATGATGCTTTGCATTGCAGAATAGGACGGGCCTTGACAGAGATAACTTTGCCGAATTTTCCTAGCGCAGTCTGGTACAGACATTGCATGATTAATGTTGGAGACAGACGCTGCTTCGCTCTCGAATGCTGTTAACAGCGTGCAATTGTCAAATACACTCGCAGAGATGGGGGCCGGTAATGCATCTGTTTTCACAGCGCAAGCACTGAATTTGGGAGAAGTTCTCTAGCAGAGCAACATGACAAGATTACAAATAATCTATTGTGCAACCTCCACTGACATCAGAGGGTGCAGACAATGCTCTCCGACCCTGGGGGGGATACAAGGTTCCTGGGCCAAAGTAAAGGAGTCTAATGCTAGAAATAATAACTTATACAAGTTTAGCCTTAATCCCAGGAGCTTCATGTTACACCTCTGGCCACCTCTACATCATGATGGCCTATTAAAGGGAATCTGTCAGCAGGTGTTTGCTATGTAATCTGAGGGCAGCATGAGGTAGGGATTTACTTACTATATTTGTTTACTTACAGTGAAGGTTTTATCACCAGCCACACTATCATTGCTGTGACTAGCTGGCGCAGGAGCAATCTTCTGACCACGCCCCCTCCTGTGATAAGCAGCTCACTGTCAGTGGACAATGTACATAGAGAGCCTGGTGTGGGCGGGGCTAGCTTTCTGAGCTCTGCTACGTGCTACATCTAAGAACTCTGATTGTATCACAACTGCTTCATCCAGTAAATTACAGTTTTTTGCAGATTATAAGACGCACCCCAAATTTTGGTGTGCATAACAGGGAAAAAATAGTTTTTAAATAAAATGGTGGTGCATCTTATATTCCCTTTTAACGGTAGCTTACCTGGTGGGTGACTGTGATGGAGCAGGGTCACAGAAGGCAGGGTTGCTGCTTCAGGAGGTCAGTGGCAGCACAAGCGGGGCGAAGCTGCGGTGCTTGGGATCTCAGCAGGTGTCGGTGCCAGTGATCAGAGTCCATTTATTTTGCCATTGATATCCCTGCAGTGTGCTTTCAGCATCCTGAAGCAGCGACCCTGCCTCCTGTGACCCCATTCCACCACCATTGGCCCCTGTAAGCACACTTCAGATTATAAGACGCACCCTCATTTTGCTCCCAAATTTGGAGGAAAAATATATCTGAAAAATAATCTGAAAAATATAGTGATACTCTAAATTGGATCAGGGTCTCTTTTTCCACATCATGCTGCTGTCAGATAAGGTAGCAAAAAGCTGGTGACAGATTCCCTTTAAAGTTGTTGTACAAAACCCTGATATTGATGGCTTATCCTTAGGATAGTAATAAGTATCGGATTGGTGGGGTCCGACACCCCAACAATCATCGACCAGATGTAAACAGTGTATGGAGGCAGATCAGCTTTGTACCCCGTGTAGTGGCCATTCCCTTCAGTGTGAGCTGAGCTGCATTAGCCACAAGAGGGTCCTGTACCCCGCACAGAGCTCTGGGGTTCCAGCTTTGTACACTATGTAAATCTAGCCATTGCAAACAGCTGATAAGTGTGGGTGCCGAGCGCCGGACCCCAGCTGATCTTACATTATGAGTGGATCATTTGAAATACAAATTCACCGATTTTGCAGAATTTTTCCCCAAAATTTGTTTTGCGTTGAATAGATTTGAGTGAATCTCAATCAGAGAGAAAGAGAGAGTAAAATAGGCGTTGACAGAGCATCCGACAGCTATTAATTGTATACTGTCACCGTTATTGCTGAGCATATTCAGCATAGAAATACAAGAGTTCCATTACCCGTATACCAATGTGGTCTTGCTGTACATTTCTTTATCGTGCATTTCATAGTCAAATATCTGGGTTTTTCTTTCTCCCCGCTGTGCTGATATTGTGCAACAATGGACATATTTTCAGGAGCCAAAAAGAACATTTAGTCTTATATAAAAAATGAGGAAATATTACTGAAGGTTGTATAGAATGAGAGACTTTTTTAAAGGTAATCTGTCAGCTGGGTTTTTCTATTCCATTGAAAACATTATTATGTAGGAGCAGAGACCATGATTCCAGTGATGTATCACTTACTGGGCTGCTTGATGCAGTTTTGATCAAATCACTGGTCTAGCTGCTACAGATCTATCATTTCTCTGAAGACTGATCTCTGTATAACCCCACCCAGACCTCTGATTGGAAGCTTTCTGTGTACACTGTGCATAGGCAGAAAGCTGCCAATCAGTGGTGGGGGCAGGGTTATATTGAGCTCATGTGTATGAAGGACTACATGACGGCAGGTTTACTAGTCCTCAATTGATAATCTCCTGCTGATATAACAGTGATTTTATCAAAACCACAGCAGGCAGACCGATGAGTGAAATATCACTAAAATCAGGGTCTCTGTCTCTACATTATGCTGCTCTCAGATTAGCTGGCAAAATACATGGTGACGGATTCCCTTTAAATTAGTTTCATATTACAACATTTGCATATGGTGTTAAAATTTGGACCAAGCCAAGTAGTTGGGAACTATATTTTACATTTTGGTTTTCACGGACTAGCTAAGCAAGAAATGACAGTTAAAATGCAGCTCCATTTCCCATCTGGAGGGCAAGACAAAGGCGTGGTCAGGTAACAGTCCAGGGTCAAATGCCAGGAGGCAAGACAAGCGAGTAAGACAAAGGTGAAATTAGAGGCCAAGTCCGGGGAAAGGTACCTAGAGTAAGAAAGTGACAAGAGCAGAAGGGATAATCCACATGAATAGTCAGGACAAATGCTAGGTCTGGCAACAAGATCAGAGAAAAAGGCACAACGCTAAGCACACACATCAAACAAAGCTAAGCCACTACTGACACTGGCCAGCTCATAGCTAGCCAGCTAAATAGCCAGCAAATCACCAAGGACAGGAGGCACCTGGGGAAACACCCGCAGGCTAGACCAGATTGAGCAGCAGGGCTGTCGATCAGAGTGCTGACAGCCCAGCATTCCCTAGCATCAGATTGGAAGACTGAACCATCACTCACTATACTGACAGTCCAGGACACTGCAGATCCCATACGCTGAGCTGTCATTCACAGCGTCCCTAGGCCACGAAGATTAAACTGTGACAACCTGTTAGTTATTGTTTGGCTGCTTGCAGACCTCCAATAAAGGGTGCCTGGGAGCTTACTACATACCCCATTAGTGAGTTTAGCGTCTATATAGTGTGCTTTTAAATTGGTAGCCAACCCTATGAAATTTGTTGAATAAGTATCAATAGTATAAAATAGCAGAAAAAGTAATGCTCATATTACTAATCCCTTGCAGATCCTATAGTCTGTCACCGGACTTGTTTTCCGTGATCCAGCAGTAATGTGGCGTGTCAGCAGATGACGCTGGAACCAATCCCTGGTTGTAAGTCCTAACAGCAAGGAGTTGGCCGATAGAGTATTATTAATTTATTATTAATTTTATAATGTTATACCATTATCAGTCATTTTCTTATTTTGATGTGTACTAAAATCGTTTAATCTGACGCCATACTAAATGTCATTTGTGCAGGAAGCTGGAAAACAGGAACGCTTGGCCTTGTCTAATTGGCTACTGTATATGATGACAACGGCCATTTTTGTACTTCGTTCTTCTATTGTCAATTATCCATTAACCTGTAGAAACCATACAAAGGAAATGTTTTTATGGCCCACCCTGTATCATTTACTTTATTTCAGAGAAGTACTTTGTTAGGGCTAGCGGAAAGCACCGAGTAAATTTAGATGTTTATTATTGGTGCGTTCGCAGCCCGGGGTCCACCGTGCAGGAGGAACCTGCTGCTAGTGAATGGTGGCACTATTTGGCGGTATAGGCTAGCTCTGTTACTTCACAGAGTCGCCGTGAAAGGAAAGCACTGTGCCCTGTTAGCACTGCTGGAAAGGCAGCAGTAACCCTTTGCACAGTGTCAGACTGAGCAAGACGCTGGGACCGAAGCCTCTGCTGAGCAGGCTCCACTGCGGCAGGAGAAGAATAGGAGACTGCAGCAGAGATGGCTCGAGATTCCCCCTGTGCAGAGGCGGGAACTCGACCCTTAACAGTACTTATCAACCACATATGGAGAAAGCAAAATGACTAAATATACGTCACACCCGATATGTGAATTTACCTGTAAACTGTTGCTGGATGCGGCGCACAGTATAAGACAATAGTTAGAAATACAATTTATTGCATGTTATAATCTCTTAATTCTGGAGGATCTTTTTCCAATAGAGATTAACCAAATCATGAAGTGTATTTGGAACAGAAGCTATGGTGACAGGCTCAGACCAGTGCTACCAGTATAGTTCCGCACCGTCGGCCTGTGCTGTCATTGCTTCTCATGCAATGGGCGTACTTTTAGCATTTTCAACAATACATCGTTTCACGCACACAGAGTTAAATACTTGATGAAGCTAGCGTGCAGAATTCACATTAGGTCTCTATTGCCATGAATCTCCCTGCAACCCAGTGCCCGTGGCATTCGCTTAGTGCCACTGAAGACGACTCTTGTATTGAATGTCGCCGTCCAGAAAAATAGGGCAGTGAACTGCTCACCAGAGGAATATTCCCAGCACTGGCACTCGAAGTCTCCGTGACCTAGTTTTATATCAAAAATCAACAGGAGCACCAAGGGTAGAGGAAGAAACACATCTAGATAGGCAGAAATACAGATAATGTGAGTAATAAACTGGTGTGGTAGATAGATAGATAGATAGATAGATAGATAGATAGATAGATAGATAGATAGATAGATAGATAGATAGATACCAAAAAAATGGAATGCAGCATTCTAGGTTTTAGCAAATATATAAGTGGACTTATATATGCCATGTGGGCCCAATAAAGCCCCCTTATATTTTTGCTAAAACCTGGAGTGCTGCATTCGATTTTTTTGGTCCCCGTATATTTGACAAGTATATGGATTAGTTGCTTGGAGGCCTGTGCACCCATTTAATTGTATGTGCTGTTCCATTTTTTCTATCTATCTAGATAGATAGATAGATATGAGATAGATAGATAGATATGAGATAGATAGATATTAGATAGATAGATAGAGATTAGATAGATAGATAGATAGATAGATAGATAGATAGATAGAGATTAGATAGATAGATAGATAGATATTAGATAGATAGATAGATAGATAGATAGATAGATATTAGATAGATAGATAGATAGATAGATAGATAGATAGATAGATAGATATTAGATAGATAGATAGATAGATATTAGATAGATAGATATTAGATAGATAGATGATAGATGATAGATAGATAGATATGGGATAGATAGATAGATAGATAGATAGATAGATAGATAGATAGATAGATAGATAGATGTTAGATAGATAGATAGATAGATAGATAGATAGATAGATAGATGTTAGATAGATAGATAGATAGATAGATGTTAGATAGATAGATAGATAGATATTAGATAGATAGATATTAGATAGATAGATATTAGATAGATAGATAGATATTAGATAGATAGATAGATATACCATTCCCAGGAGTAAGCTGCATTTGACATGAGCTCCTGAAATTTAAGCAATTTATACCTTGTAATGGGCAACCTGTAAGACTAAACTTGGAAAATACGTGCTCCATGGAAGGCAAAAGCGAGCAGGACTAAAATACACCCAAGAAAGAAAAATATAAACCAGGATAAAAGAGGAATTTCGATGATAAGGAAGATCTACCCCCTGCACAGGATTCAAGCAGCAGAGCATATGAAAGCTGGAAGACCCCAGAGCTAAACACCAAGAGGTAAGGCCATCTCTCTGCATCTCAAACCCTTTAGCATTGAACTCTATAGAATCAAAACCTATAGAATCTCCCCAGAAAACAAGCACAATATAAAATAAGCAACATGGAAAGAAATAATATTTTGGATAATGAAAATCCCAGCACTATAGCTAAGCCCCCTATAGAGGTCAGTGCCTCAGCTCCAGCAGATGGCAGGGTCTCAGGCGTCAAGGAGATAACATATCCCAGAGATCACAGGAGCTTGAGAGAAAAAAAGGCCATAAAACATTCCATCATCAAAGAGGAACCAGAAACTCTCTTTGCAGACTTTACTAAGAAAGAGAATAGAAAAACAAATTATCTCTTCTATAGTGAGCAGCCTGAGGCATGGCACACAGCCTTGTGCAAATACTATAAAAACATTCTAAAAAATGGCATCAACAGGGGCCGACAAATCAGAGTAAAAGACCCACAAAACAAGGATATCTCACTCACCATCAATCTATACCACTCTGGCATAATAGTCATGCAGGGCAATGAGGACAACCTCGAGGCATTTGAGGAAATCTTCCCTCATATCAAACTCAAGGCTCAAAAATATAAAATAGTAAAGCCAGCACGTAGAAAGAGTGATGGGCCCACACGTACAAAAAAGACCACCAGGGACCCCCCTGCAGCCCAAAGCCCTAATAATGCACTCCCCTCATTGAACACCCTCAGAGAATGCCTGTCCCAGCTGGAGAGGGACTTCACACTGCTTAAGGAACAGATCCAAAGACAGACAAATGACCCAACAGATGCAGAGATAACCAAACTGAGGTGTGTACTGGACTCAGCGGTGCAGGAAATCAAACATGAACTATATGAACTACGGCAAGAAAATGCTAAATTAAAAGGAGAAATAGAAAACCTAAAGAGCCAGACACCACCCCTAACACAGGAGGGGGACCCAGGGAAGGAGACAGGTGAAGACACAATGAGAGCTAACAGCCAAACCACCACTAACTTAAATAACTGCCTATATATTGAGGGCAAAAGAGAAAATAACCAAGAACCACAGGATGGGCCAGACCCAAGCACCAAACAAACCCCAAGTCTAGAACAAAAGCAGACCACAACAACAGGACAGAGCAACAAGAAGAACGTAAACAGAATCTCCCATAGGAGCAGCCAACCAACATGTCCGGATATAGTCCTGATTATAGACTCCAACGGAAAATACCTCAATACAAGGCGACTCTTCCCAGGAAAAAAGGTCTCCAAAATCCGTTGCTCAACTATAGAACAAGCAAAGGCCGTAATTGACAATCCATATTTCACCAACCCAAACCACATCATCATACATACTGGCACCAACAATCTCCAGGACCAACACCAGCAGGTAGCAGGACAATTGTGTCAGCTGGCAGAGACCACACAACAGAAGTTCCCCAGCAGCAAGATCATCCTGTCATCTCTGCTGCCAAGAAAAGATTCCTTCCAATACATCACCCAAGACGTCAACAGAGAACTAATAGCCAAGATCAATACGATGCTAGACATCACCCTGGCACAACATCCCATCATAAACCTCCACCACCTGTATGATGACAAACATCTTAACAACCAAGGAGTCAGCCTTCTTGCCAAAGAACTTAAAGACATTGTACTCAACAGAGTCCCTGGACCAAGAACCCATACAAACCGAAAACCTATAGGAAGAGCACCAACTAACAGACCTAATATGGAATATGCTCAACGAACTGAAAACTGCAACCTGTATGGAAAACCAGTCTATGAGAGACACAAACCATGGAAGACACCACCCTCCCCACACAGAGTGAAACAGAGCAGTGAGCTGGCAGAAATAAAGACCATGATCAGCTCCATATGCAAGAAACTCACGCGACTGGACCAATTGCCTACAACAAGTTCACCAGTCAGCAACCCAAGATGTCCTATGCAGGACAGCCCATTACAAGGTATACAGCTACACAATGTCAACTCTAATCATTAGTAGCTGGAACATCCAGGGCCTGAACACCTCAGCCTTTGGATACAAGACAAATGACCCAGACTTTAACCAAAGACTGAAAGACATTGATATACAGATCCTCCTTGAAACATGGACTAAGGCCAATAATGAATCCTATGTCCCCATCGGATACAGGGAATTCTCTGTCTCCGCCCTGAAAAACAAAAACATCAAACAGGGCCGGAGCTCAGGAGGAATATTAGTATTAAGGAGAGTAAAGGAGAGTAAAACTAATCCCAAACTGTTCTTCAACTATATCAATAGTAAAAGAATAAAAACTGAAAATGTAGGCCCCTTAAAAAATAGTGAGGAAAGAATGGTTGTAGATGACGAGGAAAAAGCTAACATATTAAACACCTTCTTCTCCACGGTATTCACGGTGGAAAATGAAATGCTAGGTGAAATCCCAAGAAACAATGAAAACCCTATATTAAGGGTCACCAATCTAACCCAAGAAGAGGTGCGAAACCGGCTAAATAAGATTAAAATAGATAAATCTCCGGGTCCGGATGGCATACACCCACGAGTACTAAGAGAACTAAGTAATGTAATAGATAAACCATTATTTCTTATTTTTAGTGACTCTATAGCGACAGGGTCTGTTCCGCAGGACTGGCGCATAGCAAATGTGGTGCCAATATTCAAAAAGGGCTCTAAAAGTGACCCTGGAAATTATAGGCCAGTAAGTCTAACCTCTATTGTTAGTAAAATATTTGAAGGGTTTCTGAGGGATGTTATTCTGGATTATCTCAATGAGAATAACTGTTTAACTCCATATCAGCATGGGTTTATGAGAAATCGCTCCTGTCAAACCAATCTAATCAGTTTTTATGAAGAGGTAAGCTATAGACTGGACCACGGTGAGTCATTGGACGTGGTATATCTCGATTTTTCCAAAGCGTTTGATACCGTGCCGCACAAGAGGTTGGTACACAAAATGAGAATGCTTGGTCTGGGGGAAAATGTGTGTAAATGGGTTAGTAACTGGCTTAGTGATAGAAAGCAGAGGGTGGTTATAAATGGTATAGTCTCTAACTGGGTCGCTGTGACCAGTGGGGTACCGCAGGGGTCAGTATTGGGACCTGTTCTCTTCAACATATTCATTAATGATCTGGTAGAAGGTTTACACAGTAAAATATCGATATTTGCAGATGATACAAAACTATGTAAAGCAGTTAATACAAGAGAAGATAGTATTCTGCTACAGATGGATCTGGATAAGTTGGAAACTTGGGCTGAAAGGTGGCAGATGAGGTTTAACAATGATAAATGTAAGGTTATACACATGGGAAGAGGGAATCAATATCACCATTACACACTGAACGGGAAACCACTGGGTAAATCTGACAGGGAGAAGGACTTGGGGATCCTAGTTAATGATAAACTTACCTGGAGCAGCCAGTGCCAGGCAGCAGCTGCCAAGGCAAACAGGATCATGGGGTGCATTAAAAGAGGTCTGGATACACATGATGAGAGCATTATACTGCCTCTGTACAAATCCCTAGTTAGACCGCACATGGAGTACTGTGTCCAGTTTTGGGCACCGGTGCTCAGGAAGGATATAATGGAACTAGAGAGAGTACAAAGGAGGGCAACAAAATTAATAAAGGGGATGGGAGAACTACAATACCCAGATAGATTAGCGAAATTAGGATTATTTAGTCTAGAAAAAAGACGACTGAGGGGCGATCTAATAACCATGTATAAGTATATAAGGGGACAATACAAATATCTCGCTGAGGATCTGTTTATACCAAGGAAGGTGACGGGCACAAGGGGGCATTCTTTGCGTCTGGAGGAGAGAAGGTTTTTCCACCAACATAGAAGAGGATTCTTTACTGTTAGGGCAGTGAGAATCTGGAATTGCTTGCCTGAGGAGGTGGTGATGGCGAACTCAGTCGAGGGGTTCAAGAGAGGCCTGGATGTCTTCCTGGAGCAGAACAATATTGTATCATACAATTATTAGGTTCTGTAGATGGACGTAGATCTGGGTATTTATTATGATGGAATATAGGCTGAACTGGATGGACAAATGTCTTTTTTCGGCCTTACTATGTTACTATGTTACTATGTTACTATGTTACTAGTATGGTACAAAGAAGAGCTCCATGAACATATCAGAGCAGTGAAGAGAGGAGACAGCCATATCTGGATAAGAATAAGCCGCTCCATCCTCACATCCGTGGCCGACATCTACCTCTGTGCAGTGTACGTAGCTCCTCCAGAGTCTCCATACTTCAACCCAGACAGCTTTGAGACCCTAAAGACTGAAGCTGCCCATTTCCAGACTCTTGGGAACGTTCTCATCTACGGAGACCTCAACGCAAGAACGGGAAGAGAAAGAGACTACCTGACCACTGATGGAAACATCTATATACTTGGAGCAGATACCGACTGTGACAACCCAGTGCACACCGACAGGAACAGCTATGATTGCACAGTTAATAAAAGTGGCAGAACGCTGTTGAACCTATGCCGAAGCCTTGGACTTCGTATCCTCAATGGCCGCACCAAGGGAGACTCACTGGGAAGACATACCCTAAACTCCCATGTGGGCAGCAGTGTGATAGACTATGCCATCACAGATATGGACCCTACAAATATTGGCGCCCTTATAGTCACCCCACAAACACATCTGTCAGACCATAACCAACTGCTCCTATACATCAAATCCACAAAGAAATCACCCTCACAAACCCCGCAAAAGACCGGCCTCTTTAGCCTGCCACCATCCTTCAAATGGTCCAAGATGTCGGCCCCAAAATACAAAGATGCCATCAACAGACCAGAGATCAAGGAGAAGCTCCAATGTTTCCATAATAACGTGTATGAACTCAACCCAGAAGGAGTACACCTAGCGGTAAGAGACCTTAACGACATTCTATATGCCATGGCAGAAATGTCTGACCTGAAAAGAATCATCAACAAGAGACCGAGTAAACAAAATCCCAACAACTGGTTTGACAAAGAATGCAAGACCATACGGAAGGCCCTAAGAATGGCCTCAAATAAAAAACACAGAGACCCCAATAACCCCACTCTGAGAGAAGCCTACCACACCGTACAACGAAATTACAAAGCCATCCTCAGAAAGAAAAAGCAAAACGACATCTCTGCCAAACTCCTCCAACTCCAAGATGCCCTTGAAGACAACAAATTTTGGGAACTGTGGAATCACCTTGGATCCAACCAGAAAAGCAACAGCCTCCACATCCAGAGCGGCAACATCTGGCTCCAGTACTTCAAGGACCTCTACAATGACATCCCAAGTGAAGACCTGAACCTGGCACAAAAAGAGCTTGTGAAAAAACTGAAAGATATGGAGGAAAAGTTCAAAGATTTCCAAAATCCTCTGGATACACCAATCACACTGACAGAAATAACAGAAAGGATCACACAGATAAAAGGTAAAAAAGCCAGTGGTTCAGATGGGATCCTCCCAGAAATGCTGAAATACAGCCCTCCAGACATCCAGGCTGCGATAACAAAACTATTTAATATTGTACTGCAGGCCGGCTGCTTCCCCAAAAACTGGAACCAAGGCCTCATAACCCCTATACACAAAAATGGGGACAAGTACGACCCAGCAAACTACCGAGGGATATGTGTCAGCAGCAACCTGGGTAAACTCTTCAACTGCATCCTGAACAAGAGGTTCCTCACCTTCCTCACCGAGCACAACGTCCTCAGCAAGAGCCAAGCAGGGTTCATGCCAAACCACCGCACCACTGACCACATCTACACTCTGCACAGCCTCATCAAGAGCCACGTCCACAATACAAAGAACGGGAAGATATACGCTTGTTTTGTGGACTTCAAGAAGGCCTTCGACTCAGTGTGGCACCCAGGACTATTCCTAAAATTGCTGGGGAGCGGAATAGGAGGCAAAACATATGATGTCATCCGAAGCTCCTACACAGAGAACAGTTGCAGTGTGAAGGTCAACGGAAGGAGGACAGCCTATTTCCAACAAAGTCGAGGAGTGAGACAGGGCTGCAGCCTCAGTCCAACGCTCTTTAACATCTACATCAACGAGCTGGCAGTGGCCCTAGAGTCCTCCTCAGCACCAGGACTCACCCTCCATGACACCCAGGTGAAATTTCTGCTGTATGCAGATGACCTCGTGCTGTTATCACCAACTGAGAAAGGCCTCCAAGATCATCTGAAAATCCTAGAGACCTTCAGCAGCACATGGGCACTGCCAATCAACGAGAAAAAAACTAATATCATGGTGTTCCAGAAAAGAAAGCAGAAACCCACTGGCAATCCTACCTTTATGATAGACAACCGTCCACTTACTGAAACCAACAGGTACACCTACCTGGGCCTAGAACTCAGCCAGTCAGGGAGCTTCAAGCAAGCCATAGAGTCACTAAAAGACAAGGCATCCAAAGCCTTCTATGCCATCAGAAGGCGTCTGTACCACCTCAAGGCACCAGTAACCGTATGGCTAAAAATTTTTGACTCCATCATTGCCCCAATTCTTCTATACGGTAGTGAGGTCTGGGGCCCAGTCTCATACCCAAACTGGTCAAAGTGGGACGCTGGGCCGACAGAAATATTCCACCTAGAGTTCTGCAAGCATCTTCTCCAAGTCCATCGGAGCACATCAAATAGCGCCTGCCGAGCAGAGCTGGGCAGATTCCCACTACACATCGCAATAAAGAAGAAGGCGCTGTCATTCAAGGCTCATCTACAAAGTAGCAGTCCCAGCTCCTACCATCACAAAGCCTTCCTACACCAGGAAGCCCCAGGAAGCCTCCCAAGGAAAAGTACCCAAAGCCAGTCTGACCAAGCCATCAACCTCCATGGCCTGACAAAAGGTGAAATCCAGAAAATGGTACACAAAGTCAAAGAGGAATATCTCAGCATCTGGAGGAACGACATAAACAAATCCCAGAAACTGACAATATACCGGAATCTACAGAGGGAGTACAAACTGGCCCCATATCTAGAGAAACTAGAAAACCCCAAAGATCGACAGATCCTGAGCCGGTACAGACTGAGCGCCCACAGCCTACTCATCGAATCCGGGCGGCACCGACAGAACTATAAGCCTCGAGAGAACAGACTCTGCCAGCAGTGCCCCCAGGAGGCCGTGGAGGATGAGGCCCACTTCCTGCTGAGGTGCCCCAAATACTCCGCAGTGAGGGACACTCACTTCAAGAGGCTGTCTGATCTCCTCCCAGATTTCACCTCCAAGGAGGAGGAAGAGAAACTGCCGATAATACTGGGGGAAGAGGAAAGTGCAGTGGCCGTAGCAGCAGAATATGTCAGTGCCTGCCACAGACTAAGAGGAGCCTGATATGTCATGGACTCCCGTACCCCAACACTGGACATATCCCTATCCCCCGACTAAAGAGCCCGATATGTCATGGACTCCTATACCCCACCCTGGAAACATCCCCTATCCTCTAAAAGGAATTTGATATTCCCTGGACCTCTATATGCCCCCCCTCCCCCACCCCCGTATTTTTACCATATGCTTTGGCAATGCTAACATGTACTTAGTCCTGCCAATAAAGCTCATTTGAATTTGAATTGAATTTGAATTTGATATTAGATAGATAGATATTAGATAGATAGATGTTAGATAGATAGATAGATAGATAGATATGGGATAGATAGATAGATAGATGTTAGATAGATAGATAGATAGATAGATAGATAGATAGATAGATAGATAGATAGATAGATATTAGATAGATAGATAGATAGATAGATAGATAGATATTAGATAGATAGATAGATATTAGATAGATAGATAGATATTAGATAGATAGATAGATAGATAGATAGATATTAGATAGATAGATAGATAGATATGGGATAGATAGATAGATAGATAGATAGATAGATAGATAGATAGATAGATAGATAGTTAGATAGATAGATATTAGATAGATAGATAGATAGATATTAGATAGATAGATAGATAGATAGATAGATAGATAGATAGATAGATAGATGGATAGATAGATAGATAGATAGATAGATAGATGATAGATAGATAGATAGATAGATATTAGATAGATAGATAGATAGATAGATATTAGATAGATAGATAGATATTAGATAGATAGATATTAGATAGATAGATAGATATTAGATAGATAGATGGATAGATATTAGATAGATAGATGGATAGATATTAGATAGATAGATAGATAGATAGATAGATAGATATTAGATAGATAGATAGATATTAGATAGATAGATAGATAGATAGATAGATAGATAGATAGATAGATAGATAGATATGGGATAGATAGATAGATAGATAGATAGATAGATAGATAGATAGATAGATAGATAGATAGACTGTATACAGACAGATCCATGTATACTAATAGCAGACAGTTAGTAGAGCCAGTACCAGGCAGCAGACATACAGCAGGGGCGGGTTGTATGTCCTCTCCTTTATCTCCAGGTACTGATGGAACAGCTGGATATTTGTCGATGATCCATTGTGCGCAGAGATACACAGTATGTCCGTTATATAATAGCGCTTTTATATAACATGTTACCAAATGTAATTGGGCTGAAAGTTGCCATTGTGCTTAACTTCTCTTATCTATTACAGATATCACATCTGGCCTAGTTCTCTGGGAATATTTGGTGCTTGCACAGTTGCATCCAATATCTCCAGCAAAATAAAGAAGAGAGGAATAATCCGAGCGCAGCGGTAGCTAATCAGTCACCATCAACAAAAGCGATCCCCCTTATTAATTAGAGTATACGAGATCTGTATCTTGGTAATTGCTTTCTTTTTGCCTTGAATGACTTGTAGGATGTAGAGAGGGGCATTCAGACATGTATCTGTCTGCTGGAGAGAAGATGGGGAAAACTTTAATTAAACTTCAGTGCGGATGCCTGCCCGTAGCCGGAGCCTGGCAGAATATCCTTTTACCCGTGGCTGACAAGGCAGAATGTTCACCCAGCGCCATAACAATCCTCCCGTACTTGATTAGGATAAATTGCGTCCCATTACAGGTCACAGATTCTATGGACGGTGTGGCATTTGCTAATAACTCCCAGTATCATAAATATCATAAATATGCCGGAATTAACCATTGATCAATTACTCCGCTTTTCCCGTGCACTTAGCCTCAAATATTTAATTAGATGAAATATTCAATTATCAGACAAACCAGGGAGAAATAGAACGTAGACCTAATATAAGCTACGTTTAAAGGTTGATTTCCCAATTATTTACAGAGGGAAGGGGCACCCGGGGGACCAGGCTGTAGGAAGATGTAAGAACTGCACCGTTCTGCCCAGAAATGCTGTGGGAATACTCTTGGATAAATATATAATTCTTCAGACTTAGTTTGCACGCCACTACTGGGAAAATGTGCATTAGCTGAATTAGTGAGGAAACGTCAGCCAGTGTATATATTACCATAAACTAATCCTATGATTTGGATATGTTGTCTTTATAATGGTGCCCTAAATGCCGCCACTTTATTATGTGACTGCCAATGGAAAATAAACCAGGGGATGTGATGAACAAGCATCCTATTGGGAATGCTAAGCTTTCCCTGCCTGCACCAATGGGAGCTGGTGGGATCTGGTCTTAGAAATAATCACAAACATGGATAATATCGTGATTCAGCTCATGAGCTTTGATGTTATTTGATCTGATATCACCTTGCGGTAAAGCAAGATACAAATAAATCATTGATATATATCATGTAAATATGTAGATCAAAGAACTTACCTGGTCAAACCCCAGCCACATCCGTAGCTCCTGTAGATTGCCAGGTTGGCAAATGTGCAATGTACAGCCAAAGTAAAAATCTGCCAAAAGGGCACCAATCACATATTTAAATTTGCTCACATATGTTCACACAGTTTTTTCTTACCAATTTGTGCACTTATTCCATTTAAAAAAATCCATCTTAAAATGTCCCATAAACTGACTTCTATTGTGGTCAATGACAATTCTAAGTTTCTGTCCATATGGTAGCAGATTTTTCCTTAGCAGATTGTCACATATTGAAGACGTCTCCATGCAAATTGTGTACAGAAACAACGGCAGGAAGCCATGTTGAAATCTCCTTGTGACCTGCTATTACCGTTCATTGCTTACTTCATGCTTGAACACACTATGAGGCCGGTTCCACCTTCCAAGTGTGGACTGTCACACCCAGGCCTACTGAAGGTCTTGTGACCTGAAGTCAACCCCCTCATTGGCATATGTGGCTGATTAGTGTGGTTCAGGAGACCGGTGGCAAGTTCTAAACATTGCAGTCCATAGTCGGAGCGTAAATAAATGTGAAACCAGTCTTAGCTTGTGACATCTCTGTAAATTATCTGGATTTTTTGACCACAGCAAGTTTGATTTAATATTGTACCTGTTAATGGCTGCTGTACTTAAGCTAGCCTTCACTATCTTGTTTCATCCTTTGGAACTGCTCTCAACTGATACTCCTACTTAATGTTCTCTACCAACAACCAGGCAATCCTGTACATTAACTTGACTCGATTCCATTTATGTTACTTAGAAGACCTCCTCACCCTCACTTTTGCTCCACGACGTATTTTATTGATGACCTATCCAAAGTAAAGGTCATCAATATCAGATGAGTGGGTAACAATCACCCGTCACCCCCACCGATCAGCTGTCCTCCATGCAGCTTAACAGTACAGCTGTGTCAACTGTAATGTGTCACGGAGGAATATTGAACATGTGCTCAATTCATTCGAACAGGGGCGGATGTTCAGTAGAAGAAAAATCCAGCTCCACAGAATGAATCCTCCAATGAATCCTTTTATTGATATTCCAGATAAAATCCAAAGTCCAAATGTGAATAAAAAATGACAATTCAGATAAAGTGCATGTTGAAGAGCTGTATCTAGAGCTAACACGGCAATCAAGATGTTTCTGGTGCCTCATGACTTTTTTTGTTAGCGAATGTTTAGTACCCACCCTTGACCACTACATAGTTCACTGAGCTGTGCTGTTCAGTTCCAAAACTGCTAACATCCAAGTTCCGCCAGAACGGAGAATAGTTGTTAGGTTGCACCCCCACCAATCTGATATGGGTGACCTATCCTTGGAATTTGTCATCAGTAAAAAAAAGTAGCGGAGCAACCATTTAGGCCCTAAAGGCAGTGGAGTACCAACACCAGATTCAAGAAAAAAGTTCAGCGCGAAAGATGCAATTCAGTTTAACTCTTTCTCTTAGAATTATGGAAGCAGGCACTTTACATGTGTGGCTACTGACCTATGTGATCTCAACTTTATGGAAGCAGGCACTTTAAATGTATGGCTACTGACCTATGTGATCTCAACTTTATGGAAGCAGGCACTTTAAATGTATGGCTACTGACCTATGTGATCTCAACTTTATGGAAGCAGGCACTTTAAATGTATGGCTACTGACATATGTGATCTCAACGTTTACAAGTGGAATACAGATGTTGTGTATGCCCAATGGGAAGGGAGCACATAACAATTTAACAAAAACTCCATTGTTTTTAGTAAAATGTGGATACAAAATGTTTACAACTTTCTAACAGACATCTTTCATACCGACAATCACAGTACTCCAGGAGCAAAATCATTCACATACAATATGCAAATAGCCTCTTCACAGAGGAAAAGAACAGGGTCTCTAGTTCCACCTATTGGATGTGGCAATTGTCCGCTCCCCGTCAAAGACCTCTTACCCAGCCAAACAGTCTCCTACTTTGCTCTGATGGGGTGCAAGAAGCATGAAACATGTATGCAAATAGAGGTTTATATACTATAAGTCATGTGATAAGGCTCTCTGTAGGATAGATATTGACTTGTAGAATTGCTACTTCCAACAGGTAGCACTAGAGACTCTTTCTTCTTTCTCTGTGAAGAGGCTATTTGCATATTCTATTTCAGAGGGGCCACTGCATAGGCTGTAAAGCCCCCCCGCACACGTTAGATAGCTGTTGACCTTACAGTGGTTTGGCTGATCATTTGTCCAACAACTTTCTCACTCAACTATTCCATCTACAGGAGAGTTCACTCTGGTTCCTGTGTCCTCTCTAATGGAGACACTACCAGACATCTTTGGCTTATCTTTAAAGGAGGAAAGGATCAGCAGTCTGAAATCAGACATCATCTTTCATTGAAGACTTGGGGACCCCATACACATTAGACTGTTAACCAAACAGGTTCAGTTGACCAGCCGACATAAGTTTAATATGTGTGGGAGCCTTAATTCTCACTTAGCCAACTTGGCAGAATCTTTAACCCTTAGACCTCACATACCATACAAGCACAGAATGTTGATATTTTGGGAAAAAAAATCAGCCATGCTTTACAGGTATTTATCACTCAGGCATCATTCTTTTCATCGTACCAGAAGCGGCTCTGAAATTCATTGATCCAGTTTGAATTGAAAATTTTGATCCACACAAAGATGCTCAGTGACAAGTGCCAAAAACTCATGAATATAAATAAGCTTTCCAATTAGGCTGCCTCGAAATGGAGCCGGAGCCTAAGTCACATAAACCTTGTGGTAAAGAAATCATAAGAAGTTCGTCTAACCCATTTAAGTGACCCAAAGGAGCTGGTGAGAATATAGGTCTGAAGCAGCCGGAGACTAATAATAGTCTAGGAATAATTATGGCTCTTTAGAGTTGCTCCGCTCGCCCCCCGTACTGCAGACCGGACTGTCAGAGTGCTGTAGGAAATGGGTGAACCTTTACGGTGATGAAGTGCTGTTCCGAGCTGCGAGCTTGTATACGCTGTAACTGATTTCTCGCTAAACTGGGAACCTGAATTTACAATTCTAATTTCTATAATATTACGAAGATAATATGCAGTGCTGCACGTATTACAAGTGACAGCTGCAATTTGTCCCTGTCCTATAAAACTTGCCTACACTTATCACATAGCACTAAAAAGATTGTCTAACCTGGAAAATTCAAAGTTTGAATTTAGTGTAAAAAGAAATATATTGTACCGATGGATCATTAAATAAGGTTTATGGTAATGTGCCGAGTGCCTAAGTGCTTGTTCTCATATCATTGTCCTACATAGAGACCATAATGACTTTACAAGGAAAGTCCAGAGAAATGAACCAGGGATTTTTTTTTACTATGAACAGAAACTGGAGCATTAGTATACGCAACACCTTCTCTTGCCGGAACAGAGTGTATACAGGTGTCAATCAAAAACAGTCAAAGAAACTCAGAAACTATGAAAATGAACATTAAAGGGCTTTTTCGGTTTCAGAATACCCTTTTTCAACAGCTCCAGTTTGTTTTAGAAAAACAATCTGTGCATTACTCAAACTCCCCAGGTCCAATATTGAGTCTCTGCTGTTGCTCCTGGTGTCTGGTACTGCCTGCGGTGCTGACATCATACCAACATCACGGCGGCCAGTAATGGAGCTCAGTGGCTCTGAACGGCTCCTACCGGTAAGGCAAGGCACTCAGGGAGAGGCGCTGACCTCAACTTTTGGCCATCAGCGTGACGTCAGTGCTACAGACAATAACAGATACTGGGAGCAGCGACAGAATCCAAGTGTAGGAATTGGGGAGAGTGAGAAAAGAACAGTTTGTTTTTTAAAAAGCAGGAGAACAGGAGTTTTCTGAAACGAGAAATCAGCTTAGTAATTTATTGTGAAAAGTGGAACTGCGTAGATGAACCACTAGAGATGCATATTTTCAGTGTTTTAGTAGCGCATTGTTCCCATTAAAATGAATAGGTGAAAATGTAAATAAAAACGCTAAGGAATACATGTAGGAATGCAACAAAATTCATGCAGAGATCTTCCTCTGAAAACTGGTTTGAACTGTGGTTTTTGGTACAGAATAAAATTGCTGCAAAATCCACAAGTGAACTAGGCTAATTACTTTCATGATTAATTATGGTTTTCCAGTGTTTCTGCAACATATGTTGGCTGCTCTGTGATTTTGGGATAAGTTGTCCAGATAAAAAAAAATCATGTTGGCAAATCTGGTGATGGGATCAAAATCAACTACAATTGTGTTGTCATCTGCTGGACCTTTGAAGTTCAAAATTGTATTATAGAGGTTGCAGACTATTCTCCTCTTTTGGACCAACACCATTCCAGGTATGTCAGGGCTGCATCTTCTGGCAATCTTGTGACATTGTCAAGTCATATGAGTGCTGCAGCCAATCATCAGCCACTAACGGATCGCTCCTCTCACATTTCCTTTGGATAAAACTTGGATGTTGTGATATCAATATTGGTGTCTGCCCTTCCTGTCTGTGCTCCGGTCATCAGGTAACAACTTTAGTTCTGTGTCATCTCGGACTTGTAGTCCATGCCTGGAGAAATAGGCTTATCTTCGTTCAGTGTTGCTCCCTGCTGGGTGGGGCTGCAAGATATTTCAGTTCCTGAAGTCCTGCTTTCCACTTCCAGTTCTAAACATGCTTGGTCCTGTGTTTTCTGTGCTTTGCTATGTTCCCAGCGGATTCCCAGCCTGATTTTGGCTCACTTTTGACTATTCTTTTCTATTTTATCCCTACACCGACCTCCTTATCTTTCATCTGGTTCACTCCTCCGGACAGCAGCTATTCTGCGGAAGTAACCCAGTGGACCCGTGGTTAGCCCAATTAGAGGTTGCTAATTGACTGCTACATTCACATGAAATAATAATATATACTTACCTTGTAATGTCTTCATATCCTGTTCTGTCCAGATGTGTCCGGATCCCAGAATTCCAAGGGGCGGAAGTTCACCACCGCCATATTGGGACACCCAAGTGATAGGTGTCTCAATATGGAAATTGCTGGTGGTACCAGCCTCTTGCATAGTACCACCAGAGGAACACCGTCGCACTACACACACACACACACACACACACACACACTGTATAAGCCGTACGCACCACACACACACACAAACAGACACTGCATATGCCGTATGCACCACGCACACTCACACACTATATATGCCGTACGCACCACATACACACACACTGTATACGCCGTACACAGCTTCTTGCGCGGTACCACCATCGGAACACCGTTGCGAACACGCCGCCGCCAGGATCAGCCGACTGATTCCCTGACCACCGCCATCTTTGTACAGGAGGAGCACGAGATGACATGAGAGGAGAAGACAGCAGATGGGGAGGGAGAAAGCGCAAACGGGTGAGAGAGACAGAGCACATGGGGGAGGCAGCTCAAACGGGACAGAATAGAATGAAGAAAGACAGCTGACAAGGGGGAAAGCACATGGGGTAGGCAGGTCAAAGAAGAGAGCACAGATGGGAGAAGTCAGCACATGGGGAAAGAGAGAGTGGATAGGTGGGTGAGCACATGGGGGGAGAGATTCTCAACACTGCAAAGCCTGCCCCCATCGTGACATTACCGCCCTCCCGATGCGATAGCATCGGGCCTCCATCTAATGTCAAATAAGTGCCAAAAAATGCAGCATCAACATCGCTGGTCTAAGAGGTAAGTGTAAGCTGGTTTAATTTTCAAGAAGGGGTTCTCTAAGTAGTGGACAACTCTTTTAATAATTGGGGCTACTACGATATCTTCAATTATTCTGGTGGCCAGTTCAACCCTGGTTAGAAACCACCACTTTATTTCCCATTTAGCTCTGGAATTATTTAAGACTAGGACAATTTAGACTCAACTAAAAAATAAGGAAAACATTGCTTTTATAATTGAAGGACACTATCGTTTTTACTGATGTTAAAGTCATCAAAATGAATAACTTCTCCATGCTCATCAGCATTTCTTTGATATCGAGTCACTTTTTAGTAGACAATTCCAACAACCCATTTATGTGTTATTACCAGAGCCCTGTGTTTCACTGGGGTCCTACATAACATGACATTTCAGAGAGACGACTGGTTAGAAGGTATAACATTCTCTAGGTATAACATGGATATGAATGGTTGGCTTTGGATGGCTATGTTAAAAGTGTTAGGTACATAATCTACATAGGCTTAAAGTCATAAAAAGTTCAGTATCCAGTTGGGTCCATAAATTGACCTTTTTTTGAGATTCTTTATGATGATAGATGGGGATTAGTAGCAATATTTTTGGCTAGAGATTACATTTTGCATCAAGACATCAACATTTTGCCTGGAGGTGCCCCTGGCTTTTAGAGATTTCAGTTTAATTTTACATTTAGGGATTTTTTATGACTTTTTTTTTCATATTTGCAGTTTGATACCACATAGCACTTTGCTGTTGAATCACCTAAGGTAAAATTCACAATGTCATGACATTTTATGTGGAGTCAGATAATGCTGGAAAACAAGAACTGACCGTGGTGCTAGAACAAGTAGAGTCTTGTGTTTAACAAACAAAACGTTATAGAGATTGATTGCTGCCAAAATGTGTTTTAAAAGGCAGCAGACATTCTTCACGGTAATGTTAGATGTTCTGGATGAAGTAGCTATGTTGTAGAATTAAGCCGGAGAGAGAGAAACGGTTCATGGCAAAAAAAAGGCCCTGGCTTATTCCCAGATTTCCATCCTCTGGATGTCATAACATGGTCTATAAATAAAATTAAAGCACTATCAAACTGTAATATTCTGGCCATTCATAGAGCAATTAGTTGGAAAGATAAGCACATTCCTAATAACCTTTCAGGTTGTTTTACTTATTCATAAAACATCTCTCAGTTGGGTACGAATTCATTGGATCGTTTGTATGACCCATTAGCATTCACGTTTAAATTAACATTATGCCGTTGGTTATATTTTTTGGGTATATGCCATTCCGTTCCTACCATCCAAATTCTACATGCTGCAATCAAGCCATAATCATGATAAGTTTATGCAGTAATGATTGTGTTAGATTTCAGCTACATGGTGTGTAGTACCGCATCCACTTCATACATTGCTGAGCAATGAGCAAAACGTCATTTAAAGGGTTCTTCAATTTTTTAAATATTAACTTATAAATCTGATTTTCAATTTTCTTCTTAACTATTGATCCAAGTAGTATCGTTTCTCCTTGCGGAGAGTGACATGATAAGCATGTCGAGGTGAGGAGACTTAAAGCCGCAATGCTCCTCTGGGAAATATGCAAATTGTCTCTTCAGAGAGGAAGAGGACTAGAACTCTAGTGCCACCCATAGGAAGTAGCGATCCTAACAGTCAATTTCGACCCTTTAACGAGCGTTGTCACATGACTTAGGATAGGGGCAGTACCCCGAGATACAGTGTCTGCAAATTGAGATTCTCATTTGGCTATTATCCTAAGTCATGTGACAAGGCTCGTTAAAGTGTTGACATTGACTGTTAGGATTGCTACTTCCTATAGGTGGCACTAGAGTTCTAGTTCTCTTCCTCTCTGAAGAGACAATTTGCATATTTCCCAGAGGAGCATTGCGGCTTTAAGTCTCCTCACCTCGACATGCTTATCATGTCACTCTCTGCAAGGAGAAACGATACTACTTGGATCCCGGTCAGACTCCTCTCAATCAGCCAAACCAGATCTCCACTTTGCACTAACGAGGGGCAGTACCCCGAAACACAGTGTCTGCAAATTGAGATTCTGGTTTGGCTATTATCCTAAGTCATGTGGCAAGGCTTGTTAAAGGGTCGACATTGACTGTTAGGATTGCTACTTCCTATAGGTGGCACTAGAGTTCTAGTCCTCTTCCTCTCTGAAGAGACAATTTGCACATTGCTTCTTAACTATTGAAATTACTGGCATTTCATTGGTCTCATCAATTGACTTAATGTTCCTAACACTGAAAATTCAACTCCAGAAAACAATATTACTATCTATCAATAATTATACACTTCTGTGAATCTAGCAGGTTCTATCAATTTATATATTTATCATAGACTTTTGTGCTTCCATGTGGTTTAAATACAGTAAATACTTTCTGTAAATGAAATGTATTCATTGTACAGGCACGCAAAGATAGAGTATTCTCAATGGAAAGTAAAATGCCTAGAGGAGATCTGGAGGCTACAATGGATTCAGACCCGTAGCCATAAGGCTTCAAAAGAACACGGCTGGCCACTATGTACTAAGGACATTTCCTATTCAGCTGCCGGAATCGCCTTTCTTCCATCCATAATGAGTGCCTCTTGGTCCTTAGTATGGTATTTGGAAGGAATAAGTCATGTGCAGTCCTCTGTACTGGCCACACATATATTTATACATGTAAATGAGATCTCCTTTGAGACATCTTTCTTTTTTCAAAGCTAAACAAGCCCAACATTTCCAACCTCTCTTCATATGCACTTGTAATAATACAGTTGCCCATCTTTGAACTGACTATAACTTCTGAATATAATTTTTAAAATGTGGAGCTCAAATCTGGATCCCATATTCTTGATATGGTCTCACCAGTGATATATAAAGGGGTGATAATACGTTGGGATCACGGGATTTTATCTCCCCATTTATACACCATAACATCTTGTTTGCTTTTGCAGCTGCTGCTTGACATTGAGTACTGCTGCTCAGCTTACTTTTCTGCCCAATGATGACAGAAGTATTCTAGGAATGATACCTTTATTGGCTAACCAGAACATAATATGTTTGCAAGCTTTCAGAGCACAAAGGCTCCTTCTTCAGGCAAGATTACAAATAGATTAATAAGAAACAAGCACATTTAAAGAATAGTACAGGAGGACATTTGTTAGGGGGTAGGAAATGTGATGAGTCCATAGATAAGCCAAGGTAATCAAATTAGGCATTTGAGAAGCAGTGGGAATGATGTTCTTATCTGGAGTAGGTCAGGTGGAGGTGTGAATTGTATCCATGTAGTGACTCATAAATCCAGGTGTTAAATTGAGTCCTAAGGTACCGTCACACATAACGATATCGTTAACGATATCGTTGCTTTTTGTGACGTAGCAACGATATCGTTAAGGAAATCGTTATGTGTGACAGCGACCAACGATCAGGCCCCTGCTGGGAGATCGTTAGTCGCTGAGGAAAGTCCAGAACTTTATTTCGTCGCTGGACTTCCCGCTGACATCGCTGGATCGGTGTGTTTGACACCGATCCAGCGATGTCTTCACTGGTAACCAGGGTAAACATCGGGTTACTAAGCGCAGGGCCGCGCTTAGTAACCCGATGTTTACCCTGGTTACCAGCGTAAACGTTAAAAAACATACTTACCTTCAGCTGTCTGTCCTCCGGCGCTCTGCTTTCCTCCTCACTGTCTGCGCCGGTCACCGCTGTGCTTTCCGGCTGGCTGGCGCTGACACAGGATGCAGGAGGAGTGCAGAGAAGCAGAGCGCCGGGGACAGACAGCTGAAGGTAAGTATGTAGTGTTTGTTTTTTTAACATTTACGCTGGTAACCAGGGTAAACATCGGGTTACTAAGCGCGGCCCTGCGCTTAGTAACCCGATGTTTACCCTGGTTACCGGGGACCTCGGGATCGTTGGTCGCTGGAGAGCTGTCTGTGTGACAGCTCTCCAGCGACCAAACAGCGACGCTGCAGCGATCGACATCGTTGTCGGTATCGCTGCAGCGTCGCTTAGTGTGACGGTACCTCTAGTGTCAACGAATTAAACATATTCATTAGTTTGTATTCCCAAATTTTTTCTTTCCCTGTGGTCCTTAAAATTACCTTTTAGTATTAAGACTTTTAAATCTGTCATACTGTGTCCAGGTCCAGAGGTATCACTCCTAGAATACTTCTGTCATCATTGGGCAGAAAAGTATTCACATCGATTTTTCTGGCTAACACGGTACCACAATACAATTTGTTATTGTACATCTTTATATAAGTCTCTGTAATGTATTTCTGCAGGTCATCTCTTATAATGTCCTCAAAAACTTTGCACACTACTGATGTCAGACTTACTGGGCGGTAGTTGCCTGGATCCACCATCTTACCTTTCTTATTTATCGGTACCACATGAGCTATCCTCCAATCCTATGGCACCAACTCTGTTACAAGAGAGTCAAAGAATATGAGATACATTGGTTTGTCAATTACTGAGCTCACTTCCCTCAATATCCGTTAGGAATGTCATCTGGGCAGAGAGATATTGCAATATTTAATTTGGTGGTATCAGCAATTTGTGGGTATCAACCCACTTCTGCTGCACATTCAATGTTAATTTGCTGAGAGACAGACATGCTCCTTCTTGTGTTAAACTAGTTATATCCTATGGTGAACTTTGATTTTTGCCTTGTTGAATGATCTCTGGAACAGACAGTTCATTGGTGAACACGAATAAAAAGTGTCTGTTTAATATCTCAGCCTTTTCTTTGTCCTCTATATTTATCTTATTATTATGATCTTTCAAGGGACCAATACCATCTGTTTCTTTTTTTTTCATTTTTGATATATTTAAAAAAAATTGTGGGATTTATTTGAAAGTGTTTGTGATTTGTGTTTCAGTAGCTGTCTTCGCTAATTTCATTTCTTTTTTTTTACATTTCTTATTCAGATCTTTATACTCCTGAAATGCTATTTCTGTCTTCTCAGCCTTCAAGATTTTGAATGCCCTTTTTTATTGTCTTATTAAAATTTGTACGGTCTTTATTCATAATGGTTTCTTTCTATTCCTGGACATTTTATTACTGGAGGGTATGAGTTTTCGATAGGATTCTAGAAGTATTTCCTTAAATATGACACATTTCTGTTCAGCATACCCACTTACCATGACATGGTCCCAGTCTACTTGATTAAAGGGACACTGTCACCTGAATTTGGAGGGAACAATCTTCAGCCATGGAGGCGGGGTTTTGGGGTTTTTGATTCACCCTTTCCTTACCCGCTGGCTGCATGCTGGCTGCAATATTGGATTGAAGTTCATTCTCTGTCCTCCGTAGTACATGCCTGCACAAGGCAATCCGGATCTGTGCTACTGAGAACAATGGAAACCTGATGGCACAGAACAGTCTATTGCTGATCCACGTTCTGTGCACATGTGAAGTGTGGTCGGACTCTCTAAACAAGCTATTAAACGACTAGTGATCGTAAACCTAATCTAAAGCTCTCTGATTGATAACATCGCTCACCCAAGGTAAAAGATTCCCAATTGGTCTAATTATCAACTTGAAACCAAAAAGAAAAAAAAATTATACAATTTTTTTTAAAGAACATATCATAAAAAACTAATGTCCCTTTTCTTCATGAAATAATATAGTGGGAGGACACTATACTATATTTTTACAGGTTAGATAAAAATGATATATTTTCATTGACTAAGCACTACTTAGCATAGTAAACTATAACACCTACGTCGCCACTCAGACTGGCAATGTAATTCTCTGGGCAGGAAATTAAAGCGATTTGAAAAAATGATTTCTGTTTAATTATCGTGAAATCGCACACTTTCTAAAGATAGCTACCCAAGCAGAGAGATCCAGACGTGTTCTCCTCCCTCAAGTGAAGGGTCTGCTGCAAATAGCAGTCTAATATGTTTATTAATAACTGCAACATGCATAGCAATTAGGAAACGTGCCCATAGAGTGTTAAATGGATCCGCAATGTATTAACTGATAGATAGGCTTCCTACAAGGAGATGTAGTATCAGCGTGCTTACGGTACACTTTCTGGGTATTCTTCCGGGCTATGTAATGCGCTTTTCTAATCTTGCAGATGTTTTTACAGGGTAATTGTGAGCCATGAAATTTCGTAGCTGATTCACATGCATGCAATATGATAAGTACTGTATATATATCCAAGATCCCATCATTATAAACCCTGCTACATATAAGGGGGTCAAACAAACCAGGACCCCGGAAGCAGCTCACCCAAACCCAACCTGACCGAAACATCAACCATGACAAAATCCAGACTCGGGAAGATGGTAGACAACGGCCAGGAGAGAATGTCGGTGAGTGGAAGGACGATATCAGCATCTCCCAGACACTGACCATGTACCAGAGTCTACAGAGACACTACAGGCTGCCTCTATATCTGGGAAACTCCAGAGACCACCAGTTCCTGAGCCGGTATAGACCACAATCTGGCCATCGAGTCTGGCTGGAGGCCCTGGAGTATGAGACCCACTTTCTGCTACATTGCACCAAATACTCAGCAGTGAAGGGCACTCACTTCAGGAGACTATCCAATCTCTTCCCAGCCATGGACTTCCATAGCCCCCACCCTGGATGTGCCCCATCCATCGTTCCTACAGTCTCTACCAGTGGCATAACTTGAAACTCATGGGCCCCGATGCGAAAGCTCCAACGGGGCCCCCAAATACTTTAAATCTTTAATAGCAATAGTCTTTTTCTATAGGCCAAAGGGACTTTTAGGGCCCCCTAGGCTCCAGGGCCTGGGTGCGATTGCAACCTCTGCACTTATTGTAGTTACACCCCTGGTCTCTACCCATCATCCCCACAGTTCCTATCCTGATCCTACAGTACACGTGCTTTGGCAAAAGTAATGTTTGTTTGGTTCTGCCAATATAACACAATATATGATATATATATATATATATATATATATATATATATATATATATATATATTATAAATAGTAGAAAACTTTTTCAAGATCATAGTATTCCTTTAAAAGTGTATTCCCATCTGAGCATGTCATGAAACCGCATTCCTGATCAAGACAGAAGAGTTCCCAGTAGGGGCACAGCCAATGTTGTATAAAAGGGTGATGGATCATGTATCATAGGCAAGCAATTGATAAAATACAGGTCGTTGGGAAACTATAGAGGTTTCACCTTCAGATCTCACATTTGTTAAAATGAAATGCTATATGCACAGCAAAGTGTGAGGAGTAATTAAAACATCAATTTTAATAATAGCATTAAGATAGTACAGCAATGATTAATTCTATGCATGGCTAAGTGAGCAGAGTAGAGATGAGGTCAACCTATGCCAACAAGAAACAAGTGGTTGAGTCATGAAAAAGACCATGAAGTCCACCTGTACAGTTCTCATGTGCAAGAGCAATACACTGATGTAAACTTCTGGTAGTCGTATGGCTCAAAAATTGAGGAAAGAAAAAAATGCGTTTTACTCAGTTATTCAGCAACTTTTCCACAATGCCCAGTTTAACATGAAAAAAAAAATGGTGAAATTTTCATGGCTTCATGGTAGCCATAAGGATAGGATGAAACAGAAATGGCAGTCATGAGCAGAAATGGAGAATTGCTTTTTGATAGCACTGACCCACCTTAGTATCCCATATATTATATGGATGGACATTCTTTTGGCCAAACAAGGCTTTCTTTGGCAAAATCAGCTGTTTGTTAGTGCCAATGACATTTAGATCAACTTTATTTTTCATCTGTTCCAAATAATATGTAACTGATCCCTAATGCAGCGATTGGATGAAAGGGCTCAGCTCATATTTTCCTTACCACTAGAAGTCCCAAAAATTTCAAGCTCCCCCTGAAGTCACAAAAGAGGGACTTTTCTGGTCAGGTCCCTCGCCTTCAGCTTCCCGCACTGACTGGTGAGCGCCGGCCAGCCGTAAAGCAGAGCACAGCGGTGACGTCACCGCTGTACTTTACGGCCGGCGCTCAGTCAGTGCTGGAAGCTGAAGGTGAGGGACCTGACCAGACACCGTGAATGTAAGTATGTAGTGTTTGTTTTTTTACATTTACAACGGTAACCAGGGTAAACATCAGGTTACTAAGCGCGTCCCTGGGACTTCAGGATCGTTGGTCGCTGGAGAGCTGTCTGTGTGACAGCTCTCCAGCGACCAAACAGCGACGCTGCAGCGATCGACATCGTTGTCGGTATCACTGCAGCGTCGCTTAAGTGTGACGGTACCTTTAGTCCAAACTGACAACTCTGATGGCTCCAATTACTGTAGCAGCCTTTCATTTGTAAATGTGGCCATTGCCTGAGGAATCTGCAGGGGGCAATTGTGTTGATCCACCTCAACAAAGGTCTTGTAAGAGAGTGTAAACAAAAGAATGTAAGTTGCTCCTGAGTGTGTCTGCCCACCCCCCAGCCCCCACCTTAGCAAATTTGCATGCAGCCTTTTGTGCTGTGGGGGATAAATAGGTGACTGCTTCACCTATTTTGTTCACAAGAAACAAAATGCAGAGAAGGCACACCATTCAACAGGCATTGGAATTGATCCTGAGCAACACCAACCCTTCTGACTCAGATGGAGAAGACATAGTCCTTCAACCGGATTCGGACTCTGAGCTGTCTTCAGGTTAGATTTTTCAAATTACTTATTTTTATTTCCTGACTATCTTTTTGCTAGGCTCACATTTGAGAGAATTTCAGTTCCCTGCAAATCCAGCAGGGAACTTAGAAATTTTCTCAGCCACCGCATGTTCCCCGCATGCGGGAGAGCGGGGAATGTGGTGCCTAGCAGCCCGCTGTGTTTACTGATTACTAGCTACACAGCGGGCGGCGGGGAGTGTGATTTGCACCCTCGCATCCCCCCCTCCCCAGGGAACGCATCTTGAGGAGTTCTCTGTGCGGGGGGAATGTGGGGGTGCGAATCGCACTCCCCGCAGCCCGCGGTGTAGCTGGTAACCAGTAAACACAGCGGGTTGCTAGGGACCGCGTTCCCCGCTCTCTCGCATGCGGGGAACATGCGGAGGCTGAGAAAATTTCAAAGTTCCCTGCTGGATTTGCAGGGAACTGAAATTCTCTCAAATGTGAACCTAGCCTTATTTAGAACCAAAACAAAATGTTAATTTGAAATTATTTATCTTGCAGATGAGGAGACTCCTCCTCTACCAAAAAAGAGAGCTTGGTTGGCGAGTGAGCAGACAGAGACCGCAAAAGATGGCACAGTGTGGCGTGAAGTACAAGTGGGGAAACGTCTCCATTTCACCCCAATAGAACCGTACCCTACAGATGGAGAGCCAAGTGCTAAGGCTAGACGAAGTGTCCGGAGTCACCTTCAGAGCTTCCTCTGTTTTATCACTCTTGACATGCTTCGTAGTAAGACACATCACTATTGATGAACAGCGTCAAAGATTCGCTGTTGTTTTCTGCAATACATTGCAACAAAACCAGACAAGTTTGGCATCAAGTTTTGGGTAGCTTGCGACTTAAAATCAAAGTACATCTGTAATGTCCTCCCATATCTTGGCAAGGACCCCAGTCGTCCCAGCGGGGAGAGACTGTCCGAAACTGTAGTGATGAGGCTGATGGAACCATTCATGGACAAGGGCAGAACTGTAACCACTGACAATTTCTTTACATCATTGTCACTTGCACAATGACTGCTTAGCCGGAAAACCACTATCCTCAGCACAGTCAACAAGAGTCGCCGGGAAATTCCTCAATCCACTAGACCGCACTAAATTCAGCACTCAGGTGTTTTCAACTGCTGGTGCCACACTGACAGTGTATGCACCCAAACGAAAGAAGGCCGTCTACATTCTCAGCAGCATGCACAGCGTGGTTGAGACTGAGGATACCAACAAAAGGAAGCCAAACACGGTCACACAATACAACCACACAAAGTGCGGTGTGGATGTAATGGACCAACTTGTGCGGGAGTACAGCATGCGTGCAGGAACACGGAGATGGCCAGTCACCATGTTCTACAACATGATTGACATGGCAGCACTGAATGCTCATGTTCTTTATCAGACATGCACTGGGGTGCAGGAGAGACGGGTGGACTTCCTGGTTGAGCTTGCAAAAGAGTTAGGTGGCTCTCATGTGACTGAAAAGAAGGCCGCAAGGAGAAACTCCTTCGGCAACAACCTTCCACACCCATCCCTGGCAAAAGGGCGAAGTGTCAGGCCAACCATCGATGCACAAACAATTGTGCAACTGAGAGATGTGTTGACTGCTACAAATACAGGTATGGCAAAAGGAACTAGGGACATACCCAGGCAGTGCCAAGTATGTTCCGACAGTGCAGGCAGACTGCTGAGTGAGTGCTGAAATGCTAGTCACACAAGAAGGACATGCCACTCACGCACACACACACGCAGCCCCCCACTGCAGCCTATTGTAAATATGTGTGGAATTGTTTTATTCCTTGTATTTTTTATATTATTTTTATAACAAAAATAAAAGCATGGAAACAAATAACAGTCATTCTTTTGTATATTTTTCACACTGAAATTTCAGTCCTCTTGTGCGATTTTCGCGCAATTTTTTTCACTAGTGTGCTTGAGGCCTTAGACACAAATGCTTCTGGTCATTACTCACAGCTGTACCTTGCTGTAAAATTTCTAATTCTCTATTTAAAATATATAAAAAATGATTGTTTCAGTGCTTTTTTGCTCAAATAAAACTAAACTAAATACAATATGTATAGTCTTAATGTTATCAAATACAATAAACTGAATAGAACTAAAGGTATCGTCACATTTAGCGACGCTGCAGCGATATAGATAACGATGCCGATCGCTGCAGCGTCGCTGTTTAGGTCGTTGTGTGGTCGCTGGAGAGCTGTCACACATACAGCTCTCTAGCGACCAAGGATGCCGAAGTCCCCGGGTAAGCAGGGTAAACATCGGGTTACTAAGCGCAGGGCCGCGCTTAGTAACCCGATGTTTACCCTGGTTACCATTGTAAAAGTTAAAAAAAACAAACAGTACATACTTACATTCCGGTGTCTGTCACGTCCCCCGGCGTCAGCTTCCCTGCACTTTGTCAGCGCCGGCCGGCCGTAAAGCAGAGCACAGCGGTGACGTCACCGCTGTGCTCTGCTTCACAGCCGGCCGGCGCTGACAGTCAGTGCAGGGAAGCTGACGCCGGGGGATGTGACAGACACCGGAATGTGAGTATGTACTGTTTTTTTTTTTTAACTTTTACAATGGTAACCAGGGTAAACATTGGGTTACTAAGCGTGGCCCTGCGCTTAGTAACCCAATATTTACCCTGGTTACCAGTGAACACATCGCTGGATCGGCGTCACACACGCCGATCCAGCGATGACAGCGGGTGATCAGCAACCAAAAAAAAGGTCCTGATCATTCCCAGTGACCAACGATCTCCCAGCAGGGGCCTGATCGTTGGTCGCTGTCACGCATAACGATTTAGTTAACGATATCGTTGCTACATCACAAAAAGCAACGATATCTTTGACGAAATCGTTATGTGTGAAGGTACCTTAACTAGAAACTAAATGGCTAAACTCACTGGAAAACAACAACCTCCTGTGGTGCAACAGTAATGGCCTTAATTACAGAACAAAAGTCGGTGATTAGAGGATGTTAGCTAAAATCCTTCAGGTCATTCGACCCATCTCTGGGTTCCAAACGTAGAAATGTTAAATGACCCCTCTCTGGGAGTTCTAGTGTTAATTCATGATGTGGAAAGCGGGAATCCACCCAGGGCTATAACAGTATTTTGGTGGGATGACAGGAAGGTTAAAGGTACCGTCACACTAGACGATATCGCTAGCGATCCGTGACGTTGCAGCGTCCTCGCTAGCGATATCGTCCAGTGTGACAGGCAGCAGCGATCAGGCCCCTGCTGGGAGATCGCTGGTCGGGGAAGAAAGTCCAGAACTTTATTTCGTCGCTGGACTCCCCGTAGACATCGCTGAATCGGCGTGTGTGACACCGATTCAGCGATGTCTTTGCTGGTAACCAGGGTAAACATCGGGTAACTAAGCGCAGGGCCGCGCTTAGTAACCCGATGTTTACCCTGGTTACCATCCTAAAAGTAAAAAAACAGTACATACTTACCTACAGCCGTCTGTCCTCCAGCGCTGTGCTCTGCTCTCCTCCTGCTCTGGCTGTGAGCGTCGGTCAGCAGGAAAGCAGAGCGGTGACGTCACCGCTCTGCTTTCTGGCTGCCTGGCGTTCACAGCCAGACCAGAGAAGCAGAGCGCCGAGGACAGACAGCGGTAGGTAAGTATGTAGCGTTTGTTTTTTTACTTTTTAGGATGGTAACCAGGGTAAACATCGGGTTACTAAGCGTGGCCCTGCGCTTAGTTACCCGATGTTTACCCTGGTTACCGGGGACCTCGGGATCGTTGGTCGCTGGAGAGCGGTCTGTGTGACAGCTCTCCAGCGACCAAACAGCGACGCTGCAGCGATCCGGATCGTTGTCGGTATCGCTGCAGCGTCGCTATGTGTGACGGTACCTTAAGTGCAATGTCCTCTGGAAGAACATGAATGTAGTAATGAGTACCGTACTTGGCCATGTGAGTTTTGCTGCTAGCATTCAGCAATCTGCTGATCCCAATCCCAAAGATTGTTAATAATTAATAAAACACAAACAAAAAAAATAAAGAATTGTACAGTTGACACAAAAAGTTTATAGAAGAGTTGTGTGCCAAAACTAAAGCAGATGAATCATGTTCATTATTTTACCTGCGTCATCCTGCGTATGCTAAGGAATTGAAAATCCTTTGCCAGGTGTTGAAAATGTCAGTCTCTTCTTGACGAATACAGCAGTTCCCATGACATAATAAATAGCTCAATGTCTAAATATTAAAGTGCTTACCTTCACCAACTCAGATTTTCATTAAGTCACTGCATTAATTAGAAATGTGCATTATTAAATTATTTTAAGGCAGAATGAATGTTTTGCTAACTATAATGTAACTGTCTCCTTATAGCCGAACATATGGCGTTTATGAAACTGCTAAGAGATTGCTATGTATGGTAGACACACAATGGTATATGTGATTATAAACACATCTTGCTGCTTTTATTTCACAGCAATCAGTTGGGGGGCAGAGCTCTGAGAAAAAAAGCTGCAGGAGAAGACATGTTTGTAATGACACTTATCTCTGATGTAATCTCCTTCCCCCACACTGACTGCCTTAACTTGAGAACTGGAAGTATTTGTAATCATGCTTAGCTCTGCTCTACAGTGCATAGTAGTTTCAGAGAGGAAGGCTGAGAGGCAGACATGCTCTTTTTTTCTATGCATGAAGGCTCCTGCTTATGATTGGTCAACGTCATGCAGGAGGAAAAGTACACGCCCACATCTCTGCTAATGCCCCTCTGGTCTTATCATAAATTTTAATATAATCTTTACAAGCTAATATTATAGTAATAGCATCTTATTGTGGAAAACCCCTTTAAGCAAAAACCCCCACCAATGATATCCTAGTATGTAAGTGTGATATGAAAGGAGATGTTATTTAGGTGTATTGCCCCTATAAATGGTAAGATGGCTAATTGCCTTTTTTATCAATATCCATCTACTACTGTATATAATTGTCTACGGGTCACTTCCGTCTTTCTGTCTGTCTGTCTTTCTTTCTTTCTGTCAAGGATATTCATTGGTCGTGGCCTCTGTCTGTCATGGAATCTAAGTCGCTGATTGGTCGTGGCAAAACGCCCATGAACATTGCCACAACCAATCAGCGATGGGCGCAGCCCGGCGGCAACATGGCCGCTCCTTCCTCCCCGCAGTCAGTGCCCGCTCCGTACTCCCCTCCAGTCAGCGCTCACACAAGGTTAATGGCAGCGCTAATGGACCGCGTTATGCTGCGGTGTAACGCACTCCATTAATGTTGCTATTAACCCTGTGTGACCAACTTTTTTACTATTGATGCTGCCTATGCAGCATGTGGCTGGCCAATATACTATGTGGCTGGGCAATATAGGACGTGACTGGGCAATATACTACGTGACTGGGCAATATACTATGTGGCTGGGCAATATACTACGTGACTGGGCAATATACTACGTGGCTGGCCAATATACTATGTGGCTGGGCAATATAGGACGTGACTGGGCAATATACTACATGACTGGGCAATATACTATGTGGCTGGGCAATATAGGACGTGACTGGGCAATATACTACATGACTGGGCAATATACTATGTGGCTGGGCAATATAGTACGTGTCTGGGCAATATAGTACGTGACTGGGCAATATACTACGTGGCTGGGCCAATATACTATATGGCTGGGCAATATAGTACGTGTCTGGGCAATATAGTACGTGACTGGGCAATATACTATGTGGCTGGGCAAAATACTACGTGGGCTGTGCAATATACTACGTGGCTGGGCAATATACTACGTGGGCTGTGCAATATACTACGTGGACATGCATATTCTAGAATACCCGATGCATTAGAATCGGGCCACCATCTAGTGTACAATATAAAAACTGAATTAAAAAAGGCAAAAATAGCAATAGGTAACGTATACTGTATATAAACACAATGAAAATATGTGAGAGCTTGAGATTTGCATGTGTATTGAAACCTAGCTAAATGTACATTGACTTGTATTCAGTACCTGTGACACTGCACTGACAGATGGATGGGAACAGGCCTTACACATTATGGTGCTGGTCATTGAGACAATCATTACAGTGATAAATCACAGCGAGGATCTGTCTGCCTCATGCACCCTAGACGTCCAAGCAGATGGGGCATTTTGCTGTATTATTTTGTTCACTTCTGGTCAATTTTCATTTAATCCCACATATTATAACACAGAATTATGTCTCAAACTCTGAACTAATTAGTTTCTAACTTGCCTATATGAGCCTTTTTTTACTAATAAAGAATTTCTCACAGGGTTCTTGCTATGTCAACTGAGAGCAGCATGATATAAGGGCAGAAACCCTGATACCAACGATGTTTCACTTACTGAGCTACTTGCTCTAGTTATGATAAAATCTCCATTTTATCTGCTGCAGATCAACCAGCTCTGTGAAGAGTGATCTCTGTGTAACCCCACCCACACCACTGATTGGCAGTTTTCTGTGTATACTGTGCATAGGCAGAAACTTGCCAATCAGTGGTGTGTGCGGGGTTACCCAAAGCTCATGAATATGGAGGACTACATGGCAGCAGGTATACTAGTCCTCTAGTAATATTCTACTGATAAAACAATAATTTTATCAAAACTACAGCAAGCAGCCCAGAAAGTGACTTATAGATGGAATCAGGCTCTTTGTCTCAACATCATGCTGCTCTCAGAGTAGGTGACAAAAACCTTGATTCACACATCCATGTCAGTGTTAGCATTTCAGAGAAATATGGACCATTTTTTCTCAGGTATCAGCCTAATTGCCTCCTAGTGGTATCCTAATTGCATCCTAACTGTATCTATTTTTTTCTCATCCATTTCTTCTTACTGAAGCCAGTAGACCATCTGAATTCTTTTCTTAACCATTGACTTTTAACATGTATCAATGAAATGTATGATGAAACTCAGATGGAACTCTGATGTTTTCCAAATTTCATCTGTTTCTCCCGGATCCCCATAGACTTTAAAGAGAACCTGTCACCCCCCCATGCTCAGTTTGCGCTGCCCTTCGAACTTACAGCGCAGGCGCCGGGGCCGCAGCAGAACACACGGGCGACTGCTGCGTGTTGACTTCCTCAAAGTAGTCGGTGTTGCGGCTGTTGCTCCGACCGCGGAAGGTGGTCTGGGTAGCAAGGGACGCACCGCGGTGGTCACTGACAAGGCGGTAAATCCGGGAGACACATTGGGACGTTAATGAAGGCAGAGGAGTCGGAGCCCTGCGCACAGTATTGAGTGACGGCTAGGAGGCGTTCCTGTCCGGGGGAAAAGACATGCCCCCAGGACAAATTCGAAGTATCATGGACAAATTATAAAAACAATTATTTCAGCATTTTCAGGGACCCGAACTAAAAGAGCCACCTTGACAGAATGCAGCATTAGTGCTGCACAAGATGGCTCTTTTAGTTAAAAACGCCTGGGGGGGAGACAGGTTCCATTTAATGACCAATCTGTGGCTACTTTCACACTAGCGTCGGCGTCGGCCCGTCGCAGTGCGTCGGACCGACGTACCGACGCATCCTGTGACAACGTAGCACAAGCATTGTGAGTTGCGGGGAGGAGGGGGCGGATTTCCGGCCGCACATGCAACGTTTTTTTGTTCCGACGGTCCGCCACAACACGACGCAACCGTCGCACGGCGGTTGCGACGTGTGGCAATGCGTCGCTAATATTAGTCTACGGGGAAAAAACGCATCCTGCAGACAACTTTGCAGGATGCGTTTTTTCTCCAAAACGACGCATTGCGACGTGCGTTGT
This sequence comes from Ranitomeya imitator, assembly GCF_032444005.1. Lineage (NCBI taxonomy): Eukaryota > Metazoa > Chordata > Amphibia > Anura > Dendrobatidae > Ranitomeya > Ranitomeya imitator. The sequence continues at coordinate 190,823,062 of NC_091284.1, read as the reverse complement.
ACGACGCTAGTGTGAAAGTAGCCTTATCCACAAAACTGATGAGAATTTCACATGCTCTGAGTCTTCTAAACTGGAGACAAATTAGCAAGCAAGGAAAACATCTCCCTGAAGGAGTATTCTAGTACTAAAAAGTTAGCCCCTATGGATAGACAGGTGACAGCTGATAGACCACTACCCCATTGTCGCAGGCTGGAGATACCAAGAATAACCTGACCCTTAGGGTCATGAAAATGGAATGGGGCACTACATCCATTTTTTGTGGTTTGTTACATAATGTCAAGCAGGTTCTAAAAGCAACTTATTTAATCTTTGTTACAGAGCTTTCTATCCCCTAGATTCATGACTGCCCCCAAATATTTTCTTAAAGGTGTTGTCCACTACTAGGGCAACCCCTTCTTAAACTAAATGTTTGGCCCCGATATTTAAGCTTATACTCACCTCCCGTGCCAGTCCTGTTCCCACAGTTTGTGCACTCGCTGTCCCCGGGGGCTGTGGGGCGGTGTTGTGACATGTGACGCCGGTGCCCAATAAGCGCTGGTGTCACTCCGCCTTCATATGAACTGAACATGAAGAGGAAGCTAGAGCTTGGCTGCAACCCTGACTTTTTCTTCATGTTCAGTTTGTCCTAAAGCGGAGACAGTGACGCCAGCACTGATTTGGTGCCGGGCATCACTTGTCATTCTACCGCATCACAGCCCGGGAACCACGAGTGACAACACCGCTGGAACAGAGCCGGCACTGGAAGTGAGAATTGGCTTTATTATTTTATCGGGGCACAGCACTTAGTTTCAGAAGGAGTTTTCCTAGTAGTGGACAATCCCTCAACCCCTTTATCACAATGGTGCAAGGGCGTATGTATGATATAATGTATGCAGACAACATCTTCAGGGAGGAAAAGCACAGAAGCTCTAGTGCTGTCTATAGGAATCAACAATCTTAAAAGTAATGATTTAGGATACCAAGCCAAACCAGAAACTAAATTTACAAACGGTTGTTTCAGGGTGTTTGCTCCTTATCAGTGCAAAGCTTGTTGCCTGGTTGAAAGGCCCCTGACAGGTGGTATAAGGGAAAAGTTTATCCTTGTGGACAGCACAAAGTTGACATAGGGAACCTTCTAGGCCATACATTATAGGCCTGGGAATATATTCAAATAGCCAGTTCTTCAGAGCGAAAAATGACAGGAACTCTGGTACCACTTATGGATAGCCATCCTATACATCAATATTGACCCTTTAAAAGACCTTGCCACATGACTTAGGATAAGAAGCCAAACCTGAAATTCCATTTACAGACACGTGTTTTAGGTTGCATGCCCCTCATTATTGCAAAGCAGGAGAACTGGTTTTGCTGCGTAGCATCTGACAGAGGGTCCAAGGGATCAAGTTTCTAATTATGGTGTATGGAGACTTATACAGTAGGCATACTAGGAAAAGACTCAAGATCTACGGCTCAGTGGTTACAACTGTTGCTTTGCAGCATTGAAGTCCTGGGTTCAAATTCCACTAAGGGCAACATTCGCAAAGAGTTTTTATGTGTTTGCTTGGGTTTCCTCTTAGTACTTACACAGTAAAATATCGATATTTGCAGATGATACAAAACTATGTAAAGCAGTTAATACAAGAGAAGATAGTATTCTGCTACAGATGGATCTGGATAAGTTGGAAACTTGGGCTGAAAGGTGGCAGATGAGGTTTAACAATAATAAATGTAAGGTTATACACATGGGAAGAAGGAATCAATATCACCATTACACACTGAACGGGAAACCACTGGGTAAATCTGACAGGGAGAAGGACTTGGGGATCCTAGTTAATGATAAACTTACCTGGAGCAGCCAGTGCCAGGCAGCAGCTGCCAAGGCAAACAGGATCATGGGGTGCATTAAAAGAGGTCTGGATACACATGATGAGAGCATTATACTGCCTCTGTACAAATCCCTAATTAGACCGCACATGGAGTACTGTGTCCAGTTTTGGGCACCGGTGCTCAGGAAGGATATAATGGAACTAGAGAGAGTACAAAGGAGGGCAACAAAATTAATAAAGGGGATGGGAGAACTACAATACCCAGATAGATTAGCGAAATTAGCATTATTTAGTCTAGAAAAAAGACGACTGAGGGGCGATCTAATAACCATGTATAAGTATATAAGGGGACAATACAAATATCTCGCTGAGGATCTGTTTATACCAAGGAAGGTGACGGGCACAAGGGGGCATTCTTTGCGTCTGGAGGATAGAAGGTTTTTCCACCAACATAGAAGAGGATTCTTTACTGTTAGGGCGGTGAGAATCTGGAATTGCTTGCCTGAGGAGGTGGTGATGGCGAACTCAGTCGAGGGGTTCAAGAGAGGCCTGGATGTCTTCCTGGAGCAGAACAATATTGTATCATACAATTATTAGGTTCTGTAGAAGGACGTAGATCTGGGGATTTATTATGATGGAATATAGGCTGAACTGGATGGACAAATGACTTTTTTCGGCCTTACTAATTATGTTACTATGTTACTCCAGTTTCCTCCCACGCTCCTAAGACATACTGATAGGGAATTTAGATTGCAATGACAATTATAATGTCTCGTATATGATAAGATAATATAAGTGAGTAAGTAAAACAAATATAAAATAACAACTTGTGTAGTACTTTATAGAAGAGAGAAAGGAATATAGATGGGGGACAAACGCCAAAGCTCTTCTATCTTGATTGGCCGAACCCAGCACCATAGTAGGGGTTCCGTTTTGAGCTTTTCTTTGCGAACTCCTCCCTTTTAGCCTATTGTGGTGCCTTGTAGAGGAAAGCCTGGTTCATGTTCTCACCATCCAACTGAAAGGGAATATGGTGAAGATCAACCCCCCGTTTCCAAAACACTTACATGGACTTCATTATTAATACATAGAAAAGTAAATTGATTTATTCAACAGAAGCATACCTTAGCTACCTTACACTCATCTGACTTCATACCCTTGATGTCCTGGCCTGACCTGTAGACACAGATGAGAAAGCAATGTCCCTGCAGCAAATGTTGACTTGACGTACATGAACATCTCAATGTTCCTCCTGATTCATTGCTGTACATAAAGTAAGATGTACTTTAGCGGCTTCATCTGATGCTCAGCCTAGAAGCCCTGATAGCATAAATTTTAAATACGTTAACGTGATTACTTCTCTATGAGCAAGACAATTACTTTGCATTGTAGATCTTCCAGACATGGAAAAAAAGTTACAGCCTAAAAAACAGTGTTCTTCTATATTCCTTGTGACTTATTAAACATAAAATTGGACTGTCAGACATTCACGGCTTTCTGAATCAAATGCAAAGAAACTCAAATTGGATTTTGCCCACAGAAGTCTTTTCTTGTTTAAGATAAGGAAATATCTCTTTTCTTTCTGTTGTGAATACAAAGAAGAGGCCTATCTAGGCTTCCACCCCGGCAATTCTCTGCAATCTGCAACATGTTCCTTTTTATTATTACAGGCTGCGTTTACTAAGTTTTAGACTTTACTTTAGACACCACAACTTAGAACACATTTTTGAATTTTACATTTATTTTTCTCTATATAATGTAACAGTTGTTGTTGATCTACATGGTTTTCACCCAAAAGATAAAATTGGTCAGCTATTTGTAAATTTGTAAATTAAAAGATAGGGCATTCTTCTTTGGCATTTTTTCAAAAGTGAAAACAGGGAGTTCAACCGTAACGGGAGTTAAATTTTAATTAGCTTGCTTTTCAAAAAACTGATGACAATATGAAGTCACGGGCATGCTGTATCAGTGACAACGTAACAATTTACTATGAAGCTAATTCCAAGATGATAACCAGTATGGTTGTATGTCTTAGTGTCACTTGCCAAAATGAAGAAGAAATCATAACATTGCCAATATCTTTCATCATTTGTAGACTATAACGGTCAATATTGCACTTCTGATTTGTTGAAATATCCACAATTTTAAGTTTTGTATGGAAATACTGTTTAAGATTACAGAGCTGTATGTACAACCCCAATTCCCCAAAAGTTGGCACTGTGTAAAATGTAAAGAAAACAAGAATGCAATAATGTGGAAATCTCTTGTAAAAATATATTAATCACAACCAAACAAAGAACACAGATCTGATAGTGAACGTTAGACGTTTCTCCTTTTCAAAAAATTAACTCATTTAGAATTTGATGACAACAACGATTTGTAAAAAAAAGTTGGGACAGGGCCATGTCTACCATTGTGTAGGATGCCCTCTTCTTTTTACAATAATCTGTAATTGCCTGGGAAGTTAGATCAATTGCTGAAGTTTTGATAGTGGAATGTTGATTCATTTTTGTCTGATGTAGAATTCTAGCTGCTCAGCAGTCCTGAGTTGTCTTTGCCAGATTTTTCATTTTATAATGCACCAAATATTTCCTGTTGGTGAAAGGTCTGGACTGCATGCAGCCAATTCATCACTTCTAAAACTTCTCTATAATGGCCAATGATGGTTCTGCCTATCAAGATGTGTAAGCTGGCCATGCAATCGGCACTAATACAGCCATATAGCCTATGATCAACTTCAACTGTATTTGCCCATCCATGTTATGCATCCAAGAAACAGTTCTGTAAGAGGAAGAACTGGTGCAGAGGTACCTTTCCCATGCTGGCTCCAAAACTGCTGTCACCCTTGGTGCAGGGGGGAAGACATTCTTTCCAGGATGGACCCTTGCATGTGACTGTAGTAGGCGGGCCTGATACAAGTAGCACACCATGCGGGAAAAGACTCAGACCTGGGATGTGAAAGCTGAGCGGTGAGTCGAGGGCAGTGTCTGCTGACAGGGCAGAGCATGCTGTACATATGTGGCGCCCCACGGTCGCCTTGGAAGCGATGAAGGATATCTTTTATCAGGTGACCACCATACACACAACATGTTCACACTCCAGGCCACGAGGGAAAGCTTTTGATTCTATTACTAGGTGACTCCCCTGCATATGCATATATATTGTATTTTGGAGGGAAAGCGAAGTCAGATTGTCAGAGAGACAGAAGGGAGCAGACCGACATAGAGTGTCAGAAGGTCTGAGAGGGCCATGTAGTCTTAAGCCCTACAGCTCCTGGAAAGAGACATACAGAAAGCCGAACATTGTTCAGTGAGCGTGAAGGAGAGCGAAGCACAGGAGAGTAGCATCAGGGGAAACCAGCTAAGAGCAGGCTGCCTCCCTCTGAGGCACAGATAACCAGTATCCAGACCACTGAAGTTGTAAGGAACTCTACGACTTACAGCAGAGATCGGCAAGACAGCTGAACTGCAAGTTACCTGTCCACCACACACACCTGAGACACAGTAACACATAGAGCCCGGGGTGAGCTAGAGTCTCTGTAAAAAGGCTCGAGTTACCTGTCATGCAGGTATTGTCCTATCCTTTAAGAGGGACAGAGAGAAGAACTGTGAGGACCTTATCTGAAGCCATTTGCAGTAAGGGACTACAACACCATGGCGCTAGAGGAAGGCTTTTAACTCCACCTGGTAAAGGGGACTCTGGATTCACTTCCAAACCGGCCGGACCCTGACTGCCCTGTGATCTGGTACCCTGGACTGTGGCTGCCTGAAGTCTTCAGTAAACCAGGCAAAGAGACTGCAAACCCATGTCATCATTCTTTACTGTGCCATTCACCATCTACACAGCGGGAGCCCTGGAGATACACTTCATCTGTGGGAAGTAATACCATCTAGCTGCCATAACATCACCCCAGAGGACCCCTTAAAGCAGCGTCGGTCCCCACTGACCGAATACCACAGGTGGCGTCACGAACATAAACTCTATTCACTCAACCCCTTTAAAGACTTTCCCCTTTTACATGGGCACCCAGGGCCATGGACCGGGTCACCACCGTGACATTTCCTTGTGAACACCGGACCCGGTACCGGGTACCCCACGACCCTGGCGGGCGACTCACATCCAACCCGACCCAACAGTACTCCTCCACACAGGCCCACCGCAGGTGAAATACTAGGCAACAGACCTCCGTTCTTCTCTGCAATTGAACGAGAATCAGCATCGATATCGGAGTCCATGACGGGGGTGCGATGCAAGGAGAGACAGTTGACTAGGCCTTAGCCCTGTCACTTCGAACTTGTGTACACAGCGGAGTGAAGTCTCGCTCCGGCGGCCTCATAAGTTGGACTTAGTACCATGCCAGACACGCATTGGCACGGGAAAGAGACTGCCTCCAGAAAGACTACGCCAGGACACATGCCGTTGTTGTCGGTGCCATCATTGGATCCCTGCTCACCACAAATGACCTCGAGACATCACATGCCGCTGTTGTCGGTGCCATTTTTGGATCCCTGCCCATCACAGTTCACCTTGAGACATCACGTGCTGCTGTTGACGGTGCCACTGTTGGAACCCTGAGAAGCCATACAGAAGAAGACTACATTCCGATAAGTTTTGCCTCTCTAGTTATTGTATTAACATTTGTCTCAATTCTGATTAGCCTTTCTCCAATCCTGTCCCACTCTCTTCTACTACCCTTCAACCCATCATTACCCTGCTACCTATCACTCCCTGTGTGGAGTGTGCTTTGTTGTTAAATAAAACTGTTAACTATTGATCTGCCTTCTGTCCGTGATGACATCCCGCGTTCCTGCAAGTTCTACAGTTCAATAGTAGGTATCACCAACTGAATTTACAGCACATGAAGCTGTGGTTAGGTGAATCTTGTGGGCATAATGTCAAACAGAAAATATTCTACCATGCAGTGGTGAAAACTTACCTTAAAACTTTAGAAATGGACTATAATAAGAAAAACCCAAATGCAAATTTCTAATTGCCATGTTATGCCCCAGTCACGGTGTGACTGTATTTGATTAAAGAATGGGGTCCTGCTCCGTTCCTAGGGCTGGGACCCTAAATATCCCTGTCCCCAAAGGTACCTCTAATGGTGAGGAGGTTTGGGTCACGTACCTTACTGTTCTCCTGTTATACCCTAAGCTGTGCCCTCCCCAGGAGACCTGGCACAAAAATGCTAGTGTATAAACACGTAAAACAAACAGGGTTAATAAAAAGCAACTAACATACAAAACGCTCATCAAAGGTAGAGAGGAATATAGGGGAGGGAGGGAATGTAAAACCAAATGGGAATAGGATAATGAGGAAAGCATGCACCCAAATATAGCATACAATAATCTCCAAGAGCAACAATGATCTCCAACTTCAGCACAGCAACTCCAGGGAACCAGGAAGTAAACTTTCACTGGCAAGGAAAAGAAGGTCTGGCCAGATTTTATAGAGAGAGGAAATGTTCAGGTCAGGAGCAGTTGTGAAATAGAGCTGCATGTTTCCAACCAGCATAGAAAGGGTCATTAACATCTTCAGCACCAAAGGAAGCGAAATCCATCTATGGTAATATGGGACACAAGACACACAGGTTATATGGAAGACCTGCGATTCACACTACGTAATGATTTTCTGACCCCAGATCTCCCAGGAGGACATGACACACGCGAGAAAATAGATCAATAATACAGCTGTATTTATAAGTCATATATATCTACATTATGTTTATCTTTTATTTAAAGAGGACTTGTCATCAGATCAAAAGTGTCTGTTTTTACTCCCACTGCTCCTGAGTATTCAGGTTTTTTTTTCTTTTAAACGCTGCCATTTAGTTCTAGATATATGAGAATTGTTATGTAGAATTAGTTTTTATGGTCTTTACTAACGGGACATGGCCCACAAGGTACTAATGCTGAGCAGTCTAAATACAAGAGGATCCTGTGAGCCATGCCCCCTTGGTAAAGACTATCAAAAGAACTAAAAAGGCCCATATCTTTGGAACAGCATGGAGTTTTTGTTTTGTTTTGTTTTTAAAGGCAAACTTTGCAGTGGGCATACATTAAAAGCAAAGAATTGGCCTCTTTTGCCCTGGTCAGAGGTTGTCTTTAATAAAAGTAGTTAATACTTTCTACATATTGTGGACAGTAAAATATAATGTGAAATTGATTTTTAGGATGTTATCATAATGGCTGATAATGTGTGTCATTAAAGGGCAGAAGGGTTGCATTGTTACAGGTCCTTTCAGTGATGTTTTTTAACCTTTATAATGCTTTATTGAAGCATAATTGCATCTCCCGTCCCCCACTCCTTTATGCGTTGCCAAAGTAGCAGTAAGCCGCATTGTTTGTTTTGACTATTAATAACGTTCTATAAATCCAGGGTTATGACCACAAGTCATTTGTGCCTCTCTGATGGGGCACGGGTCAAGTATATTACAAAAAACCTAATTATTGTTAGGATGAGCCGTTTCAGAGGATGTCAGACATTATTAGTGATGCATTGTGTAATCTAAACAGGTTCCAGCTTCGGATGTCAGTAGATTTGGAGCCCTCAGTAAAAACACAAGGTCTCCTCCTAGCGGTAAGAAAATAGATTGCAATCTACTGTTTAGTATTCGTCTTTGCACCTGTTATACAGGTGTAGTAGAGCAGAGCAGGTTTCTGTGTATTTATAGTTTTTACAAAGGACTAATGATAAACCTGAGGTCCTGGGTTTGTATCCAACCAAGGACAACATAAGACCTGACTTCTTCCTGTTCTTTCTGTAGTTGTGTAGGTTTCCCCTGGGCATGCAGCTTTCTTCTTACACGTAAAAAAAAAAACCTTCAATAAACGAATTGGCCTCCTATGACATTGGCCTCCATGTATGTGTGATCAAAAGCTGGATTGGGGGACAGGCAATGATGTGAGTCAGGTGCAGCACCACAGAGTATGTTGGTGCTATAAAAGCAGCAGGAAACATTTAATAAGGTAATACGACTAACATTAATATGATACTTTTTTCTACTTAAAGGGGACCTGTCACCTCTCCTAAGATGTCTGTTTTAGTGCATACAAGTATTTCCCATGTAATATGTCTGGATGATCTATTCTCCTAACTTTGTTATACCTTCCTTCTTTATCATCCCTTAAAAACCTTTAAATAACTTGACGATTGGGAGTAGCCATTTTTTTTTAAAGAAGTGTGTCACTACACAGTATATCACCATTATCACCGATTGGACATTGTAAGGACACGTCCCTATACTGCTGGCACCCAATTATCAATTTAGTCTACCACTGGTAGCACTGATTGGACAATGTCAGACTTTATAAGGACACCCCCCCAACTGGCACCACTCGAGTTGAGTAAAAAGATTTCCAGAACCCTTGTGTAGAAACCCTAGTGTAGTATGTGGTCACAACCCTAAGCCCAGAGAACCTCTTCCTACCTGCCGGTATCCCTGGCACCTCTTCTAGTTAGTAGGCCCGATCTGATGTCCCAGGTGCATCATGCTGGAATGATAACATCACTCTGGGTCTATTAATCAGAAGAGGCACCCAATGGGTAAGAAGAAGTTTGGAAATTATTTGGGCTGGTGGCCGCAGAATACCGACGTGGCTCCTGGATGAGGGCCCTCCAAATGTTTTTATCAACTTTAGGTAAAACCCACTTGTCTATTTTTTAATAATTTACTTTAGAAATGATAGAGGAACTGCACAATGTAGGGTAATAAAAAACAATACTCCACGAATACAAAATTATGGAAATACAATTGTTTCCTGAAACAGGTTCATCAGGAAATCTGACAGTCTTACTTATATATGAATCACATACCGTTCCTTTAGGAAGATCAGAAATTCCAACCTTGAAAATTAAAGGTGCATCAAGTAGTATATTGCGTGGTAGAGGCAGCAATTTTGTGAACTGAACTGTCCACTAGTACTGAAGTTATCCCACTAAAATGAATGGACTGCAATACTGCACACAACCTGAGGACGGGAGTGGCACTGTTGCTTGTAAAAAGCAGACTTGTTGTTTTCATCTTGCACAACCTCTTTAAAAACAAGTCACAAGGAGTATTCTAATTTATGATTAATAAATCAAAATTTGGGACAGTGTGAAATATATCTATTTCCATTTCTTTTTGTTTTATACAAAGCCGTGCTTGATTCCTGCCGTCTGTCACTTATCCGATTTACAACGGTAGTATAATCAAAGCACAAATGGATTGAAGGCAGGCGTCAGTGGTTGGCAGGGTTAATGAGCTGTGCCTGTAGTGTGCCGTCATGGCGGTATCTCAGCATGTTCAGAAGTGTTGAGCAGACAGTGAAGTTACAATGAATGATGCTGAGATAACTTCAAGCAATCCATTATCTCTGTCCCACATACTCTTCAATTAGCTGTATAATGGATTCGGAGAGAGGCAATATTTGGGAGGCCAGGAAGCAAAATTTGTTCATGGAAATGTCACAAATCATCAGAAACTTGTCATTTGAAATTAATATCAATAGACGAAACAGCTATTCAACGAAAGTCAGGAGACCTGATCGTTCCCCGGCCTAGCGGAGGGCACAATACCGGGGTGGTTATAAGCTGATTGGACCGACGGTAATTCTGTTTGTTGCAATATGCTATCTTTATTGAAAGATTTTCATCTTTCCCTTTGTTGGTCTCAATTCAATTTTTTGTTAAACAACTATAGTGTACTTAGTGCTCACTTATCCATTCCACAAAACGGAACTCTGTTCCTTTATCAAGTACAAGGGTTTTTCATAAAGCTGCTCTGTTGAAACAGTATGATATTCAATGCCAATCGCGATTCCAGAAAAAGTTTTGTTGGCCATATATATTTATTGCAGTGGTCTCTATAAGGGAAATGTAGCATTATATGACAGCCACAAAAATAAATGAGTGACCATGACATGTTCAGGCAGGTAAGATGAGATGCTCCAACTTAGCTGCTCCATACTACCACTCATAGAGGGTGGTCCTGAACCTCGAGTTTCCCGATGGGGCTCACAATCTAGAATCCCTATCAGTATGTCTTTGGAATGTGGGAGGAAACCGGAGAACCAGGAGGAAACCCACGCAAACACGGGGAGAACATACAAACTCCTTGCAGATGTTGTCCTTGTTGGGATTTGAATCCAGGACTCCAGCGCTGCAAGGCTAACCATTGAACCATCGTGTTGCATACATGAGACATCCCAATTTATTATTTCAGAAAAACACATGGAAGGGAAATGAATACAGGAATCTCAGATATGAATCGTACAAATTAATGCATTCTTACTTCATCCTACTGAGGTTCCAAAACCTTAAAAAAATATGGAAGACAACATAACATTGTGGTTAGTCCACATAATTCCTTATCTATGGTACAGTCAAAAACCAGCAAGTCTGTTCTAGTGTTGATTCCTGTAATTTTCTACAGGAAAGATAAATATCTTGGTACAGTGTCAGCCAGTAGAAAGAGAAATATTTAGAATTGAGAGTCCTCAGTGGTTGATACCTTTTAATGGCTAAATGAAAAGATGGTAACAAATTGCAAGCTTTCGAGACAACTCAGGTCTCTTCATCAGGCACAGTTTTTTTTGCTTCCTGACTGTAACTGAGAACTGCAACATTTTTGAAAATCTAAAAAACAAAGTGGTGGGATGACTTTTGTATTTTTTTTATCAAAATGATGTTAACTAAGTACCCTATATTATTTTCTTGCACTATTGCTGCTTATGTATTTGCTGCAGGGTTTTTACTTATTATGTTTCTGTCTTTATTTTTTTCTGCTACTGGCCAGTGTGAACCTGCGCTCATACACGCTGCACGCACAACAACTTACATCCCAGTTCATTTCTTTAATTATTTGAAAAACTGCAACATGTCACTTCTTACAATGTTCCTGCATCATTTTTGCACCTACAGAAAGCAATGAGAAAGTGCCAAAAAGCAGCATAACATATGGGAGGCTTTTTTGCAGCATTTTTGGTAAATAAAACTAACTTTATTAAGTTGTATTGTGTACAAGCTGCATATGTAAACCGCCTGAAAAAAGCAGAAAAAATGCCATGTGTGAACCCCTGGTTTGTGAGAAAGAGGATGGTAAAGTGGTTGATCTCTTGGGACAAAAGGAACATATATATATATATATATATATATATACTAGCTATTGAACCAGTTCTACGCCCGGGTGGCGAGCATTTATATTGGTATATGGTCTCCATCCTGTCATGTGCTGCTCCATCCTGCGTCCCCATCCTGTCATGAGCTGCTCCATCGTGCGCCCCCATCCTGCACCTCCATTCTGACATGTGCTGCACCCATCCTGCGCCTCCATTCTGACATGTGCTGCACCCATCCTGCGCCCCCATCCTGTCATGTGCTGCACCCATCCTGCGCCCCCGTTCTGTCATGTGCTGCTCCCATCCTGTGCCCCCGTTCTGTCATGTGCTGCTCCTATCCTGCGCCCCCGTTCTGTCATATGCTGCTGCCATCCTGCGCCCCTGTTCTGTCATGTGCTGCTCCCATCCTGCGCCCCTGTTCTGTCATGTGCTGCTCCTATCCTGCTCCCCCGTTCTGTCATGTGCTGCTGCCATCCTGCGCCCCCATTCTGTCATGTGCTGCCCTATTCTGTCATGTGCTGCTCCCATCCTGCGCCCCCGTTCTGTTATGTGCTGCTCCCATCCTGCGCCACTGTTCTGTAATTTGCTGCTCCCATCCATATGCCCCATACGCTGCTTCATAAAGGTTTATGGCCCCCATAAGATGCTCCATAGTATATGCCCCGTACACTGCTCCATAAAGGTTTATGGCCCCCATAAGATGCTCCATAGTATTATATGCCCCGTACACTGCTCCATAAAGGTTTATGGCCCCCATAACATGCTCCATAGTATTATATGCCCCGTACACTGCTCCATAAAGGTTTATGGCCCCCATAACATGCTCCATGGTATTATATGCCCCGTACACTGCTCCATTATGGTTGATGGCCCCATAAGATGCTCCATGGTATTATATGCCCCCGTACACTGCTCCATTATGGTTGATGGCCCCATAAGATGCTCCATGGTATTATATGCCCCCGTACACTGCTCCATTATGGTTGAGGGCCCCATAAGATGCTCCATGGTATTATATGCCCCGTACACTGCTCCATTATGGTTGATGGCCCCATAAGATGCTCCATGGTATTATATGCCCCCGTACACTGCTCCATTATGGTTGATGGCCCCCATAAGATGCTCCATGGTATTAAATGCCCCCGCACACTGCTCCATTATGGTTGAGGGTCCCCATAAGATGCTCCATAGTATATGCCCCCGTACACTGCTCCATTATGGTTGATGGCCCCATAAGATGCTCCATAGGATTATATGCCCCGTATGCTGCTGCGATATATATATATAAAAAAAATACCATACTCACCTATCGTCGCTGGGCGCCGAGTGCTGGGGGCCTGAGCAGGCAGGGACACCGGCGCACTGTGGGGGTCAGGTGCCGGAGTTACCGCTCGCTCAGGCCCCCGACACTTGCTATATTCATCTGTCCCCGGTTCCAGCGCTGCGTGCGGCTCCGTCTCCCGGGTCCTCTGCCTGTGACGTTCACAGTTCAGAGGGCGCAATGACGCGCTTAATGCGCGCCGCCCTCTGACTGAACAGTCACAGCCAGAGGAGCCGGAACACGGAGCGGACGCAGCGCTGGATCAGGGCCAGGTGAATATAGCAAGTGTCGGGGGCCTGAGCTAGGGGCGACTCCGGCACCTGACCCCCACAGCGCGCCGGTGTCCGCGCCTGCTCAGGCCCCCCAGCACCCGGCGCCCAGCGACGATAGGTGAGTATGGTAATTTTTTTTAACGCTGATGTACATATATATTTAGGGCTTTATGTACATAGATTTTTCTTTTAGTTCTTCGTAACCTGATATAAAATTCTGATATAATTCTGTGCAAATATGAACATATGTCTACATTTTATTTATAGTTTAAGATGATCTGTTCTTCGGAGCCATGTACCTTCCAATTCTCATGTCTAATATGCTTTATAGTGTGTTAGGATTTACTTTGACTACAGTTTTACCCAATGGATTCACAGAAGTAATAGCTAGATCGCCTGAAGCCTCCCAGCTTCAAAGCATGACCCCGTGTTCTAATATTTCTTGCTCCCTGAATTCTGTTCTTCTCCCTTCTTTGTTCTAAATCTTCAGGCTTTTCAATCTTTCCTCCGTTTGTTACTTTGTACTATACTGGCGACTATACGGCAAGTGCGAAAGCTCCTGAACCTTATTTGCATTGTGCACATGGATCAGTTGTTGGTTTCTGCCTTTTTTATAGGTATGGTCTCTAAAGTGTGACTCCAACGGATAAAATGTAAAATAAATCAAGCTTTATTGATTCCAGTTTATGCTCTCTGCATGTTTGGCAGATTTGATTGACAGCAAAGATAAACTATTTTACACAGTCACATAACAGTTTTCTGGCTGTATGTGAAACAGAAGCTGTCGGCAGCAGAAACTAAAATGAGTCGGGATAAGGATTTACTATGGTTTTTTGTGGCGTTAAATGATCTAGCATGGGATATTTAGCTCATTTAAAGGCTACATGAAGAAGTGAGAAGCTGGTAAACGATTGAGTTCACTTATAAAATATTTTGTAAGGGTTAGTCCATTTTCTTCACTTAACTACATATATTTGTGGCTAAAAAAATTATCAATTGTCTTTCATTAAAAACTTTGCATTTATTTGGCTTTTACAGGCAGTTTGCACTGCATTTACGCTGCACATTCAACTTTGGTGTGGTCTGTGGTCATAAATCAGTTGAGAGGAGCTGAGAAAGAGTGATTAAAGACTTACAAATTCTCCTGCCAGACAGTCATAGTGAGCTCACTGAAAGATTAAGAGTTAATGGGGTATTCCCATCTCCAAGATAGTATCTCAATATATAGTAGGCGTAATAAAAATAAAAATATTAGCAAATCCCTCCAATTAGAAATGTAGCATAGTCCTTCCGATTCACTATGTCTCTTACCCCATGTGCAGGGCATTGCAATAGTGTAGAAATCCATGGTTACGGCCACAAGCAACTAACTCACTAACTGTCACTATATGATTGGTCTCTATGATTGACTAGAGGGGCATAAATTAAAGATCTGAGACACCAATGCAAAAGCTATAACATGGCCTCTGCTTATTATTTTTTGCTGCAATAATTTTATGGTCTTGTAATGTCTCAGAAAGACTGTTCACTCCTCTCAGACAGAAGGACCACCCTACGACTGCCACCTCTATATGACTGCCACCGGTATACCCTCAATTCTTCCAATGGGAAGACCAGAGGGAAGCTATCCAGCAGATACTCGCTTTATCTGGCACCTATCACTGGTCCTAACCCAGAAAGAAAACTAGGTTTTCTCTAGAACATGTGAAAACTTAAGAATTAAAGTAAGAACATTTTTTGGACTGGTCAATTTTTGGCCAGTCTTCAAGACAGGTTCTGTATATAAGACGGCATGTGTCACGTGTACATATGAAAGCCTGAGGCATAACAAAGCATCAGTTGGGGCTGCAGCGGTGTACCAGGTTAATTGGACCGGTCACAGAATTCTATGCTTTCATCAAAGCTAGAATTTGTCCAACTGAGGCTCATGGAATAAGAAGAAAAAACTAGTCTGATGTTTTAGCTGCAGCCTCTGATAAAAGGAGACTTGTAAAATATCCCGGTATGTGGAGCCGCCCCAGTGAGAATCTTTTATTTTATTAGGATTGACACATTAATAACCTTCTATTACTACTGTAATAATAAAAATACAAAACAACAATATGAAAGGCGTTAATCCACTGAATGAAATGGAACTAGAATAAATGGAACATTCTGTAGCAAGTCAATTCTGTATATATTAAAACACACAGCGGAGTAAACTCAATATGTGGTCTAATGAAATTAGGGGATGAATGGAGCAAAAGGTATAGGGAGCTTCATAAAAGAAATGTATCGCAAAGAGAAGAAAGGTTTCTTCATGATGAGGAGAAAAGAACCTAACATAGAGACTTAAGACAAATTGTTATTCTCAGGAGGGAAAAGCATAGTTGGGTTTGTTAATGTGCCACCATTTGTAGACTAAATTGTGATATGCTCCAGATATCGTACAGAAAGCCAAGCATGGTGGCATTTTGTCATGTACTTAAAGGTACCTTCACACTGAGCAACTTTACAATGAGAACGATAGTGATCCGTGACGTTGCAGCGTCCTGGATAGCGATCTCGTTGTGTTTGACACGCAGCAGCGATCAGGATCCTGCTGTGACTTCGCTGGTCGGAGCTAGAAGGCCAGAACTTTATTTTCACCGCTGTGCTCTGCTTTATGGCCAGCCCTCACAGTCAGTGCGGGAAGCTGACGGCGAGGGACGTGACAGACACCGGAATGTAAGTATGTAGTGTTTGGTTTTTTTTACATTTACAATAGTAACCAGGGTAAATATCGGGTTACTAAGCGCGGCCCTGAGCTTAGTAACCCGATGTTTACCCTGGTTACCCGGGGACTTCGGCATCATTGGTCGTTGGAGAGCTGTCTGTGTGACAGCTCTCCAGTGACCACACAACGACTTACCAACGATCACGGCCAGGTCGTATCGCTGGTCGTGATCGTTGGTAAATCGTTTAGTGTAACGGTACCTTAAGGCCTAAATATAAAGCATGATCACAAAAAGAAATGCTGACTCCCCTTTTGCTGTGGACTGGTGTTTCCAAATATTCCTACCCCGAGAACCCACATTTTATATAAATCACATCAGAGAACTCCCAAAGCTATGATCATACGAGGACCTGTACCTACTTAAGAAGACTCACGACCAGGTCAAGAGTGTCCAGTTTTTGCTCTTATGTTATACCCAATGCTCCTCTGTATAATCCATTTTTTCTATAATTTTTTTAATCCACCATACAGTTTCAGAGATAGAAGCTTTTTAATTTAGTGCCATTTTTTATGGTTCTTAGCAAGAGGGTATGACTTGCGTTATTTTATGGAGGTGTATCTTTAGGCTGTCCTGCATAATTAACTTGGGAGCAACACCCCCTTGGTAAAGACCATAAATAACAATAATTACCACATGGTAAAAAAAATCTCTAGAATCATGTGGTGGGTTTAAATAAATAAAAAAAAAATCAAGGGAGCAGTGGGAATGAAATAAGAGAACAAACTGGCTATTTATGACAAGGTGACAAATCCTCTTTAAGAAGGTGCCTTCAAAAGCATGATCCCACGTGTTGAGGGACACTCTGATATGATATATTGATAGCATTAGTTTTAACTTTGTTTAAGGGAACCTGTCACCTCCAGAAACACTATTTACCTTCAGGTAGAGATGTTATCTTCAAGTAAATAGCGGTTCAATCATGTTACAGCTAGAAAAATAACATATTCTCCCTCATTTTCAGTTATTGGGGTGGTGCAGGGGGCAGATGTAGTCACCACTCACTACACAGCGGCTGTACTCACTTTGATTGACAGCCTGCGCTGCACACATACATTGCAGAACTTCCTGTCAGTAACGGTGCAGGGGGAGTCATTACAGCATCATCACTGTCTAGTGAGCGGCAACTGTAACAGTTCCCAGAGATGGCCCAATAATGGGACGCGAGCAGCTAAAGGGAGAATATAGGTTTACTTTCTCCCTGTAGCCAGTGCTCCAGTAAACCCGCCTAATATGATATAATTGCTATTTACCTGGAGATTTCAACTATATCTTTACACAAATAGTATTTTTGAAGGTGACAGGTTCAATTATTTATAATGACCCAAGTAATGATATCACCTCACAACATGAGTCCCAAGTTGCTGGACTTTTAATTCCCTCCTCCATTGGCTCCCAAATACACCTCTTTGTACGCCTGTTCATGGGTGGACTATTGGGCGGCATGTTGTCATACAGTATGTAATGCTATTAGTTTATGGTAAAAAATTCTCAGATACTACCATTTTCTATGTCTGGAGAGATATCTTGGTTTACTTAGCTTATTTTTAAAACTCAGTTTGAAAGGATTCAATTTTTATATTAAAATGTCATAAATTTACCTGGACTGCCGGATGTGATTGGTGCGACCAGATGGTGTGCCATTATCTTATAATAAGGCAATTTGTAAACAGGTCAGCAATACTAAATTTGCATATATTTTGATTTATAGCAATTCTAGTAGTATCAAAAACAAAGCTTGATCCGGCTTGCTGTTTAACCAGTAGGTTAAAAATAATGTTTTTATATTGCCAGAGGTTTTCTTCGATAATTAGAATAACGATAGCTAGATAAGAATGCTACTCTAAATGCTAAAAACATGTACCCTTGGTAACCAGTCACAAACTCCAATTTTCCTAATGCTAAAGGCATTTAAACATTTTTTTCCTTAACTTTTTGTTAGTCAGTCCAGCTTAAATGGAGACATTAAGGAAATAGTCAATTGGAAAAACAAAGAAAAACGTTCAATGAATCTATATATATGACCAGCATATACGGTATATATATACTAGCTGAAGAGCCCGGCGTTGCCTGGGCATAGTAAATATCTGTGGTTAGTTATAGCACCTCACTTCTCTTATTTTCCCATCACGCCTCTCATTTTCCCCCTCACATCTTTCATTTTCTTCCTTACACCTCTCATTTTCCCCCTCACGCCTCTTATTTTCCCCCTCACTCCTCTCATTTTCTCCCTCACTCCTCTCATTCCCCCCTAACACTTGTCATTTCGACCTCACACCTGTCATTTTCCGATCACTCCACTATTTTCCCTCACTCCTCTCATTTTGCCCTCACACCTTTTCATTTTCACCTCACACCCCTCATTTTCACCTCACACCTCTCATTTCCCCCTCAGTATATACCTGTTTATCATCTCCCTTATATATAGTATACACCTGTATGTCATCTCCTGTATATAGTATATACCTGTATGTCATCTCCCCTGTAAATAGTATATACCTGCTGTATGTCATCTCCTGTATATTGTATATACCTATGTGTCATCTCCTCCTGTATATAGTATGTATGTCATCTCTTCCGTATATACTATATACCTGTATGTCATCTCCTCCTGTATATAGTATATACTTGTATGTCATCTCCTGTGTATAGTATATACCTGTATGTCATCTCCTCCTGTATATAGTATATACTTGTATGCCATCTCCTGTGTATAGTACATACCTGTATGTCATCTCCCCTGTATATAGTATATACCTGCTGTATGTCATCTCCTCCTGTATGTAGTATATACCTGTATGTCATCTCCTCCTGTATATAGTATATGCCTGTGTGTCATCTCCTGTATATAGTATATACCTGTGTGCCATCTCCCCTGTATATAGTATATACCTGTGTGTCATCTCCCCTGTATATAGTATGTACCTGTATGTCATCTCCCCTGAATATTGTATATACCAGTGTGTCATCTCCTCATGTATATAGTATATACCTGTGCGTCATCTCCCCTGTATATAGTATATATGTGTGTGTCATCTCCTCCTGTATATAGTATATACCTGTATGTCATCTCCTCCTGTATATAGTATATACCTGTGTGTCATCTCTCCTGTCTATAGTATATATCTGTGTGTCATCTCCCCTGTATATATTATATATCTCTATGTCATCTCCTCCTGTATTAGACCGCGTTCACACGTTATTTGGTCAGTATTTTTACCTCCGTATTTGTAAGCTAAATTGGCAGCCTGATAAATCTCCAGCCAACAGGAAGCCCTCCCCCCTGGCAGTATATATTAGGTCACACATACACATAATAGACAGGTCATGTGACTGACAGCTGCCGTATTTCCTATATGGTACATTTGTTGCTCTTGTAGTTTGTCTGCTTATTAACTAGTTTTTTATTTTTGAAGGATAATACCAGACTTGTGTGTGTTTTAGGGCGAGTTTCATGTGTCAAGTTGTGTGTGTTGAGTTGCATGTGGCTACATGCATGTAGCGACTTTTGTGAGATGAGTTTTGTGTGGCGACATGCGTGTAGCAACTTTTTGTGTGTCGAGTTGCATGTGACAGGTTAGTGTAGCAAGTTGTGTGCAGCAAGTTTTGCGCATGGCGAGTTTTGCGCGTGGCGAGTGTTATGTGTGGTGCGTTTTGAGTATGTGCAAGTTTTGTGTGAGGCAACTTTTGCATGTGTTGCAACTTTTGTGCATGTGGCAATTTTTCCGCGTGTGCAAGTTTTGTGTGTGGCGAGTTTTCCATGAGGTGAGTTTTGCACGTGTGGCGAGTTTTGCGTGAGCCTAGTTTTGCATGTGGCAAGTTTTGCGTTTCGACTTTTATGTGGCAAGGTTGGTGTATGTGTTGTGAAATGTGTGCTGAGGGTGCTATATGTGTTTAAGCACGTGGTAGTGTGTGGCGCATTTTGTGTGTGTGTTCATATCCCCGTGTGTGGTGAGTATCCCAGGTCGGGGCCCTACCTTAGCAACTGTACGGTATATACTCTTTGGCGCCATCGCTCTCACTCTTTAAGTCCCCCTTGTTCACATCTGGCAGCTGTCAATTTGCCTCCAACACTTTTCCTTTCACTTTTTCCCCATTATGTAGATAGGGGCAAAATTGTTTGGTGAATTGGAACGCGTGGGGTTAAAATTTCGCCTCACAACATAGCCTATGACGCTCTCGGAGTCCAGATGTTTGACTGTGCAAAATTTTGTGGCTGTAGCTGCAATGGTGCAGATGGCAATCTCGGACACACACACACATACACACACACATTCAGCTTTATATATTAGATATATTTATCCGTAATAGAGTTCAATTATATTTCTTGCAGAATGGCTGAAGTGAGGCATAGCATAATCTATTCTACAGTGGTGATTTTATTTTAGGTCAAAGGGATCTGTCAGGACTAGTTGGAACTCATTTGAATATGGATCTTACATAGCTGTTAAATTCAGAAGTAATGGCAGTGGGATGAACAGAGCCTTAAGGTACCTTCACACTAAACGACGCTGCAGCGATCCAGACAACGATCCGGATCGCTGCAGCGTCGCTGTTTGGTCGCTGGAGAGCTGTCACACAGACAGCTCTCCAGCGACCAACGATGCCGGTAACCAGGGTAAACATCGGGTTACTAAGCGCAGGGCCGCGCTTAGTAACCCGATGTTTACCCTGGATACCATCCTAAAAGTAAAAAAACAAACGCGACATACTTACCTTCCGCTGTCTGTCCCTCGGCGCTGTGCTTCTCTGTACTGGCTGTGAGCACAGTGGCCGGAAAGCAGAGCGGTGACGTCACCGCTCTGCTTTTTCGGCCGCTGTGCTCACAGTGAGTGCAGGAAAGCACAGCGCCGGGGACAGACAGCGGAAGGTAAGTATGAAGCGTTTGTTTTTTTTACTTTTAGGATGGTATCCAGGGTAAACATCGGGTTACTAAGCGCGGCCCTGCGCTTAGTAACCCGATGCTTACCCTGGTTACCAGCGAAGACATCGCTGAATCGGTGTCACACACGCCGATTCAGCGATGTCAGCGGGAGAGCCAGTGACCAAAGAAAGTGCTGGCCCTCTAGCCACGACCAACGACATCACAGCAGGATTCTGATCGCTGCTGCGTGTCAAACTGAACGATATCGCTAGCCAGGACGCTGCAACGTCACGGATCGCTAGCGATATCGTTTAGTGTGAAGGTACCTTTAGCATGGTTGCTTTGAGCAATACTGGAGCCATGGGGGCTACGTTATGACAAATCGGTCTTGAACAAGCTCAAAGAATCCTGATGATCCCAATGGCCTTAGACTGGGTTTGTCGAATTTCCAATAACTATACAGGAAGAATATAATCAGAAAGCCAATAAAAAAAGGACAATTCTGCAGAATATGCAATTTAATGGAATTTTATACGAAAAGGACACATGGAGAAAATACGATGCTAAATATAAACTGCCACAAACACCATATCTTACCATATAACCTAGCCAGAGACAATGAAGGCGTTTCATCAAAGCTTTTGCACCAGAAAACTGGCCCAAAACACTTTAAAAAGTTGCAAAATGTTTGCGCAATATGAAATTGTGCTAAAATTTTGCAACTTTTCATTCTAGCTTGAAGAACCTCGGACAAAATGAAAGGAGGTGAGGAGGAGTTGAGATGGCGCGTGGCCATGCCTGCCCTTCAAATTCAACAAAAGTGCTATTGTTTCTTACACCAGAAATGCTCTAGAGCAGCATTTCTGGCAAGGCGCACGGGGGTGCAAGCTCTTAATGAATTTGGTGTGTCATACTTCAGTGATCTCTTAATTACAAATGACGTTCGCAACAGCAGTCTTAAGGCATTGACTCCAATACCTTAAAAAATGTGGCCACGTTACCGATTTTGCCAGTGGGAAGTGAAGGTCACCATACTGAAAAAGCAGCAATACAAGAATAGAGTAAGTTCAACAGAGTGGAAACTACTTGTATAGGCTGTATAGGATCGTTCATTGTTCTGACTCATTGAGTTCATGTTGATCAAAGCACTTCCTACTATGATGTCCTCAGATTCAAGATCTTAAAGTGCTCTTCTTGCCCATTTCCTTAAGATCATGATTTAGCGCTAACACTATGTGCTGTCTAAAGATCGATGCTGATGTAAGATCGAATACTCCTTTGGTTTATGGCGCTGTGAATGTTTTTTTCTAGAAATAGCAAGAAGAACCCTTCAAGATCTCTGCAACTCCAGACTACAGATAAAAGTAAAATTATGGGGTACATTTTCAGTTTTAACCTATTGAAATACCTTTAACACAGATACCAAAGTTCTCCCAGTTTTCCAGATGTGAGGGCACCTTGTTCAATGTTTTCTAGTGTATAACATGCACAGATCATTCATCTTGTATTACTGCTATGCAATTGTATTACTATACTGAATTAGATGTGATCGTAAATGTAGCTTGTAGGTAATGAATCATATTGGGCAAGCTATTTGACTGTAGAAAAACCCGTCCTGCAGACACGGAGCAATGAATGCACTGTAAATCCACTTTTTATGGCAATAATTCTTTCAGAAACAGCTCTGAAATTTGGAGGAAATTACATGGCGCACATGTTAAATCAGCAATTTTGATATTGATTGCACACAGCTGCTAAATCACGTCTGCCTGATTAATTATTAATCTATGATGCTAGCTTTTACTTCTCGTTGGAAATGTGACTCAGAAATGTTGTATTTATATACCAGGAGAAAATGGCCTTTGGTAGACACATATTAAATGAAAATTAGGGTAAAAATTACATGACTGAGAGTCCAATATCCCATTCCCCCCATGTTACACTCACTAGGGTTGTGAAAGTTGAGATACAAGGCAATTATTGGGAGAGCTGCTATATTTGACCGCCTATGTGATGGAGAAAATAAAGTGGTCACGGATTCTTGTTTTTCCCTCTTTTCACAATTTCACAAATTATATTTTTTTAAGTTATGCAGGAATACCCCGCAAATAACATTTTTTACGTTGTCGAGGAATATCCTGCCCTATTCTGCAAAGTTACCGCAACGTTAAGAAACATTGGCTTTCAAGAACCAAACTTTGATCACGTGTCATTAGTTCTACTGTCCTGAGGTGCAGAAATGTGTGTTACCTGAGCTTACAAATGTGTAGTGTATCCTGTAAGGCAGTCATATAATTAATAGTATGCATGTATGTGTGTTTGTATGGCACATGATAGGAGGGCATCTGCATTTTGTCACCAATAATTTTGCATTAATTTGCATAGAAAAAGAAATTAAATGTTAGGTTTAGTATGCATTCATATTACGTTGTCCGTGCTCCATCCCTGGGGCCCTAACCAGAAGTCCAACTTAAAAATATCTTGTGCTTTTTTCATGGATTCATAGGCAATAAAATTATGATCTAATTGATTGTGTGTCTTATTTCAGATGTATGCTCCACTAGAAGCATTAGTTTTAAAGAACAAAGTGATGGGGGTCTATAAAACCAAACCATAGAGACCTCATATGCCACCATATTGGGCCTGTGCACATGGCCTTACTATATCTGAACTTGTAACATGGAAACCCATGCATTATCCTACGTTTTTGCTTTTAAAGCGGAAGACAAAATAGTAATGAAAACACTATCCAGGTGCATAGGCAAATCTGCATTCTGAAATGCTAAACCCTTTCTTGCCAGTAGAATCAATCCACTATGGGTTTATACTGCGGTTACAGTGCATAAATGAGGACACTGAATAAAGAGACTTCAAAGTGATCTGCGACTTCATTCACGTGCTTATAAAAACTCATTTATAAGAAGTTATGATCAAAGGAACCTCTGTTGATCAACCGTGTAGAGCAGACGGGGTGAAAGACAACACACGGAAAACGTAGATGCTACTGATGAGATTAGAGAGGTGTGCTTCTATCACACTTAGATATGCAATTACTGAAATCTATCAAGGTACATCTTATATCTTGTACAGTATTAATAAATGTGATCTATTAATGCCTTTTTTGTGAAGGTTTTTCATGTACTTTTTTATGAATGCTCTTTTCGCTACAGATTAAGTGCTTCACGATACTTATATAGTTAACCTGTTACAGATCCATAATCCATAGAGAGTAACAGTAGAAAAACAAGAATTAGAAAAAGAGAAACTTGCCACCCTGTTCGTAGTCTGCAAAATCCTCTGTGTCCTTGAAAGAGTCTCATAAATCCTGCGAAGAACAGAAGAATTTTACAGATCAATTCTAATAGGGAACCTGTCAGAAATTTTTAGCGTCCCCCATTCTTCCCCCAAAATCATATGTAAGTCTTTGTAGCCCTTTAAAAGATAAACGAGTATATCCCTTTATCAGCTCAAAACATGGCTCTAGCAGCAAGAATTTGAAGGTTTAATCTGGAAGTACATTGGGGTATGACTAGCTTCTCAGCCTCATGCTGTTTCCTGACTAGCACAACACCCACCCGTTGCTGCCTGATGGGTCACGGGCCAGTGTACCAGAGCAAATGACCTGTCAATCAGCCAGAGGAGGATGCTGCTAGTTCAGAAATCCAGTGGAGATTGAGAAACCGTAAGTCCATTGTCATGACCAAATGCACTTCCAGACTGAACTTCAAAAGTTAATTTTTCACTCTTAGAGCAGAATTTTGGGATCATAAAGGGATTCACTAGCTTATCTTTTAAAGGGCTACATAGTCATTTAAATGTTTGGAGGGGTAAGAGTTGCTGACAGGTTTTCTTTAAGGTGTCTACCTTAGATAAATTTTGGACAAATTCTCATTTGGCCAAAAGATGTTTCTCCTGATTCCCCCAGAAACCTAAAAGCTTGATCAAACATGCAGCTGTTGTTAATGAGGAGAGGGGAATAGGGCAACTTTACATGAAAAAATAATTGACTGAACAAACTTTCATATGGATGATTGTTCCCAATGATAGACAGCTGGAAGCTGATACTCTCAGTCTGGGAAGGGACCATGGATATTGGCCCCCCAGCCTAAAAATAGCAGCACGCAGCTCACCCAAAAAAATGCACATCTATTAGATGCGCCAATTCTAGTGCTTTGCCCGGCTCTTCCCATTTGCCCTGGTGCGGTGACAAGTGGAGAAATATCTGTGGGGTTGTTGTCAGTTTTGGAACGTCAGCTGACATCAAGCCCACAGGGCAGAAATGGAGAGGCATCTATAAGACACCCTCATTACTAATCCCATTGTCAAACGTAATACAGCTGGACAAAGAGTCCGAATTTGCCCATCTAATAGATGCACCTTTGCTAGGGTGGCTGCAGACTGCTGTTTTTAGGCTGGGGAGGGCCAATATCCATGCCCCCTTTCCAGTCTGAGAATATCAGCCCCTAGCTGTCTGCTTTAGCTTGGCTGGTTGTCAAAAATGGGTGGACCCCACACTATTTCTTCAAATAATTAAAAAAAAATGTCTTGGGACCCCTCTGTTTTTGATAACCAGCCAATATAAAGCTGACAACTGGGGGCTGCAGCCCGCAGCTGTCAGCTTACCTACATTGGTTAGCAAAAATAGAGGGATCCCCATGCCATTTTTTTCTTTTATTTATTGTACAGGCACCAGCTGGTGAATACTCTCATCATTGTACGCCTGCTCTGGCTGCTACCAACAAGACCAGGCATACGATGATGAGAGAAGTAGTAACTTTTTTACCTCTGGTCATAGCTGCTGGCTTACATGCAGTCATCTTTGTGACAGCACAGGAACCATGGCGATCTGACTGGTGGCAACAAACTTACCACCGATCAGAGCCGAGGTTTCTCTCACTGTGACACAGATGACAGTGTAGGAAACACCGGATAATTGGGCCCCCCATTCATTTGAATAGGGTTTGAGTTCAAGTACCATTCTGTTACCCAAACCAAACTTTTTAAATTGTTCGGCTGAACTCGACGGACCCGAACATCCACGAGTCCCACATCACTAGGTGTTACCAGGAAAGCCACTAATAATGAGTTATCACATGGCAGACTGTTCATTTCGATAGCTGGCATGAAGAGGAAATATGTAGCCATCCCCATCTTAATCGGGAAATAGGAGTTTTACTTGATGATGGAACTCCTTGTTAGGGTCGGCGGAACGCACCGAATATATTTATTAGATGGAATAGGTGCGTTCGCAACCCGGGGTCCACCGTGCAGGAAAGAACCCGCAGTGCTGCGAAGCAAATTAGAACAAACGAACTCTGTTACTTCACAGAGCCCATAGTAAAGAGAATGCTGTGCCCTGTTTAGCTCACAGGAGACACAGCTACTGTGTAGAGTTGACAGTAGTCATGCAGTCCCAACCAACACGCAGCTCCTCTCCGGTGGAGCCAGAATTCTATCAGCTATTAGCCAGCCCTGAATTCACACATAAACTCCTCGCCGGAGGTGCCAGCATTCTAGGGGCTTATTTCAGCCAGGTCCCTGACTGCATACACGACCACACTGGTGCTGAGCTCATACATATTTGACACTAGCACATGGTCGTGCGGTCATGAGAACCTTTTATAGCTGTAGCACCTTCAGGACCTTCCAAGAAGGACCAATGGAAGGCTGCCACAGAACTTGATCAGGTACAGGACCTTCCTGGCGGACCAATGGAAGTTGATGCAGTACCTGAGCATGTGACCCTTGATCTCCACTGAAAGATCTTACCCTGGTGCATGCTCAGTGTGTGCAAAGCAGGACTTAGTCCCAGAAAAGCCTGCTCGCCGCAGATCAGTGCAGGGTACAATAGCAGAGCCTGGAGAGGCAGCAGTAACCCTTTGCACAGTATCAGACTCAGTGAGACGCTGAGACCGACGGCTCTGCTGAGCAGGATCCACTGCGGCCGATGCAGAATGGGAGACCGCAGCAGACATGGTTCGAGATTCCCCCTGTGCAGCGGCGGGAACTCGACTCCTAACACTCCTTTCCTGAAAACAGGAGTTTATTTTGTCTTATCAGTCATACAAAAACACATGCTCAGGGGACCAGATCTAATCTACCTTCAAACATTGTATCAAACAGTTTAGAAACATGTCGGAATTTCCTAGTAAACGTTTTGGAAATAATTGTTTCTTCAATACCGGGGCCATTATGGTGGTTAAGCAAGGATAATATGGTAATCTACTACACAAAAATGGTTTATCGTTATACAATTCAAAAAGATGGTTCTATTAACGATATCCATTGACAGATAAGTAGAAATGTGTCTGAAGTATAAGTATTTGTTCTACTCCCTAGGCTCTTGGGCAGGTACGGGCTGGGACTGAAATTCAGCCCTGGCATTTGAAATCGCACAGGCCCATGCTGTCCCCGTCCCCATAAACCAGATGGAATATATTACTAGTATTTCCCTGGATGAAGGAAAGCAGGATTTAATACAAGACCAATATTTGTAATGATACCCATGGCCTGCTGGGGTAAGTGACGGAGTCAGCGACTTTGTGCTCCATCAAAACTCTTAACAATATGGGTGTCTTGAGAACACTGAGTCTGTTAACAATGTAGCAGACAAGGCGGACCACAACCAGACAGACCGTTCTGGCATTTGCCAGATGGCCAGTCCAGCCCTGCTCTTGGGTTTGTTTCCACTGGTCATATTGCCACCAAATATCCAAAGTTGTATTGACACCAACTCTTTATTTGGTCTGTCTGATTGTACCTGGGTATTCTATATTTACTCCTGGTTATAAAACACATTTGCAATTTTTATAAAGAATGATTCTTATAGAAAGAGCTGTGAAAGTTGATCTCTTTGGCACTCCTTACAGCTGCTGGTTTCCAATCACTCCAAGATCTTTGCCCAGGGGCTTTGTGGGCAGATGGTCGCTCTCTTACTCCGCTCAAACCAACCTTGAGCTGCAAATAAAACGGAGGCACATACAGAGCAATAAATTAGGTCAGTCGTCTGTGCTTCCCTAGAGAGCAGATAAAATATATATTCGCAGCAAAGCACAGGGCAGAATGCAAATGCACTAAGAGTTTAGAGAGTTCTGCACACTGAAGTCTGCAGACATTAAAGGCCCCAGAGTAAAATTTTTATTTCCCGCGGCGCAGAGAGATGAAAGCACTCAAGGTCATAGAAACCTCAGACTGGGAAGTACCAACTTCAAAGGCAATGACCTTGCTCATTTTAGCCACTCCTTCAACTTATTCATGATACTGTCCCTTGGGGCTATTTAATTTGGAAGTTTTCAAAGTGTTGCCAAAGCTAATTCTTATTTTGTTTTAACTCAAAATGAAGAAAGCAAGAAGGCATGTCCAGATCTGAGTATAAAGTCAGGGATAAGAAAACTAAGAGACAAGATGTATGATAATAATCAGATGACTAGTATGCATGGAAATACAAGTAGATCACTTTTATTGAAGGGCTGTAGCTACAGGGGTACAGAAGTAGCAGTCATACCCAGCCATAATGCCCAGGCTCCTATTCTACATGAGGCTATGTTCACATGTTGAGTTTCTTGCGTTTTTGTGCTGCATTTTTTAATGCAAATTTTAAGCTTTGCTTTTCAGTAGCAGCAGAAGCTTTGAGATTTCAGAAATCTCATGTGCACACATAGTATTTTTTCCTGATTGATTTGGAAAACTGCAGCATTTTTTTTAAAACTGCAGCATGTCAACTCTTTCAGCGTTTTTTGCAACATTTTTTTCACCCACAGAAAGTAATGAGTAAGCAAAAATGAAGCAAAAAGCGGAGGTATCAGGTTTTGCTGCGTTTTTGCTGCAAAAAACCTTAAGGAAGGTACAAATAACTCACAAGTGGCTATAGTAAAGACCCCTATAGGGCCATAGTGATATGCTATAAAGATGCAGTAAGGGTCGCTAGAAGAAGTCAACAGCATAAATAACTGCAGAAAGTTAGGGAAAAACCGCCCTGAACTGACAAGTAGCAAAATAAACAATATATTTGAGGGCTCCTTAATATACCCACATAGCTTGTGATAGTGCCAAGCGTGGGTGAAAAGTTGATGCTGTGGTGCACTCGAATCGTGTTTCGCAGAGAGCCGCTTCCCCAGGTGTTTTTTTTGCTGCATTTTTTCATGCAATTTTTAAGCTGCATTTTACCGTATCAGCAATAGCTAAGAAATTTCAGAAACCTCACGTACACACTGTTTTTTTTTCGTTACTGATTTAGAAAACTGCTGTGTTTTTTCTAAACTGCAGCATGATATTTCTTTCAGTATTTTTGCAGCATGAGCAAGAGACAACAAAAAAGGAGCAAAAATGCAGCAAAAAATGCTTTTTGTAAGCAGTTTCTTTACTGCCAAGAGAGCAGTTTTTGCCTGTGGGAAGAAAACGCAGCAAAGATGTAATGTATGAACTTACACTAAGGCACATTGTAAGTGGGGGATTTTGCAGGGGCTCCGGTATCGCCAAATTCTATACCTAATATATTATATTTATTTTATTCTGTTTGTATCTTTTACACTCCCTACTTTTCTTTTTTAACCTCAATTATTAAGTCAAATTAAATAGATATATGGTTGTAAATGTCTACATTGTTTTACTAACTAACTGTAGTTTTTTTAAAAAAAATACTGATAAATTGTATGGGGAGGGATTTGTGCTGCAGCCAGTCGCCTTACAGGACTTCTGTAATCTTTGGAAAAAGAAAATAAAAGATTAATTTTTTCATTTACTTTTCTTAAGCTTTAAAGCAGATTGAGACGGAACAGGATCAAAGTAGAGGATGATATTAGGTGAAGAAATGCTGTGATTTTTCTGTGTGTTCTTACAAATTTGGCATTGCCACACAGTGGTGTAATAAAGCTGCTCTTCTGTAGCAGCGATAATGAATTCATTAGTGCTATCACTTTTCTTCGAATTATCCCAGTAAGCCCATCAATTTGTGATGCTGACACAACAGTGCCACGTGTTAATGTCTGCCAAATGATTGCCCATTATAAAGTCTATGTTGGAATGCAGAAACCATAAAAACCAAAAATATTCAGGAAGTAAAGTGATTGCAAAAAGAGTAAAAATGAGCTTTTATTAAATGTCTGTTAAACAAGATAAATATATTCGACCACTGACAAAGCATTTGTGAAATACTTGTTGGATGTTTGATGGGTGAGGCTATTGCTAGTTGCTACGCCTCTCCTATGATAACTTGCACTACTTGTAATCTATGTGACATTTTGTATGCTTGATATTGAACATTTTTTTAATCAAATATTATGATAATTTTTGGGCATATATATTTCTCTTATTTTGTCTTTTGGTGATGACTTTTGGTACCATTTTATTTTGGGAGTTTCCTTGTTGGCTAATCCATCAATATGTCTTTGTGTCTGTTGTCTTGGATATATTTATATTTTTTAACCTATCTTTAATAAAAGCTGATTTTTTTATCCTTTTTAGCAACTACTTTAGCCTGCATGTTTTTTGGTGTTGTTGCTTCCTGTTTCATGGTCGTTCTTAAGGACTTCCTGTTTAGCCAAAGGTTACAATTTCTTAAGTTGTAATGCAATATAGCATTAGTCAAAATGTCCTACAGTACCATATAATAGTGAAGAAAGTGATTGAGTTCTTCTGCCCGTCTTTTAACAATAGTCTGATTTAATTTGGTGCATAGTTTTTGGCTTTGGTTGACTAATTCTTTAGTCCCTTGAGATATAAGAGGATGTTCTTTTCTCTGCTACTTTAACTGCTTTCTTGGGATGAATAGTTGGCCAGACTTGACAAAATTGACAAGTTTAGTAGACTTTCATCTAATATGTATGCAAACCTTTACCGTAATCATGCAAAATTTTCTTAAGTGCCGTAGTCTCCTCCCACCTTTAAAAAATTACCATGTTTAATTGCTCTCTGAAATCTGACCAGGTATCTGACATAGAAAACTTATATAGTAAATCACAGTAGGGCAGTAGCTGACATAAGTGATTATATCTAGAGATTGATCTGGCTACTAGACGTGAGGTCGGCGAATCTCTTAGCTTCTCATGTCCCCCTGAACAGTTTTTGATCAGTCAGGGCTGGTGCAACGCCATCTGATGAAGTTGCACCAGCCCTGACAAATCAAATGCTGTGTTGGGGATGCTGCCAGAAGGTAAGAGATTGGCGGGCCTCCCATCTAGCAGTTAGGTGCCCCTGAACTAGATGCTGGGTTGTATTCCCGCAAATCAATCCGTTTACCCCTAATTATATTCTGAGTTTTACAAAGTGTATGAAAGGTATATAAATATTGTCCAATAAGTAAGTAATGCACGTGCTCAGAAAATCTAGACCTGGCAATGGATTAATTGTTAATCCACTAGATACATGTACTACCATGTTTTCCCAAAAATAAGACAGGGTTTTACATATTTTTTTGCTTCAAAAAGTGTATTAGAGCTTACTTTCAGAGGTTTTATTTTTTTTTCCATGAACAACAATCCACGTTTATTCTTGAACAAAAAAAAATCAATCTTTTATCAACCTTTTATTCAAATATAATCATTTCATCACACACACACTGTACATACATATACACACACACCCTGCCCATACACATGTGTATACACACACACACTACACATACACATAAATATACACACACTGCACAGACAGTACGTACACATGCATGTTCACACACACCACACATATGGTACACACCAGCTTGTCTCCTCTTCCTTTCCTCTAGACTCCCAAAGTTAAAGAACCTTAGGTGACATCATGGTCATATGAAATTGATATCACTAAAGGTCCTAACCTCAAAATAGAAATGATGGGGGCCCCTAAGAGGATGGGGTCCCTGAGCAATTGCCCAGTTTTCTCCATCCTCCCTAATCGCGGCCCAGACTGTAAGTACTTATTTTTGGAGCATGGATTATATTTAAAGCATACTCCAAAATCACGCTAGGGCTTATTTTCGAGGTAAGTCTTATTTTTGTGGAAACACGGCAGTTATACAGTCATTTGTTAGAGGTTATTGATAATGATATTTTAAGTCTCTTTAAAAACATATAGGTCCCTATTTATCATTTGTGATTAAAGAAAGTCAGTTTTCTTTTTTTTATTTTGTGGCATTGGCTAAAGTTATTTGTATTAAATTCTTCAATAGGTTCATGAATCTGGTGTCAATTCAAAAATGCTCTTTAATCTTGGCCTGGGACAACTCATAAAGTCCCATGGATTCCAGTCCCATGGCACAGACTTCACCTCTCTGCTGTCCAGAATCCCAGAGTGTCTATCAGCCATATCCTCCTTCTTCTCCTCTCGCTTACTCAAACTCAATGTGGAAAAATTTGAACTCATCATCTTTCCTCCATCTCATAGATCTTCCTTACCTGACCTATCTATCGTAATTAACGACATCACGCTTTCCCCCGTACCAGAAGTCCGCTGACTTGGAGTAACCCTTGACTCTGCTCTGTCCTTCAAACCACACATCCAAGCTCTTTACACCTCCTGTCACTTCCAGCTCAAAAATATCTCCAGAATCTGTCCTTTCTTCAACTGTCAATCTACTAAAATGCTTGTGCACGCCCTCATCATCTCCCGCCTCGACTACTGCAACATCCTTTTCTGTGGCCTCCCTGCTAACACCCTTGCACCTCTCCAGACTATCCTTAACTCTGTTGCCCAACTAATTCATCTCTCTCCTCGCTACTCCTCCACTTCCCCCCTCTGCAGATCTCTTCACTGGCTCCCATTCCCTCAGCGTATCCAGTTCAAATTACTAATACTGAGCTACAAAGCCATCCACAACCTGTCTCCTCCATTTATCTCTGAACTAATCTCCTGATATCTTCCCTCACATGATCTCCGGTCCTCCCAAGACCTCCTTCTCTCCTCCACACTTATTCGCTCCTCACCCAACCACCTCCAAGACTTCTCCAGAATATCCCACATCCTCTGGAATTCTTTGCCCCAACACGTCCGACTATCAACCACATTCGGATCCTTCAGACGGAAACTGAAAGCCCACATCTTCAGGAAAGCTTGCAGCCTGCACTGACCCCGCTCCCTCCTCACCACTACCAGAGCTACCACCTCACCAACACCGGAGCTCCTGCAACCCTCAACCCTCGGCCTCCTTCCCCACCATCCTGTAGAATGTAATCCCGCAAAGGCAGGGTCCTCGCTCCTCTGTATCAGTCTGTAATTGTTAGTTTGCTTACTGTAAGTGATATCTGTAATTTGTATGTAACCCCTTCTCATGTACAGCAACATGGAATCAATGGTGCTATATAAATAAATAATAATAATAAATAAAAAAATCTCTTCTTTAACCATTTTTTCCTACTTTTCAGAACTAAAAGTCACAAATTCTTTAAAAAGTTGCACTCTTGCCTAAAAATGCACCAGATTGAAACCTTATTCAAGGTAGAGTACTAATGTGCCAAAAAGGTGACATTTGGTAAAAGTCACATTATATGAATCTGTCTAAAACATCTGAATACTCAAAGTTGATCAGGAAAAATATATAAAAAAAAAGACTTGAAAAAGAAAGACAACTTAAAAATTGGTGCAAAATGTTTAGAGAATAAAACTAAAATCCTAATGGCTGTAAAAATATTAAGTAACATATTAAGTCAGCTTATCCTTTTAATACATAAGATGAACTTGATGGTATACATAGGCCTTCATAAATATAGTATTTATAGTCTGGTATTATATAGCAACATAATCACAAAACAAGCTGGAAACCGGGGAATGTGATTTTATTCTTTATAGTGATGATTATATGTTATATTGTTTGATGTGTATTTACTCGTGCGCTTCTTCTCATATCTTAATGTATCTCCATTTATACGGTAGATTATTTTCACCCACTTTTCAACAGGGTTACTAGATTAATTAATTGAAAAAAGATCATAATATCAGAGAATTAATTCAGTGCATGCACCCTTATGCATGAGTGTTCCTCATACATATTTAAGCAGCAATATGTGTATTAGGATTTTGTACTGGATAAGATATACAGTGTACACATACCATTATATAAGTAGATAGCTGTACCCAAAGTGTTTGACATAAGGGTCATTCTGCTTACATGTGTTGACTTTTATCAGGAACTTAAAAATAGAAAAACGAAGACCTATAACAATTACATATGTAACATTAGAAGCATATGAGTCGTGTAATCGAACTGTATTTCCAGTGCGGAAAAATAATTTGTATCTTAATTTTTTTATAGTATTTATATAATATATTCTATACAGTTGTGCTCAAAAGCTTTCATACACCGGCAGAATTTTTGTTTTCTTGGCTCTTTTTCAAAGAACATGAATGATAACACCAAAACTTTTTCTCCACTCATGGTTAGTGGTTTGGTGAAGCCATTTATTATCAAACTACTGTATTTTCTCTTTATAAATCATTCACATACCCCATTTCTTAATACCGTGTATTTCCCCTCTAACATCAATGACAGCTTGAAGTCTTTTATCGTAGTTGTGGATAAGGTTCTTTATTTTCTCAGATGGTAAAGCTGCACACTCTTCTTGGCAAAAAGCCTCAAGTTCCTGTAAATTCCTGAGCTGTCTAGCATGAACTGTACACTTGAGATCTCCCCAGAGTGGCTCAATGATATTAAGGTCAGGAGACTGAGATGGCCACTCCAAAACCTTCACTTTGTTCTGCTGTATCCAGTGACAAGACGACTTGGCCTTGTGTTTTGGATCATTGTCATGTTGGAACGTCCAAATACGTCCCATGTACAGCTTCCGGGCTGATGAGTGCAAATCTGCCTCCAGTATTTTCTGATAACATGCTGAATTCATCTTTCTTTCAACTTTGACCAAGTTTCCTGTGCCTTTGTATCTCACACATCCCCAAAACATCAGTGATCCAGCTCCATGCTTCAAAGTAGGAAAGGTGTTCCTTTCATCATAGGCCTTGTTGACCTCTCTCCAAATGTAATATTGTGGCCAAAAAGTTCAATTTTGGTCTCATCACTCCAAATTACCTTGTTCCAGAAGTTCTGTGGCTTGTCTCTGTGCTGTTTTGAGTATTGTAGGTGAGATACTTTGTGGCATTTGCACAGTAATGGCTTTCTTCTGGTGACTCAACCATGCAGCCCATTTTTTTCAAGTGCCTACTTATTGTGCATCTTGAAACAGCCACACCACCAGTTTTCAGAGAGTCCTGTATTTCAGCTGATGTTATTTGCTTTTTTTTGCATCCCGAAACAATTTTCCTGGCAGCTGTGGATGACATCTTTGTTGGTCTACCTGACCATGGTTTTGTTTTAACAGAGCCCCTGATTTTCTATTTGTTGCCAGGGCAACAAAGGAGTGGCTTCGTAAGAAGCATATGAAGGTCCTTGAGTGACCTAGCCAGTCTCCAGATCTTAAACTAGAAAACCTTTGGAGGGGGTTTAAAGTCCGTGTTGCCCAGCGACAGGCCCAAAACATCACTGCTCTAGAGAGATCTGCATGGAGGAATGGTACAACATACCACAAACAGTGTGTGGCAACCTTGTGAAGACTTACAGGAAACGTTTGACCTCTGTCATTGCCAACAAAGGATATATAACAAAATATTGAGATGAACTTTTGTTAATGACTAGAGTTGAGCGACCTTGACCTTTTTAGAGTCGAGCCGGGTTTCGCGAAACCCGACTATCTCAAAAGTCGGGTCGAGTGAAATTGGCCGATTATGACGTAAAGTCGGGATCGACCGAAACACGAAACCCAATGCAAGTCAATGGGGCAGCATAGTCGGCAGTGAGTGGGGGCCAGGAAAACACCTAGAGTGCCCATTTTAATGTCAAAACCATCCATTCTTCTTAATGAAGCTTGTCAAGCGTAATTTACCTTATAATAATTGGAAGGCATTTGAAATTGGGGGTCATTTGGCTAAAGTTGTGGTGGGTAGGGCTGGTTCAAGTAATTAGTGGGCCCAGGAAATCTGGACCACGTCACGGCAGTGGAGCAGGGAGAGGTAAGTATTTCAACTTTGCAAGTGCTGTGAACCTGAGCAAGCAGGGGGGGCCCACTCGTTGGCATTGGCACTGGCACAGGGCCCCTCAAAGTACAGCGGTGTGTTTCCACGGCGGGGGCGCCTCCCACCGGCAGCAACACTTTTGCGTACTATGAGAGGCCCTGTGCCAGTGACGTCGCCAACTAGTATTCCTCCCCCCCACCTGATGAAGGAACCTGCACTTTCATCTGCACCTTCCTCTTTGTCCCCGTGTAAGGTGGTATGGTATGCGGGAAGAGCAACCTGACATTCAGCAGGGTCACAATGTTGTTGTGTAGCGTGCACAGGGAAATGTTGCGTTATGGGTCAATGTACCAGCAGACTCATCTATCACTGGCTGGGCAATGGGCAGGATGAGGAGGAAACACAGATATAGGCCCAAAGAATAAAGTTGGCTAAATGCAGTTCAAAATTGGTAACACAGGAATAACCAGGGGGCATTGCAGTGGAGGACAACTGGAATGAGAGGCTGACACAGAGAGTAGGCCCAAATCAGTAAGTAGTCGAAATGCAGTTCAAAATTGGCAACCGTAGTAAACAGGCGGCACAGCTTTGTTCAGTGGAGGAGAACAGCAAGGAGTGGCAGACACTGATAGTAGGCCCCAACCCAACTAGTAGGCAAAATGCAGTCTAACATTAACAACTACTTAACGAGTGCCTGAAAACGGAATTTCAGGACAGGAAACCAGGAGAACAGCAAGGAGTGGCAGACACCGATAGTAGGCCCCAAACCAACTAGTACGCCAAATGCAGTTGTTCCGTTTAACCACAATTTAATGAGAGCCTGAAGATAGAAGTTCAGGAAAGGCAAACTGGAGAACACCTTGGAGTGGAACACACCATCTCTCTACACCCCATACCCAATTTGTAGGCCTAATGCAGTGTAGTTTCCAAGAACTACTAAACGAGAGCCGGAAGATCGAAGCTCAGGAAAGGCAACCTGGAGAACACCTTGGAGTGGAACACACCATCTCTCTACACCCCATACCCAATTTGTAGGCCTAATGCAGTGTAGTTTCCAACAACTACTAAACGAGAGCATGAAGATCGAAGCATTGGCGAGGAAACCTGGGGAACACCTTGGAGTGGAACACACCATCTCTCTACACCCCATACCCAATTTGTAGGCCTAATGCAGTGTAGTTTCCAAGAACTACTAAACGAGAGCCGGAAGATCGAAGCTCAGGAAAGGCAACCTGGAAAACACCTTGGAGTGGAACACATCATCTCTCTACACCCCATACCCAATTTGTAGGCCTAATGCAGCGTAGTTTCCAACAACTACTAAACGAGAGCATGATGATCGAAGCATTGGCGAGGAAACCTGGGGAACACCTTGGAGTGGAACACACCATCTCTCTACAGTGGAACACACCATCTCTCTACACCCCATACCCAATTTGTAGGCCTAATGCAGCGTAGTTTCCAACAACTACTAAACGAGAGCCGGAAGATCGAAGCTCAGGAAAGGCAACCTGGGGAACACCTTGGAGTGGAACACACCATCTCTCTACACCCCATACCCAATTTGTAGGCCCAATGCAGCGTAGTTTCCAACAACTACTAAACGAGAGCCGGAAGATCGAAGCTCAGGAAAGGCAACCTGGGGAACACCTTGGAGTGTAACAAACCCTCTCTCTACACCACGGAAGGGCTGATTCTTAGGAAGGAAGGCTGTCGGAAAGAAGCAGGGCGCGTCCGAGGGTGATTATATTCTTATTAGGTATATACTCACCCTCGGACGCGCCCTGCTTCTTTATTTGTAATGAATGTTTATTTGCAATGTGGTTTTGACTTACTCTATTTTTTTGGTAAATAATGATTTTATTATTTTCATTGTTTTGCATCTTCTTGGCAATAATATAAAGAAGACGCGACAGGACAACACTCGGTGGATGCCATATCTGTGTTTAAAATTGAAAAAACCTTTCAGTTAACTACTTGCAGGAGAAAGTTATTGTAGCTGGTGGCCATTTTTAGTACTGTACCAGATTTTTGTTGTATGTGTTTGTTTTTAATGTTAAAATGTCTGCATTTGATATCTCTCCAGTATTTTCTTTTTTATAAGCAAAATACTTATTTTTATATTTTCTGATGTTGGTTCCAGGGGTACACGGGCAGCAGTGGTGTGGTCAGTGGAGGCCTAGTGGAAGGAGTGACCGCAGACAGGCATCGAAGGCCTAAAATAATAACACATGGCTGTAGGCAATTTTAAATTGGTTCCAGGGGTACACGGGCAGCAGTGGTGTGGTCAGTGGAGGCCTAGTGGAAGGAGTGACCGCAGACAGGCATCGAAGGCCTAAAATAATAACACATGGCTGTAGGCAATTTTAAATTGGTTCCAGGGGTACACGGGCAGCAGTGGTGTGGTCAGTGGAGGCCTAGTGGAAGGAGTGACCGCAGACAGGCATCGAAGGCCTAAAATAATAACACATGGCTGTAGGCAATTTTAAATTGGTTCCAGGGGTACACGGGCAGCAGTGGTGTGGTCAGTGGAGGCCTAGTGGAAGGAGTGACCACAGACAGGCATCGAAGGCCTAACATAACAAAAATGTCAATACAATGGTATTGTCAGTGGCAGGCATTGAAGGATGTCAGCGCATAGACTAAACATTGGTGGAGCTGTGAGATAATTTTGCAAGTGGTAGAGCACTGTTTGAGCTGGGGTGGGGGGAAACTGTCTTGTGGCCGGCAGTACAGGCCCAGGGCCCCTCATATTACAACGGTGTGTCTGACGTTGGGTGCGCACCACCACCGCCAGAGACACTTTATTGTACTAGGAGGGACCCAGTGGCAGTGCCGTCGACCAAAAGCGGGCTCACCCACCTCTTCAGACAAACTGCACTCTCACGGGTGCTGTCGCCAAGTGTCGATACCACGGCCCCGTGTGGGGAGTTTGGCCATTTAGTGAGGTGTAAACATGTCGTATGCTGGACAATCAGGTGCAGAAAATTACGAGATTGGAAAAGGCATTCAGAATAGTCCACAGGCAAGACCTTTTCATAGGAAAGCTAGGTGTCAGCCGGGCAAGGTGGGGCAAAAGATTTCGAAATCCAGTTGTGGTTCATTTTAATGAAGGTTAGATCATCTACATTTTGGGTAGCCAGACGAGTCCTTTTTTCTGTTAGTATTGAACCTGCAGCACTGAATACTCTTTCTGATAGGACACTAGCTGCCGGGCAAG
The DNA here is from genome assembly GCF_032444005.1 of Ranitomeya imitator. Lineage (NCBI taxonomy): Eukaryota > Metazoa > Chordata > Amphibia > Anura > Dendrobatidae > Ranitomeya > Ranitomeya imitator. Next base: position 190,783,754 of record NC_091284.1, on the reverse strand, counting down.
CAAGCTCCTGCAATGCATATTCTGCCAATTCTGGCCAGGTGTCTAATTTTGATGCCCAGTAATCAAATGGGAATGACGGTTGAGGGAGAACATCGATAAGGGATGAAAAATAGTTTGTAACCATACTGGACAAATGTTGTCTCCTGTCACTTTGAATTGATGCTGCAGTACCTGTCCTGTCTGCGGTCATAGCAAAATCACTCCACAACCTGGTCAGAAAACCTCTCTGGCCAACGCCACTTCTGATTTCTGCCCCTCTAACTCCTCTGGTCTGCTGGCCCCTGCAGCTCGTGTGAGAACGATCACGGGCGCTGTGTGCAGGGAATGCCAGAAGCAAACGGTCAACAAGAGTTGATTGTTTGGTTGCTAATATTAGTTCCAAGTTCTCATGTGGCATTATATTTTGCAATTTGCCTTTATAGCGAGGATCAAGGAGGCAGGCCAACCAGTAATCGTCATCATTCATCATTTTAGTTATGCGTGTGTCCCTTTTGAGGATACGTAAGGCATAATCCGCCATGTGGGCCAAAGTTCCAGTTCTCAAATCTGCGGTTGTGCTTGGTTGAGGGGCAGTTTCAGGCAAATCAACGTCACTTGTGTCCCTCAAAAAACCAGAACCCGGCCTTGCCGCGCCACCAATTTCCAGTGGCCCCGGAAAAGCTTCCTCATTAAAAATATAATCATCCCCATCATCCTCCTCGTCCTCCTCCTCCTCTTCGCCCGCTACCTCGTCCTGTACACTGCCCTGGCCAGACAATGGCTGACTGTCATCAAGGCTTTCCTCTTCCTCAGCTGCAGACGCCTGATCCTTTATGTGCGTCAAACTTTGCATCAGCAGACGCATTAGGGGGATGCTCATGCTTATTATGGCGTTGTCTGCACTAACCAGCCGTGTGCATTCCTCAAAACACTGAAGGACTTGACACATGTCTTGAATCTTCGACCACTGCACACCTGACAACTCCATGTCTGCCATCCTACTGCCTGCCCGTGTATGTGTATCCTCCCACAAAAACATAACAGCCCGCCTCTGTTCACACAGTCTCTGAAGCATGTGCAGTGTTGAGTTCCACCTTGTTGCAACGTCTATGATTAGGCGATGCTGGGGAAGGTTCAAAGAACGCTGATAAGTCTGCATACGGCTGGAGTGTACGGGCGAACGGCGGATATGTGAGCAAAGTCCACGCACTTTGAGGAGCAGGTCGGATAGCCCCGGATAACTTTTCAGGAAGCACTGCACCACCAGGTTTAAGGTGTGAGCCAGGCAAGGAATGTGTTTCAGTTGGGAAAGGGAGATGGCAGCCATGAAATTCCTTCCGTTATCACTCACTACCTTGCCTGCCTCAAGATCTACAGTGCCCAGCTACGACTGCGTTTCTTTCTGCAAGAACTCGGACAGAACTTCCGCGGTGTGTCTGTTGTCGCCCAAACACTTCATAGCCAATACAGCCTGCTGACGTTTGCCAGTAGCTGCCCCATAATGGGAGACCTGGTGTGCAACAGTGGCAGCTGCGGATGGAGTGGTTGTGCGACTGCGGTCTGTGGACGAGCTCTCGCTTCTGCAGGAGGACGAAGAGGAGGAGGAGGGGGTGCGAACGGCTACAGCCAATTGTTTCCTAGACCGTGGGCTAGGCAGAACTGTCCCAAACTTGCTGTCCCCTGTGGACCCTGCATCCACCACATTTACCCAGTGTGCCGTGATGGACACGTAACGTCCCTGGCCATGCCTACTGGTCCATGCATCTGTTGTCAGGTGCACCTTTGTGCTCACAGATTGCCTGAGTGCATGGACGATGCGCTCTTTAACATGCTGGTGGAGGGCTGGGATGGCTTTTCTGGAAAAAAAGTGTCGACTGGGTAGCTCGTAGCGTGGTACAGCGTAGTCCATCAGGGCTTTGAAAGCTTCGCTTTCAACTAACCGGTAGGGCATCATCTCTAACGAGATTAGTCTAGCTATGTGTGCGTTCAAACCCTGTGTACGCGGATGCGAGGCTAAGTACTTCCTTTTTCTAACCATAGTCTCATGTAGGGTGAGCTGGACTGGAGAGCTGGAGATCGTGGAACTAGCGGGGGTGCCGGTGGACATGGCAGACTGAGAGACGGTGGGAGATGGTATTGTTGCCACCGGTGCCCTAGATGCAGTGTTTCCTACTACGAAACTGGTGATTCCCTGACCCTGACGGCTTTGGCCTGGCAAAGAAACCTGCACAGATACTGCAGGTGGTGCGGAAAATGGTGGCCCTACACTGCCGGAAGGGATGTTGCGTTGCTGACTAGCTTCATTGGCCGAGGGTGCTACAACCTTAAGGGACGTTTGGTAGTTAGTCCAGGCTTGCAAATGCATGGTGGTTAAATGTCTATGCATGCAACTTGTATTGAGACTTTTCAGATTCTGTCCTCTGCTTAAGGTAGTTGAACATTTTTGACAGATGACTTTGCGCTGATCAATTGGATGTTGTTTAAAAAAATGCCAGACTGCACTCTTTCTAGCATCGGATACCTTTTCAGGCATTGCAGACTGAGCTTTAACCGGATGGCCATGCTGTCCTCCAACAGGTTTTAGCTTTGCCACGCGTTTTGGGCAAGATACGGGCCCGGCAGATGGAACCTGTTGCGATGTTGATGCCTGCTGCGGCCCCTCCTCCTCCGCTTCAGAACTGCTGCCGCCTGCACCCTGTTCCCCCAATGGCTGCCAATCGGGGTCAAGAACTGGGTCATCTATTACCTCTTCTTGTAGCTCGTGTGCAACTTCGTCTGTGTCACCGTGTCGGTCGGTGGTATAGCGTTCGTGATGGGGCAACATAGTCTCATGAGGGTCTGATTCTTGATCAGCACCCTGCGAGGGCAATGTTGTGGCCTGAGTCAAAGGACCAGCATAGTAGTCTGGCTGTGGCTGTGCATCAGTGCACTCCATGTCAGATTCAACTTGTAATGGGCATGGACTGTTAACTGCTTCACTTTCTAAGCCAGGGACGGTATGTGTAAAGAGCTCCATGGAGTAACCCGTTGTGTCGCCTGCTGCATTCTTCTCTGTTGTTGTTTTTGCTGAAGAGGACAAGGAAGGAACTTGTCCCTGACCGTGAACATCCACTAACGACGCGCTGCTTTGACATTTACCAGTTTCACGAGAGGAGGCAAAAGAGCTAGAGGCTGAGTCAGCAAGATAAGCCAAAACTTGCTCTTGCTGCTCCGGCTTTAAAAGCGGTTTTCCTACTCCCAGAAAAGGGAGCGTTCGAGGCCTTGTGTAGCCAGACGACGAACCTGGCTCCACAGCTCCAGACTTAGGTGCAATATTTTTTTTCCCACGACCAGCTGATGCTCCACCACTACCACTACCCTCATTACCAGCTGACAATGAACGCCCCCGGCCACGACCTCTTCCACCATACTTCCTCATTGTTTTAAAAACGTAAACAAACTAACGGTATTTGTTGCTGTCACACAAATTACACGGTGAGCTATAACTTCAGTATGATTTAGCTACCCCTTTACAGGTGAGTGAGACCACAACGAAAATCAGGCACAATGTTACACACTCTGTTGTTGGTGGCAACAAATGAGAGAGATGCCACACACGCAGGACTGTCACTGAAGCACAAATGTAAATATTAATCTCCCACTGATTTGATTTTTTTTTTTTTTTTCAGGGAGACTTTAGGAAAAAAAAAAATAGAATAAAATGATTTTTTCAGGAAGAATTTAGAAACCAAAGAAAATAAAATGATTTTTTCAGGGAGAATTTAGAAAACAAATAAAACAAAAAAAGGCTTTCTATGGCCCACTGAGTGAGAGATGACGCACACAGGAGTCAGGAGTGGCACACAAGCCCAGAGGCCAATATTTATCTCCCACTGATTGATGTAGTGATTTTTTCAGGTAGATTTTGGAACCCAAATCAAGCTAAAAAAATAATAGGCTTTCTATGGCCCACAATTGGAGAGAGAGAGAGAGATGGCACACCCAGGATTCAAGACTGGCACACAAGCAGAAAGGGCAATATTAATCTCCCACTGATTTGTTTTTTTTTTGTTTTTTTTTCAGGGAGACTTTAGGAAAAAAAAAATAGAATAGAATGATTTTTTCAGGAAGAATTTAGAAACCAAATAAAATAAAATGATTTTTTCAGGGAGAATTTAGAAAACAAATAAAACAAAAAAAGGCTTTCTATGGCCCACTGAGTGAGAGATGACGCACACAGGAGTCAGGAGTGGCACACAAGCCCAGAGGCCAATATTTATCTCCCACTGATTGATGTAGTGATTTTTTCAGGTAGATTTTGGAACCCAAATCAAGCTAAAAAAATAATAGGCTTTCTATGGCCCACAATTGGAGAGAGAGAGAGAGATGGCACACCCAGGAGTCAAGACTGGCACACAAGCAGAAAGGGCAATATTAATCTCCCACTGATTTGTTTTTTTTGTTTTTTTTTTTCAGGGAGACTTTAGGAAAAAAAAAAATAGAATAAAATGATTTTTTCAGGAAGAATTTAGAAACCAAAGAAAATAAAATGATTTTTTCAGGGAGAATTTAGAAAACAAATAAAACAAAAAAAGGCTTTCTATGGCCCACTGAGTGAGAGATGACGCACACAGGAGTCAGGAGTGGCACACAAGCCCAGAGGCCAATATTTATCTCCCACTTTTTTTTTTTTGTTCCAGGGAAAATTTATAAACCCAATAAAAAAAATAATAAATAGGCTTTCTATGGCCCACTATCTGAGAGACAGAGAGAGATGGCACGCTTAGGACTGGCACACAAGCCCAAGGGCCAATATTAATCTCCCTTTTTTTTTGTAAGGGAGAATTTATAAAACCAAAAAAAAATAAATAAATAGGCTTTCTATGGACCACTATTTGTGAGAGAGATGGCACGCTCAGGACTGGCACACAAGCCCAGAGGCCAATATTAATCTCCCACTCTTTTTTTTTTTTTCCAGGGAAAATTTATAAACCCAATAAAAAAAAAAAATAATAAATAGGCTTTCTATGGCCCACTATCTGAGAGAGAGAGATGGCACGCTTAGGACTGGCACACAAGCCCAAAGGCCAATATTAATCTCCCACTGATTGATTTATTGATTTTTTCAGGTAGAATTTAGAACCCAAATAAAGCAAAAAAAAAAAAAAAATGGGCTTTCTATGGCCCACTGAGTGAGTGATGATGCACACAGGAGTCAGGAGTGGCACACAAGCCCTGAGGCCAATATTTTTCTCCCACTGATTGATGTAGTGATTTTTTCAGGTAGATTTTAGAACCAAAATCAAGCAAAAAAATAAATAGGCTTTCTATGGCCCACTGAGTGAGAGATGACACAGACAGGGATGGCACTCTAGCAGAAATGTCAATCTTAATCTCCCACAAAAAAAAAAAAAAAAACAGGGAGTGTCCTTCAATTACTATCTCCCTGCAGTAATCTCAGCCAGGTATGGCAGGCAGCAATAAGGAGTGGACTGATGCACAAATTAAATAAAAAGTGTGGACAAACCAAAAAGATAGCTGTGCAGAAAGGAAGGAACAAGAGGATTTGTGCTTTGAAAAAAGCAGTTGGTTTGCACAGCGGCGTACACACAGCAATGCAGCTATCAGGGAGCCTTCTAGGGCAGCCCAATGAGCTACAGCGCTGAGGGGGAAAAAAAAAAAAATGTAGCTTCCACTGTCCCTGCACACCGAAGGTGGTGTTGGGCAGTGGAAATCGCTACAGCACAAGCGGTTTGGTGGTTAATGGACCCTGCCTAACGCTATCCCTGCTTCTGACGAAGCGGCAGCAACCTCTCCCTAAGCTCAGATCAGCAGCAGTAACATGGCGGTCGGCGGGAACTCCCCTTTATAGCCCCTGTGACGCCGCAGACAGCAAGCCAATCACTGCAATGCCCTTCTCTAAGATGGTGGGGACCAGGACCTATGTCATCACGCTGCCCACACTCTGCGTTTACCTTCATTGGCTGAGAAATGGCGCTTTTCGCGTCATTGAAACGCGACTTTGGCGCGAAAGTCGCGTACCGCATGGCCGACCCCGCACAGGGGTCGGATCGGGTTTCATGAAACCCGACTTTGCCAAAAGTCGGCGACTTTTGAAAATGAACGACCCGTTTCGCTCAACCCTATTAATGACCAAATACTTATTTTCCACCATAATTTGCAAAATAAATCTTGCCAAATCGGACAAGGGGATTTTCTGGATTTGTTTTCTCATTTTGACTCTCATAGTTGTGGTCTACCTATGATGTCAATTACAGGCCTCTCTCATCTTTTTAAGTGGGAGAACTTGCACAGTTGGTGGCTGACTAAATACTTTCTTCCCACTGTATTTAGGTGAAAGCTCTGCTTTAAAGACTAACCATCATTTCTATTTTATTTATTCATAAATCGATAATACACATAAAAATATGTAACTTTGTAATATATTTTTAGTTACAGAAATCCTTTTCTTTTTTCTCCTGGAGTGATAATTATTTCTAAAAGTTCCCAATCCATGGGTAAAATCTGTCTTCAGCGAATATAGGCTTTCACCCAGTTAGTGCTTATAAAGTTCTATGGAACATGCTTTAGAATGTCTGTGTCTACCTCTAGCCCTCTCCAACAAATTTTATAAGCACCAACTGTCATCTCCTATCTCATTAATAAGAGAATCAGCCTACACTGAATACAGAATTTAGCTATGAATTGAAATTGAAAGATCAACCCAGGAGGTGGAAAAAAAAGCAGATTTCTCAGATAAGATATATTACAAAGTTTCTTATTTTCACGCATATTATTGATTTGGTGAATAAAAATTAAAATAAAGGTTAATCTTTAAGCCGATGTTTTGTGCTGCTGAGGGGATCTACATGAACAGTACAGAATTGCTGTTTCATATAAAATACATGTAATTATTGAAACATTCCTACGGCCAAATGAAAAGTATCAAGAATTAAAATTCTGTACAGAAACCACTATGAATGTATTTCCCTAATGTAATCTTTAAATTGGCTTCGGAGGTGGAGTTTCATTTTATATTCTGGTACAAAGCGGCGCTTCAAAGTCTTGCAGATCATTAAAGCGAAGTGCTGGTGATGTAGCGTGGGATATGTATGTATGAACGCTGGTACACAGGTGCGGTATAATTGCCAACATTTCACAAGGATTTCCAGGGACACAGCTGCTGCCAAGCTTTTAACTACATCAAACCTGATATAGTGGAAATTTCTGCTCCATCATGCCTGCTGCCCACATTACAGTACATTTCATGTCTATGGCAATGTCATTTTTTTCTGCTTTTTCTTTTTTTTTTCTTTTTCTTTAAAGAGTTGAATTATGATCAAAATATAGAAAAATCGCAACGTCACATAATAATTGGTTTATAGTGGGATCATATCAAGGATAAACTTCTTACGATGGCATTAATGCTATTATTTACAACAATCTAATCAAGCTAATCAAGCCAGGATTGAAGGGGATTTGTCACCGGAGTTCAGAATACAAACTGCATACATTATGAAATAGATCTGATGATGTACTTACTTTAAAGGTACCGTCACACTCAGCAACTTTGCAAAGAGAACGACAACAATCCGTGGCGTTGCAGCGTCCTGGATAGCGATCTCGTTGTGTTTGACACGCAGCAGCGATCTGGATCCCGCTGTGCCATCGCTGGTCGGAGCAAGAAGTCCAGAACTTTATTTGGTCGCCAGGTCAGCGTGTATCGTCATGTTTGACATCAAAAGCAACGATGCCAGCAACGAGCATAGGGCCCCTAGATGTGTGTCGGATCGGTACCCTCCGGCTGTTTGACATGGAGCTAACAACCAGCGAGAACGAGAAGTGAGTCGCCGTTACATCACTGGATCACTCCTGCATCGTTCTGGTGTTGCTGTGTTTGATGTCTCTATAGCGACCTAAACAGCGACGCTCCAGCGATCTAGTTTAGGTCAGCTCGTTGTCTATATCGCTGCAACGTCGCTGAGTGTGACGGTACCTTAAGAATCCGTAGATCAGAATGGCCGTGTAATCCCATATGAGAGTTAAAACTCAACCTCCACCAACATAGCCTGATTGACATCTTCTCAGTGTCCCTCCACCCTGCTGCTGAGATCTCACACTGCTCAGTGCAAACTGCAGCCAGGGTGAGCAGAAACAATACATACAATTGGACTCGTGAGCTTTCTCTTACTTTAGCTCTCATAAACAGCCTTCTACAGCACTTGGCATTCTCTGGCAGTCCCATAAACAATGAATGGAGCAGAGTTCGAGCATGTGCACCTCTGATCCATTCAAGAAGGGGCTGCAGAACCTCATTCTTGGGTTTTAAAGCCATCCTGATGTCATGATCGCTAGGGTTCTCCAATGTTGAACCACCAGCAGTCAGCACTTTATCCCTTATGTTATAGATAGGGATAACTTGTGATTTGGAGAATAAATCTTTAATTTGGCACGTTAACGTGGCCTTGGTTCTGCAACTGACACCCTCACTAATCTCTGATGTTATAGTCCTATCGCTTTTGGGTATTTCTACAATGCTTCAGTTGCATTTTTTACTGTACTATGATACACTGACATACATCTTCCTTTGACTGTCATGAAGGAAAACTATGATAATGTGAAAGTGTAATAGAGTGCAGGTGTTGAGTATGTCACCACGGAACAGACAGACCAACTGTTGAGGGAGTTTATTAACAGGGATAAGATTCTCCTCGCAGGGAGGAAACAGTAGGATATAAACTAATAATATAACCGTGCAAATATATGGAAAGTAGTATAGGTTCCCGGACAGTCAAACAGTGTAACAGTAGTAAACGGAATTTCTTGAAAAAACACTTATCAGTCTGATGAGGACTTGCTTGTAGGGTCGTGTTCTCCAACGTAGGCGCCGAGAAACAGCAGCACTTGTCGACTCTGAAGTCTCTCCTCTGTTTCCTGGGAACTGGAAACTCTAGAGTTAAATCTTTGCAGTCTCTTCTCAGGGTGAAAGTGGAAGCAGGAAGCAGAACAGCCACACTGCTGCACAAGTCTCTGTATGTTAAGCTGACAGTCTCTCTGCAGTAGCAATGCTACACACACTGAGCTGTTTACTTGTCACACTCAGTGGTCACGGCTTGTCACTGCGGTCACCGGGGCTGCGCGCTCGGGTCACTGTCTCTGCACTGGCAGGGGGAAAGTCTCCTCTGATCATGGAGGCTTCCGAGTCCACATCCTCACATCTAGCCTTCACTATGGCTCGTATCTCAGCCTCAGTGCCCTCTTGGAAAGCACTCTCTCTTGGGGAGCACGGCGCTGCAGCCTGCTTTCTCTCTGACGCGCTGTCCCTTCTCTCTGGTGCGCTCTGCTTTTGCGCCCTCCGCCTGCTTGCTCTTTTGGACCACCGCCCCTTCCACTTCCTCTCTGCCCCCAACAGTCACATGTCTCCTCTGTCCAGGGCAGAAAGTCCTCCCCCCAACAACCCAGCTGTCCGTCTAAGTGGTTCCAGGTAAGGAGCAGGGAAAGCAACCTCCTTTGGGCTCTTCTTCCTCTTCATCCCCTTACAATAAAATACAGTTGTGGTCGCAGGATCAGGAAGCATGTCGGCCAGAAGTGTGCCTAATAGACACCTATTGGCATAGCGTTAATTGAGCTTGGGTTAGATTTCCTGCAGAGGGTTAGGATTGCTGCTGAAAAATAATATTTGATAGCTGCTCTTTTTCTTCAGTTGAAACTCCATAATTTTAGAGGGCTATCCTAGTTATATAAACCCCCACCAATCAGTGTGATTAGAAAATATCCTACTAAAATGCATACATTACAGAGGTGATCTTTTAAAAACAACAAGTAGGACTAGTAGTAGGATTAAATTAACTGTGAGTAAAAGTTTCTCAAGGTTAAAGCTGTATCAACACTGCAAGATAATCGTGAACGAGTATTGCTTATTGAGTGAAATGATCATTTGTGCAGCGAAAAAAAATCATTGTTCTCAGCAGTGCATCATCCTGTGTACACAAGACTCCCTCTGCCAAAATCAATGGAAGCCTTTGTGCAATGAGGGATCTAATATTCAGGGCCGGCATCAGCACCCAGCGTCCCTGGGCCTCCTGAGCAGGTGGGGGAGGCACTTGCCATTGAGGACACTGGCACAGTATGTGGGCTCAGTGTCTGTGCCAGTGCTTGCCCCTGCAAGTGCCCCTTCACCTGCTCAGGGCCCCGCTGTGGCCTCTTCTGCATCTTCTGACTGTGACGTTCATTATACTCTATGGGGCCCATCCTATACTGTAAGGAGCATTATATGGGGTCCATTATATATGGAGCAATATATGAGGCCTATCATATACTGGAGCATTATATGGAGCCCATCATATACTGTACTGAACATTATATGGGACCCATTATGTATGGAGCAATATGTGAGGCTCATTATTCTTTACAAGATGGAGCCCGATTCTAACGCATCGGGTATTCTAGAACATGTATGTATGTATATAGCAGCCACATAGTATATAGCACAGGCCATGTAGTATATAGGAGCCATGTAGTGTATAGCAAACAAATACTACGTGGCCTGTGCTATATACTATGTGGCTGCTATATACATACATATTGTAGAATACCCGATGCGTTAATACAGGCCACACAATATATAACAGTGGCCATGCAGTATATAACACAGCCACGTACTATATAACACATCCCACGCAGTATATAGCAGCCATGCAGTATATAACACAGGCGACGTAGTATATAACACAGGCCACGCAGTATATAACACTGGCCACGTAATATATAGCACAGCCCACGCAGTATATAGCAGGTATGTAGTATATAACACTGCCCACGCAGTATATAACAATGGCCACGTAATATATAGCACAGCCCATGGAGTATATCACACAGCCCACATAGTATATAACACTGCCTATGTAGTATATAGCAGCCACGCGGTATCTAACACAGCCCACGTAGTATACAGCAGTGTGGGCACCATATCCCTGATTAAAAAAATAGTTAAAATAAAAAATTGTTATATACTCACCCCTGGGATCCAGCGAAGCTCCGCCGATATGCGCACGGCTGCCGCCATCTTCCGTTCCCAGGATGCATTGCGAAATTACCGAGATGACTTAGCGGTCTCGCGAGACCACTAAGTCTTCCGGGTAATTTCGCAATGCATCGCCGGGAACGGAAGATGGTGGCCGGCTCGAGCGGCCCGGCGAACTACGGAGGGTAAGAATAGCAGGTTTTTTGTTTTTTTATTATTTTTAACATTACATTTTTTTATTATTGATGCCGCATAGGCAGCATCAATAGTAAAAAGTTGGGGACACACAGGGTTAAATAGCAGCGGTTACGGAGTGCGTTACCCGCGGCACAACGCGGTGCATTACCGCCGGCATTAACCCTGTGTGAGCGGTGACTGGAGGGAAGTATGCGGGCTCCGGGCACTGACTGCGGGGAATAAGGAGCGGCCATTTTCTTCCGGACAGTGCCCGTCGCTGATTGGTCGTGGCTGTTTTGCCGCGACCGATCAGCGACTTGGATTTTCATGACAGACAGATGCCGCGACCAATCAATATCCGTGACAGACAGACAGGAAGACAGACAGACAGAAGTGACCCTTAGACAATTATATAGTAGACTAAATGGTGGCCCGATTCTAACGCCTCGAGTATTCTAGAATATGCATGTCCACATAGTATATTGCCCAGTCACGTAGTATATTGCCCAGCCACGTAGTATATTGCCCAGCCACGTAGTATATCACCCAGCCACGTGGTATATAGCCCAGCTACGTAGTATATTGCCCAGTCACATAGTATATTGCCCAGCCACATAGTATATTGCCCAGCCACGTAGTATATTGCCCAGTCACGTAGTATATTGCCCAGCCACATAGTATATTGCCCAGTCACGTAGTATATTGCCCAGCCACGTAGTATATTGCCCAGCCACATAGTATATTGCCCAGTCATGTAGTATATTGCCCAGCCACGTAGTATATTGCACAGCAACAGAGTATACAGCACAGAGCCATGTAGTATACAGACTTAAAATAAAAAATAAACATATACTCACCCTCCGTTGAAGTCCTGGACCTGTGTGCGGTGCACGCGGCAGCTTCCGGTCCCAGGGTTGGTATGGGCGCAGGACCTGTGATGATGTCGTGGTCACGTGACCGTGATGTCATGGCAGGTCTTTCTCACAGGACCTGTGATGACGTCGCGGTCACATGACCGTGACGTCATGGCAGGTCCTTGTCGCATACCATCCTTGCTACCGGAACCTGCCACTTGCATGAAGCGGTCACCGGAGCGTCTCGAGGAGCGGGAAAGGTGCCGGAATGTGAGTATATGATGATTTTGTATTTTTTTAATTACCGGTCCATTAGCGCTGCCATTAACCCTCTGTGAGCGCTGACTGGAGGGGAGTACGGAGCGGGCACTGACTGCGGGGAAGAAGGAGCAGCCATGTTGCCGCCTGACAGCGCCCATCGCTGATTGGTTGTGGCAATGTTCGTGGGCATTTTGCCATGACCAATCAGCGACTTGGATTCCATGACAGACAGAGGCTGCGACCAATGAATATCCGTGACAGACAGACAGAAGGACAGACAGAAAGACGAAAATGACCCTTAGACAATTATATAGTAGACTAGATTGTGGCCCGATTCTAACGCATCGGGTATTCTAGAATATGCATGTCCCCGTAGTATATGGACAATGATGATTCCAGAATTCGCGGCAGATTGTGCTGATTGGTCGAGGCAACCTTTATGACATCATCGTCGCCATGGCAACCATTATGACATCTACGTCGATACTGTGCCCGTCGCTGAATCAGAAACGTGGGATTTCTATGTCCTTTATGACATCATCGTCGCTGTGCCCGTTGCTGATTGGTCGAGGCCTGGCGGCCTCGACCAATCAGAGACGCGGGATGTCTACGTCCTTTATGACATCATTGTCGCTGTGCTCGTCGCTGACCAATCAGAGGCGCGGGATTTCTAAGTCGATGCTGTGCCCGTTGCTGATTGGTCGAGGCCTGGCGGCCTCGACCAATCAGAGACGTGGGATTTCCAGGACAGACAGACAGACAGACAGAAAGACAGACAGAAAGACAGACAGACAGAAAAAACCCTTAGGCAATTATATATATAGATGGAGCATTATATGGGGCCCATTATACAGTATGGATCAATATATGGGGCTTATTATACTGTAAGGAGCAATATATGAAGTTCATTATTCTGTATGGAGCAATATATGTGGCTCATTATACTGTATGGAGCATTATATGCGGTCCATTATTCTGTGTGGAGCAATATTTGTAGCTCAGTAGTCTGTATAAGGCATTATATGGGGCCCATTATTCTATATGGAACAATATATGGTGCCCATAATACTGTATGGAGCAATATATGAGGCTAATTATTCTGTATAGAGCACTATGTGGTGCCCATAATACTGTATGGAGCAATATATGAGGCTAATTATTCTGTATAGAGCACTATGTGGTGCCCATAATACTGTATGGAGCAATATATGTGGCTCATTATACTGTATGGAGCGCTATGTGGTGCCCATAATACTGTATGGAGCAATATATGAGGCTAATTATTCTGTATAGAGCACTATGTGGTGCCCATAATACTGTATGGAGCAATATATGAGGCTAATTATTCTGTATAGAGCACTATGTGGTGCCCATAATACTGTATGGAGGACTATACTGTCTGGTTTCTGAGCTAATGTAGATTTCACAATAGATATCACTCGTTTAATGTAAGAAGTGAAATCTGGCATTGTACTATACCTATATTTCTATATTTCTCTGCCGTATCTGTGCATCATGAATGGTGGTATTGAGTTGAGTTGCCCGCCAGGGCCGTGGGATGCCCGGTACCGGGTCTGGTGTTCCCAGGGGGATGTCACGGTGGCGACCTGGTCCGTGGCCCTGGGCGCCCATGTAAAAGGGGAAATTAAATAAAGTTTATGTTCGTGATATCACCTGTGGTATTCGGTTAGTGGGAACCGACGCTGCTTTAAGGGGTCCTCTGGGGTGATGTTATGGCAGCTAAATGGTATAACTTCCCGCAGGTGAAGTATGTCCCCAGGGCTCCCGGAGTGTAGATGGAAGATGGTGAATGGTGCAGCAAAGAACAAGGACACAGGTTTGCAGCCTCTTTACCTGGTTTACTGAAGACTTCAGGCAGCCACAGTCCAGGGTACCAGATCACTGGGCAGTCTGGGTCCGGCCGGCTTGGAAGCGAATCCAGAGTCCCCTTTACCAAGTGGAGTTAAAAGCCTTCCTCTAGCACGGTGGTGTTGTAGTCCCTTACTGCCTATGGCTTCAGATAAGGTCCTCACAGTTCTTCTCTCTGTCTCCCATATAGGAAAGGACAATACCTGTATGACAGGTAACCCGAGCCTTTTTACAGGGACTCTAGCATGCCCCGGGCTCTATGTGTTACTGTGTCTTCAGGTGTGTGTGGCGGACAGGTAACTTGCAATTCAGCTATCCTGCCGGTCTCTGCTATGTGTCTTAGAGTCCCACAAAAGCCTCGGTATTCCGGCTACCGGTGATCTGCGCTTCAGAGGGAGATAGTTCATTTGCAGCTTAGTTATTATGGGCCCTAGACTGCATAAAAGAACTATAGACCAAGGCTCCTGTCTCTATCTTTTGGAGCGCAGTAGATTGCTGTAAAATAGACTTTTACTTTTTGCTAACTGAGGAGAAGTCATGGTTGTAACTCATTTGCTCTCAGTGTATTAGGAGACTGCAGACAATGGTGTTCAGTAAATCTATCACACAACTTGCTGTACTTTAGATTTTAGAAATCATCCCGGACTTATGACTTTTGAGGGCCGATACAGAGCATCATTGGATCAATGAAGTCAATTCACCATTGTGTTTAAACCATCTGATCTATAAAAAGTTAATCACTGTTGCCTTCCAGAGTCGAAAGGTTTAACAGTTCATAAATTTCAAACTAAGCCCAATTTAACCTTTCTGACATCGATTTTGTCTCCTTCTTAGTAGGATTTACATGCATAATTTTATTCAGCTAGAGGCATTGTCTTTTTTAATTAAAGCTTTGAACACAGAGAAGAGCTTGAGAGGGGCTTAAATGTGAGCCATCACAATCCTGTCAAGTTTAGGGCACATTTAGTCTCACGGTCATGTTTTAGGTGCATTGTAAGGTCATTTAAGAACCATCCCATTGAAGTGAGTAGGAATGAAAAATCATAACTGAACATTAGAATCTTACCTGTTTCAAGCAAGATAACAAACATTTACATGTCCTCCTGTAATAGGTGAAGATATGTGATGTAAAGGTGGCTCGAAAAGAAGAGGAGAGAGAATGGGAAAGGTTCAAGAAAGGACGGGACAAAGGAAGAAAGGGAGGAATGTGTTAAGTGATAGGATATAGAGTGAAGGTGGAAGGAAATATGAAAGGAAGGGTAAGAGAAAAAGAAAAAGTGGGGAAGCGAGACTACAGGAAATGAATGGAAAAAAGGAGATAGACTGTGTGCAAAGGAAGAAAATGGAGGAAAAGGTGGGTGAATGGAAAAAAAGAAGAATGGAAGAGGTTGTGAGGAGAGAAAGTGAGAGAGTAAGAAAAGAAGAGCCGAAAAGGAAATAGAGAGAGAAGGAGAGAAAAGGAAGAAAAAAAGTGAATTATAGAGAGAAGAAAGGAAAATTAGGGATAGAAGAGAAGAAAATGAAATAAGAGAGCTGGAAAGCAGGAAGCATGGAAGAAAGGAAGAAACAAATAAAAAGCAAGTGATAAAGTAAGAAAGAAGAAAAGGAAGGAAGAGGCGTGGAGGGTGGCGAGGGAGGGATAAATAAAGAGGGACAGCCGAGAGAAAAAAGGGGGGAAAGGAAGGTAGAATGTGAAATGATAAAACAGCAGATGGATGGGAGAAGGAGAGACAATAGGAAAGGAAAGTTTATTTGTACTGTAAAATCCTTCTCTCAGTTTGTGTTGCACAATGACGGATCAGTGACCTAATCCTGGTGCTTGTAATACATGAGATCCCTGGAGTATGTTAATCTTCATTTTCTATTTTAGATGAATAATATGTTGAATATATTGATTTTAATGTGTCCTATTTTTCTCTGTGTTAGGTACGGTGACATGGTACCCAAGACTATAGCTGGAAAAATCTTTGGATCTATCTGCTCGCTGAGTGGGGTCCTTGTGATTGCACTGCCAGTCCCTGTCATTGTTTCAAATTTCAGCCGAATTTACCACCAGAATCAGCGGGCTGACAAGAGGCGAGCACAAAAGGTCGGTAATCCATAAGTCACTCCTTAAACAAATCTGGGAAAGTGGAGCTGTTTATGTCTGTACGTTCATTGAGCCTGCGATT
This sequence comes from Ranitomeya imitator, assembly GCF_032444005.1. Taxonomy (NCBI): domain Eukaryota; kingdom Metazoa; phylum Chordata; class Amphibia; order Anura; family Dendrobatidae; genus Ranitomeya; species Ranitomeya imitator. The sequence goes on along the minus strand of NC_091284.1, from coordinate 190,767,441 downwards.
TATTCGGAATGTCATCGTTACCTGCGCAGGCTATAGTAACTGAAAACTATAAATCCCCTGATTTTTCCAAACACAACCCAAAGTCTTGTAGTAAAAAAAAAAAGGTTCACAGACAACTGGGACCATTATATATATATATATATATATATGTAGGATTATGATAAAAAAGCTGGCCACCCAATATATCAAGCACCAGGAGATCCCAGCTTCTTGACGTGTTCAATGCCATCTACTTGCTTAACTTTTTGCGTCACAGATGGTTTACAACAGCAGATTATTATATTATTCCGAGATTTTTTGGACATATGAAGACTGAAACTGTTCAATTCAGAACTGAAAAAGTTTCCCAGTCTGATGACCTTCGCTGCCTTCTGTATTGTGATGAATGATGGATAGAAATTGGTGGGAACAGTATGAGTCCATGAACCCATGTGTGGCTTTAACATTTCAACTAGTAATTGTGGTAATTGTTTAATGGTGCATAAAATGTTTTCTCGGCTTTTAATATGGCCGATCGTAGAATCTAGGACCTCGATGAACTGCGCAGAATATGTAGACTACATCATTGCTGATCACAACTGATGGATACTTTCAACAGTAGCAATCATTAAATAAGAAGGGTCATGTCGAACGTCGCAGTCCCGTTACGCACTTTCGGGATGAAATTTTAACATGCCATGTGCAGTTTAGCAGGTTCGCATCTAATGTAGACTTGTACTTAGTTGAGATGCTTCATTACGACTGCTACCTTGCATTATTGCCATGGTTATCTGTCCCTTATTATATTTCTTGCACTAAGGATGGTTTCAGGTTTCACGCATTTTTTTAAAATTATTTCTCTATGGGCATTTTGCAGCATTTTTTTTTTATCTTTTTTTTTTCTTTGCTGCTTTTTTTCTGAGGTTTTTGCACATTTTTTTCTTTGTTATTTTTTTGGGTCCTGTATATTTGTTTCCAAGTACAATAAGTTATAGATTTGGCATTCATTTATTTCTTTTATCCGTAGTTTTAGCCATATATATAAAAAATGTATGCTAATAAAAAAAAGAAAGCAAAAGGTTTATAAAACACCTGAAAATCATGTCGTTTTCTACAAGTTTAAAAAAAAACCATGAAAAACTACCATCTATGTGAAGGAAGCATAACATGGTAATATGGAACAGAAAATTAATGTTGAGGATTGCTAAGCTTCGTTGCCCTTTTCCTGCCCTCAGCTCATTGCCAGTCAGCTTTTGAGCTAAAGGCCTAAGTAATCAAAGGCTGGATGACTGAACGCTAGGGATAATTGGAAGACTTTCCTAAAACGAAAAATTTGACTTAATGTCTTTTTATTTCTCTTTTGGTCTGTGGAATTAAATATTACTGTGTTAGTAAAACTAAAAAGGTATGTTAGTAAATGAATGCAGTAATAAAAGTGAGTCTGTCAACGCAAAATGACTGTTCAAACCAAGCATAGGTGCATCCTTGGCTTGGCCAAACAGTTCAATGCTTGTCTTCCTACTTGTTTTCAGTGTAGCTCCCTTTCTGTATAGATAAAGCTGTCAATCATGGAAGAAGGGGAAGATACAAGATTAGGAGGGAAGGTGCAATGAAGTGTTTGGCCATGACAAGGGTGCACATAGAACCTGCGCTAGGTTTGATCTGTCATTTTATGACTTCAGTTACTCAGAACAAGTCTTGGTAGGACTAAGGGTACGTTCACATTTGCGGTTTGCGCCGCAGCGTCGCCGCCGCAACAAAACGCATGCGTCGTGCGGCCCTATCTTTAACATTGGCGCCGCATGGGGCCGCATGTGCATGCGTTGTGTTGCGTTTTACGCCGCATGCGGCGTTAGGGCGCACCTGTCTGGGCGCGGCAAACGCAACATGTTGGATTTTTTGTGCGGCGCCGACCTTTTAAAAAACGCATGCGTCGTGCGGCCCTATCTTTAACATTGGCGCCGCATGGGGCCGCATGTGCATGCGTTTTGCTGCGTTTTTGTTTGCGTTGTGCGTTGCGGCGACGACGCTGCGGCGCACAACGCAAATGTGAACTTAGACTAAGTGATCAGCCATATCCGTGAATGAGGTTTTTTTTTTTATAGAAATAGTATAAGTTTAACCTACTTGCACTGGATCTGTAAAACAAGCAGCTGCTGAACCGCTTATGCTCTAGTTCAGCCGAATCCTGCAGATGGAGTAAGCTTCGTGTATCTGTATGGAGCTAAATCATATCTGGCATTCAAGATCAAAACTGAAGAATGATGATTAAAGCTCTGGGTGAATAGTTCGCTCTGACACTGGCATACCCTTCCATGTAAAACAGTCACAAATAGAATTAACCAGCCAACAGCTGAAGGAAACTAATCTGCCAGAGTCCTCCGTAAATCCGCTTTGCAGTGCAACTGATACATAATGTGACCTTAAAGTTGAAGTCAAATTCTCAGTCGCAAGTATTACAACATATGGTATCTCAGAACATGGTCTGCGAATATAAAGAATAATTAAAACCTGGCAATTCTAGTCAGTGACTGCAGCTAATGAAGGAGGGATCCATCAGAATAGTGACAGCACAAGAGACGCTAATGCTAGTACCAAGTTAGCACCATTTATAAAGGCATTTTTAGTGTTTTTTTACAGCAAGAGTGGCACATGTATATATAGTCTATCAGTGCAATGGTTACACAGTGCTTATATCAGGTAAGCATCTACCGTAGAATTAGCCCCATTAATAGACTCTTTATAGTGGGAAGACAGACCTGGTTGGTTCCACAATGTATTACTATCATCTAGTGAGGGGAGATAGTCCATATTTTGCTGTTTAGTCCATATAATAATGTCCACTTGTATGAAGAGGAACTGGTGATCTAGATCAGGGGTCCACAACTCCAGTCCTCAAGGCCCACCAACAGGTCATGTTTTCAGGATTTCCTTTGCATTGCACAGGTGATGCAATTATTACCTGGGCAAGACTAAGGAAATCCTGAAAACATGACATGTTGGTGGGCCTTGAGGACTGGAGTTGGGGACCCCTGATCTAGATTATATTCCTTTACAGAATAATTGCATGACAGTCATTGGATATCAGCAAACCATTCGTTGTGTATAGCGGCCTCCTCAGTTTCCCCAACAAAGGATATTGGGGAGATAAGGATTGGGCAGTTTGAATGAAAAAAAAGGAGATAAGTTTGTTCTCCAGATGTGTGGGGCAGCAGCCATTATTGTTCTTCTCCACAGAGAACACATGAACGCTTGGCCGAGCTTTCGTGTTTATGGGATTTAGAGAGAAATAGCTGTTGGAAGAACGAGCATGTAATAGAGATTCTGGAATCACTTGCTTTTGTGCATTTGCGTGGGGTTGTGGCAGGAATCCTTCGTCAGCTAAAAGTCCAACAGATATTTCTCTCAGCTCCTCCACATGCAGGAGCGCTCACTCTTCCAATCACTCCTGTGTTCTCCACGAGAAGACTGCGGCAAGAATCCTCTGGTGACCAATTATATTGAAAAGAACAAAAAGTATCAGCAGGCAGAAATCAGACATGACGGATACTTATCTCATTCTCCTACATCATCTGTCATGGAAGAATTCAGAAGTTCCCACACACATTAGACTGTCAGCCGCGCTCACCAATACTCAACGTTAGTCTAATGGGTATGGGGGCTTTAATTTATCAAATATATGGGCACCAAATCATCTTTAATTTGCCTTTTTTATGTCACTTTCCTTTTTATGTATTGTACCTTTAATTGCCCTTTTTCTTACACTTTTGGAAACAATTTCAGCAAAATGATTAGTAAATTTAGGGTAAAGTTAAAAATAGGCTTTCTTCCCATCGTGAACAGTGTTTGAGACTTTTAACCCCAAAAGTCACAAGTATGTGCCAAAAGTCATAAAAATTGTGGCAAGATTAGTATACTCAAAAATACACCAGGGGGGAGACTGGAGTGAAGTTGCACCAACTTTTGCGAATTTGTAAAAAGTCGTAATTGATGAGTCTGACTAACACATCTGGAATTGCTAGATGCCACCCACAAAGCAAAAAACAGTAAAACAGGGATCACACATAAAACAGACTTCAAAAAAAGCATAACTAGAATAATGAATTCGGTGCAAACAAAAAAAGGAGTAAATCATACAAAACTAAACAAAAAACAAATGCAAAGGTAACGATGAATTGGGGGCCATTGTTTTCTAGGTTTTCAAGTTTTACCATTTTCAAGATCTCCTGTGGAATAATGACTATCGACGCATGGGGAAATTTTAAAGGACTTGGTCCACAAAAATAACACCAGCTTTTCACAATACAGGTGAAAAGTTGCTGATCACTGGGGCTCTGACAAATTGGGACCCCACCAATATCAGGAATAAAGCTCTGTAGTTGTCTGAATAGAGGGGTCTTCCTGCCTGTATGCCACCACCCCTGCATGACGAAGAATTGTCAGGGTATATTTGAAGGTTGCAGAACTTTTCCTTCTGCAATTGTAAAGCTTTCTTAACATAAAAACTGATGATTTGATTTGAATATTATCATTATGGCTACTTATCTTTTGCTACAAACAGTGGATTTGATAGGTCAATACCAGCCTAACATGTAGTAATAAGCACTGGCTGACTGATATAATTTTGTCCATAGAGGATGATATGTTTTATCGAATAATCTTGTACAATAAAGGGTTATCAATTCGTCAGCAATGATGGAATCGATAAAGTTTGATTCTGAATACTGGCTGCCAAAAATGTTTTATTAATATTGGCTGATCTGTAAGGTTTATCCATACAGCTTTCTGTGCACAAATCTGACCTATGGGTATTATTGTTCTTATTACAGATGATTATGTATACTGAATAATGGCTGGCATATAATATAGCTTGGTATGAGACACTGAATGGCTTTTAGGGATTGTCAGACTTCTAAAATTATTTTTAAAAGGCAAGGAACATCATAAAATAATAAAGAATTGTATACATGGCAACAATTTACAGGGTTCTTTATTCTATAAAAGTGTTGCAAAATGATTTACCAAGCAATATGTTAGAATTATGAATTTTGCACTTAATTGGACCTGTTAATCCTCCTCATCTTGCACAGATTCTCTATCATTCTGTCCAAATATATAATTTCGGATACAGGTAATCTCTCCTTAAATATGTTTCTCCTTACCCGGCCGCGGTCCAGCGCCGTCCTCTTCCTTTTTCATATGCGGAGCAGACAGGCCGGCACATGGCAGTGACGTTCTACGCCGCTGATGTCAGTTGTCAGCCTCTGACTGTCTGATGGCTGTTAACGATTTCGAACCCACGTTCAGTTGAAAACTGTGGGCCAGGGAACCGGATTGGGGTGCTGCTTCTTGCCGGTTTGCTATTTTAACAAGTGGTTACACCGAATCGGGGAGAAGCCCTTGAATCCAACCACTGGAGATGTCAAATCCTTATCTTTCCCAACATCATCTGCCAGGGAGTATCCAGAGGCCCCAATATACATCAGATTGTCAACTGTCCCTGCCTATCTCATTTTCATTCGATAAAGTGACACAGTCCTGTATGTATTAGTGTGGCATTCACACACCATTTTCCCCCTTTCAGTTAATAACTTTCTAATCTTTAAAAGTAAGAATGACAAATCTATTCTACATTTAATATATTTTATATATAGCACATAAAAACCATAGGATTGCATGTGAACACTGCAGGCACCGCGATGCAACTAGGTACAACCAACGGCAAAACAAAATTATCGCCCCATCCTTGAAGGGAATGTGTTAGCAGGATTTCAACCCCCAAACTGTTTATATATGCCTGTAGGTCTTTCAAAGACTATTCCAGCAATACTTTTACACGACTACTCTGTTCCTCTGTTATTGAGAAATCAGTGTTTTGAATTTGTGTGCAAATGAGGCAAAAAAGCTATTTGTGAATATGAAGCTCTGTTACTCCAGCTCTATTCCCTGCCCAGCGTTGTATCCTCCTGCTTGACTGACAGCCTCTATGCTGTGAGACTTCGGTCAAATGAGTTGACAGTAGTGTTGAGCATTCCGATACCGCAAGTATCGGGTATCGGCCGATATTTGCGGTATCGGAATTCCGATACCGAGATCCGATATTTTTGTGATATCGGGTATCGGTATCGAATCAATAGGGATGTGGAAAATAAAGAATTAAAATAAAAAATATTGATATGCTCACCTCTCCGGCGGCCCCTGGACTTCACGCTGCTATCCGGGAGGCTTCTTTGTTTAAAAAGCGCGCCTTTCGGACCGGTGAATGACGTCCCGGCTTCTGATTGGTCGCGTGCCGCCCATGTGACCGGCACGCGACCAATCAGAGGCCGCGATGTCATTCGCAGGTCCTCAATTCCTAGAATTAGCAGTTTTGTGAATGAGAATGACGTCGCGGCTTCTGATTGGCCGCGTGCCGCCCATGTGACCGGCACGCGGCCAATCAGAAGCCGCGACGTCATTCACAGGTCCGAAAGGCGCGCTTTTTAAACAAAGAAGCCTCCCGGTTAGCAGTGTGAAGTCCAGGGGCCGCCGGAGAGGTGAGCATATCAATATTTTTTATTTTAATTCTTTATTTTACACATCCCTATGGATCCCAGGGCCTGAAGGAGAGTTTCCTCTCCTTCAGACCCTGGGAACCATGAGAATACCTTCCGATACTTGATGTCCCATTGACTTGTATTGGTATCGGATATCTGTATCGGCGATATCCGATATTTTTCGGGTATCGGCCGATACTATCCGATACCGATACTTTCACGTATCGGACGGTATCGCTCAACACTAGTTGTCAGTAAAGCAGGAAGAGGTGGTGTAACTGGGCACAGAATAGAACTGGAGTGACAGAGGCTACAGACGAACAAATCAGTCTCATAATAGCTCATTGCATACAAATTAAACCACTTATTTCTCAATAACATAGGAACAAACTAGCCATGTAAAGGTAATACTGGACTTCTCTTTGAAAGAACTAGATGCACATAAAACTAATTTTTGGTGAAATCATTCCCTTTTGGGGGTAAAGGCTATCTTTCAGAATTCCATTCTTATTTAATGGGAACCAGTCAGCAGGTTTTTGCTACCTCACAGCATGATGTAGGCGAGGAGACTCTGAATTCAATGATGTATAACTTAAATTACTGGGTACGGCCATTCTGATACTAAACAGAGTTTTTAGATTTAGCAGTGCAGAAGAGATGAGAAAGCTGCCTCTGTACAGCAAGAGATTATCAAAACTAAATCGAACAACCCAGAAAGTGACACATCTCTGGAATCAGGGTCTCTGCCCCTATACCAGAGGTGGGCCATTTATGGCCCAGAAAGTCCTTTCCTGCAACCCGTGGGCAAAATGTCGTCCTGACTAGTGTTGAGCGATACCGTCCGATACTTGAAAGTATCGGTATCGGATAGTATCGGCCGATACCCGAAAAATATCGGATATCGCCGATACCGATATCCGATACCAATACAAGTCAATGGGACATCAAGTATCGGAATGTATCCTCATGGATCCCAGGGTCTGAAGGAGAGGAAACTCTCCTTCAGGCCCTGGGATCCATATTAAAGTGTAAAATAAAGAATTAAAATAAAAAATATTGTTATATTCACCTCTCCGGCGGCCCCTGGACATCAGCGGGAGGATCCGGCGTCCGGCACGGCTTCTTTCTTCAAAATGCGCGCCTTTAGGACCTGTGGAAAGACGTCCCGGCTTCTGATTGGTCGCGTGCCGCCCATGTGACCGCCACGCGACCAATCAGAAGCCGCGACGTCATTCCTCAGGTCCTAGAAGGCGCTCATTCTAGGACTTTAGCTGAGGAATGACGTCGCGGCTTCTGATTGGTCGCGTGGCGGTCACATGGGCGGCACGCGACCAATCAGAAGCCGGGACGTCATACCACAGGTCCTAAAGGCGCGCATTTTGAAGAAAGAAGCCGTGCCGGACGCCGGATCCTCCCGCTGATGTCCAGGGGCCGCCGGAGAGGTGAATATAACAATATTTTTTATTTTAATTCTTTATTTTACACTTCCGATACCGATACCCGATATCACAAAAATATCGGATCTCGGTATCGGAATTCCGATACCGCAAGTATCGGCCGATACCCGATACTTGCGGTATCGGAATGCTCAACACTAGTCCTGACATCACTGCTCATCATTTCAGCTCTCGCGCTGCCCTCTTGAGACCTGGTGCCTGTAACACTAAGGTAACCTTAATGATGTCACCTCAGTTCACAGCGGCCAGGTCCCCAGTCTGTGAAGCCTCATTCTCTGAAACAGGGGTCCAAACACTGGATGAAGAAGATGGGGATCGACGTGGGACCTCCATTAGGATTACGGTGGACCAGTGTGGATTATTTTTTTTATAAATGGGTGAAAGAGGGACATTGTCGGGACTGATTTTTTCAAATAAAGGACTCTTGGGTGTATTTATTTCTTTTGACTATGGGGTCAGTAATGGGGGTGTCTCACTTTGTCTATGACTGCAGCATAGATAATTATTGCTTGTGCCACTTCTCCCAGAACATGTTTGCAAGACTTTGTACCTGTTTCCATTGTTGCTTGTTGAGGTCTTTGCTATCAAATTCTCCTGGTGGAGCACTGAATATCCCTCCTTTCTGGATAGAGAAAGTGGCTGGAGTCAATAATAATGGCTCTTTAGGGTCATTCAAAATTGGTGCTAAGGGTCTGGCATTTATCATAGCTACCGCTTCGGCTATAAAGGGTATTAAAGGGAATCTGTCACCTCGGGACACATTTAAGCTATTTCTATGGGCATACAGGTGATAGAATTGTTAAAATAGTCCTATCTGTATGCTTCATAGCTTCTGTACCACCCCCCTCCCATGCACGTCACAGTGCCATGTGGAGCGCCCCCAGACACAGGGTCACAAGTCACCGGTCCCTTCTCCTTCTGTTCTGCGGTTGTCACGGTGGCTGGACCCGGTCGTGACCCTGCTAAGGGGCGTCCAATGAAAATGGTAGTACAGTCTGTCAGTAGTTCGTAACGCCACCTGTGGTGTTCGGTCAGGGCGACCGACGCTGCTGTGGGGTCCGCTGGGGTGATGGAATAGCAGCTGGATGGTATACCTTCCCACAGGTGAAGTATGTCCCCAGGGCTTCCCAGTAAGGTGGATGGTGATGGTGTGAGGTGCAGGCAATCACGAGGACACAGGGTTGCAGTCTCTTTACCTTTTACTGAAGGCGTCAGTACACACAGTCCAGAGCACGTTCAACCGGGCTATCAGAGACCGGCCGGTCCGATGGGCACATCCAGATTTTCCCTCGCAGATGGAAATCGTTGCCTACCAATAGCGCCTGTGTGTTGTAGTCCTACCCTGCTGAGCATTTGGAATAGTCCTCACAACTGCTGCTCTCTTTCGTTCGTTCTCTACAGCTCTCTCTCTCTCTCTCGTTCTTTGGTTCCAGTTGTTGCTAGTTTCTAACGTCCCCCAGATAAAGTATGGCTAGGACGCCACCTGTTTGACGGGAAGGCTTGGAGGTCTTCCGGGACCCTAGAGATGCCCCTCTCCCAATGTTGCCCCCTATGTCTTCGTAGGTGTAAAAGGTAGACAGCCAACCTATAATCAACTGTCCAGCGGAATTTGAAGTAAGGCTTGAAGTCAGTTACTCCTACGGTGATCCGGCCACCGACTACGTGCCTCAGTAAGATGTTGCCTTCCTCTCTCGGCACGACTCTTACTGGCTCTCCTTTGTGCTGATCTCGTTTACACTGTTCCACAATATTCTTCCCCTCTTGTCTCTTCCTTAGGATACCGCCGCAAGGTGTGCAGGCGCGGTTCCATTACGTTCTGTTCTGTCGCTAGGCACCTGCCAGGTTCCCACGCCTGACAGGGACCCCCCTGTGTCTTCTCCCCGCAACACCCCCTGCCACGGGATGTTGCCTGGTTCCAACCCAGTCAGCTTCTGACTAACTTCCTCCCCAGCCCCTAGTTTTACCAGTGTGAGGAGTGGCCCAATAAATAAAGCCTTTTTCTCCCCCTAGTGGCCGGAATGTGTTCTGGTGATACCTGGTCAGGAGAACTCTTTAGTGCCATCGGACGTACCGCTACTCGTCTTGGGGCCATACTGCAACGACCAGGTCTCTGGGGCGCTGCACTTGCGACGTGTAGTTGTGGCTCCAGAATCCCGCATGTGTGCCCTGCACTTGCGTAATTAAGTGTACTTTTTCCACCCTTCTATGGGCAGTGTCTTCACTGTTCTTCTGAGTAGGCACCAGCGAGTCACTGCTACTTCAGAAGAACAGCCCTGATAGACATGTACATGAATATGACTGCCCAACATTTACTATGGGCTTGACCGCTTCTAGTATGTCATGCAACAACGGTCGAAACACATCAAGTCCAATGTTGGTAAAGGTAGGGTCCATGCTGAGTCTGTCCACTGGTAGGTCAGCCTTCTTTTGGGTTTGAATCAAAGCACAAAGTTGGCAATAAGTAATACACATCACTGCTGATGAGTTTCTTTGTGCCGACAATCTATAGGCTGGCAGTTGTTATGACCCTTTCTGTAAATAGTCTTCCCTGTTGTTTTACTAGATTGTAATAGTACTGCATAATTTAAAAAGTGACATTACACTTTCCGGGAACTATGGGAGGGAATTTCTCCATAGTCTCAATTTTGGCCACTTTAAGAAGGCCTTAGACTCTCAGCAGGCCACTGTTGTCGATAAATGGATCAAGGTTTCTCAACATGCTGTTTACTTGTATTTAGGTTTTGTTCATAAGGCATTGGATTTTTCTGAACTAAGCTTCTCTTTGAACAGTGAGGATAATGTGGTTTCTAGAAAAATCCAAGTCTGGGGTAGCATAAGTATTTTTACAATGATGCCAGCTTTTAAATCTGTCTATGTCACAAGTTCTGGTGTCTCTAAACAAGTGAGCTATGTAGGACAAGCAGGAGATAGCTCGGATAAATGACTTCCGAGTTGAGAACTTGTCAAATCTGTGGGATTCCAGTTGGATTTCAGAGGTTGTTGTATGAAGTGTAGACACCTATGGGCGGATTTCAGCATCTGAATCCACTTCTACTAGTTCAAATGATTCCAGGAATTGCTCTTCACTGTATAACTGTTGTTGACTTGAGAGCCATGTTGTGCTTTCTACCTTCCTAGCTTCAACTGCTGTAGGAGTGTGATCTGCAGGATTCTGATCTGTAGCTACATAATTCCACTGCTTTGGATGGATAGATCTTCCAATTCGTAGCACCTTATTGTTAGACATAGAACATATCCTAGTATCATTGTGGATATAACCTAGGAACGCTTTACTGTCTGTACAAAGCTCATTTTTTTTCCAGGTCAGTGTCTCTTTCAGATGTAATGAGTTCAGCTAACGCAACAGCTAATACTGCAGCACTAATCTACGTATAGTGTGCTCTATGAGTATTGCAAGGTTGGCTTTCCCCATGAATAATCCAATGTGACTCTGACCTTTAGAGTCCCCAGTATTAATATAAGCAATGACAGCTATTGCCTTGACAAGAATACGAAGATTTTTTGACTTTGAATCTCTGTAGAAGACACAGGGGCGTATAGTTTTAACACGATCAGTTTCGACTAGGTTGCTAGAGAATTTCTCCATCCCTCCCAGAGGAACCTCTTATAGGGTGGTAGAATTGTATCTCAGTCAGATGTTTCATGAGATAGAGCCTTACTAGTGATGAGCGAGTATACTCATTGCTCGTGTTTTCCCAAGCACGCTCGGGTGATCTCCGAGTATTTGTTAGTGCTCGGAGATTTAGTTTTTGTCGCCTCAGCTGCTGGACAGCCTGAATACATGTGGGAATTCCCTAACAAACAGGCATTCTTCACATATATTCAGCCTGTCTAGCAGCCGGAAATCATGCAGCTGCGGCAACGAAAACTAAATCTCCGAGCAGTCACAAATACTCGGAGACCACTCAAGCGTGCTCGGGAAAACCCGGGCAACGAGTATACTCACTCATCACTAAGCCTTACCTTGTATTGTAATGGGAGCTGCAAATCCTAAGGAATCGTACAAGCTGTTGATGGTGGATAGAACACCACTACATGTGAAGAGTTTTTCTTTATGGCTGACTTGAAAGGTAAAGGTGTCTGACTTTAAATTACAGAGAAGTTTGAGGCTGTGCTGCATTGTTACAGCGTCTGACCCTAAGTCTAAGGGTACCGTCACACAGTGGCACTTTTGTCGCTACGACGGTACGATTCGTGACGTTCCAGCGATATCCACACGATATCGCTGTGTCTGACACGCAGCAGCGATCAGGGATCCTGCTGAGAATCGTACGTCGTAGCAGATCGTTTGGAACATTCTTTCGTCGCTGGATCTCCCGCTGTCATCGCTAGACCGGTGTGTGTGACACCGATCTAGCGATGCGTTCACTTGTAACCAGGGTAAACATCGGTTACTAAGCGCAGGGCCGCGCTTAGTAACCCGATGTTTACCCTGGTTACCAGCGTAAATGTAAAAAAACAAACAGTACATACTTACATTCCGGTGTCCGTCAGGTCCCTTGCCGTCTGCTTCCCACACTCACTGACTGCCGGCCGTAAAGTGAAAGCAGAGCACAGCGGTGACGTCACTGCTGTGCTGTGCTTTCACTTTACGGCCGGCAGTCAGTCAGTGCGGGAAGCAGACGGCAAGGGACAGACACCGGAATGTAAGTATGTACTGTTTGTTTTTTTTTACGCTGGTAACCAGGGTAAACATCGGGTTACTAAGCGCGGTCCTGCGCTTAGTAACCCGATGTTTACCCTGGTTACCCGGGGACCTCGGCATCGTTGGTCGCTGGAGAGCTGTCTGTGTGACAGCTCTCCAGCGACCACACTACGACTTACCAACGATCACAACCAGGTCGTATCGCTGGTCGTGATCGTTGGTAAATCGTATAGTGTGACGGTACCCTAAGTCTCCCAGGTCATTGCATAAGTCTTGAGAAGGGAATACTTCCATCAGTTCTTGGCTGTTTTAGGCTACTTTGTGAAGACTGAGATTTGAGCAGGCAAGCATCTCCTGGGTTTTCCTGGGAATGTTTTCTCGTGACATATTGTACTTCATGATAGAAGTAAAATTTCTTTGATATGACTTGCGATTATTTGTGAAAAAAACGGAAATTAGGTGAAAATCTTGAAAATTTTGCAATTTTCAAACTTTTAATTTTTATGCCCTTAAGTCAAAGAGTCATATCACAAAAAAATAGTTAATAAATAACATTTCCCACATGACTACTTTATATCAGCACAATTTTGGAACCACATTTTTTTTTGTTAGGACGTTATAAGGGTTAAAAGTTGACAAGCGATTTTTCATTTTTTCAACAAATTTTACACAACTATTTTTTTTAGGGACCACCTCACATTTGAAGTTACTTTGAGGGGTCTATATGCAAGAAAATACCCCCAAATTACACCATTCTAAAAACTGCACCTCTCAAGGTGCTCAAAACCACATTCAAGAAGTTTATTAACACTTTAGGTGCTTCACAGGAATGAATGGAATGTGAAAGGAAAAAATAAACATTTACTTTTCTTTCACCAAAATTTTCCTTTAGACCTAATCTTTACTTTCACAAGGGTAACAGGAGAAAAAAAACAATACATTTTGTTTTGCAATTACTCCTGAGCATGCAAGCAAGTCAAAAGTAACAGTACGGGATTAAAATCGGCCATCCAGCCATAGTTGCAGATAACGGGAACAGAGCGGCACTCATAATCCAGCAAATAGAATGAGACATATTATCATATTAGCAACAGAATGGCTAGCACTGCTATATATACCATCTTAGCCAAACAGTGGGGTAAAGGAAGTAGCAAGGCATTCAATGTACAGAGATAAATAACATACCAAATGATAGTGGATGCTGGATACGGTGCCCCTGGTGTCCCCTCCTCTCCCGACGCGCGTTTCGGATAAACCTTCCTCAAGGGAGGCATTCTATTTGCTGGATTATTTTCTTCTGTTTGTGGTAATGTATTAACGTTGTGTCCTGCACATCCTAATTATCTGGCTCCTACATATTATGGCAGTATGTTACTTCTGTTTGGTAGAAGTCATATATGTTTTCCATGCTTATATATAGCTCCATATTTTGCATTTTCATAAAGGTAACAGGAGGTTACAGGTAACTATTTATGTGCCTAAATAGTGGAAACCTCCAACGAGTGACACCATTTTGGAAACTAGACCTCTTAGGAAACTTATCTAGATGTGTATTGATCACTTTGAACCCACAGGTGCTTCACAGAAGTTTATAACGTAGAGCCATGGAAATAAAAAAAATAACATTTTTCCGAAATAAATCATTTTAGCTCCATATTTTGCATTTTCATAAAGGTAACAGGAGAAATTGCACCACACAGTTTCTTGTGTAATTTCTCCTGAGCAAGACGATACCCAATATGTGGGGGAATACTACTGTTTGGGCACATGGCAGGGCTCAGAAGGAAAGGAGCACGATTTGACTTTTGGAATGCAAAATTGGCTGGAATCGATAGCGGACACCATGTTGCGTTTGGCGAGCCCCTGAAGTGCCTAAACAGTAGAAACCCCCAACAAGTGACACCATTTTGGAATGGAAACTAGACCCCTCAAGGAATTTATCTAGATGGCTGGTAAGCACCTTGAACCTCCAGGCACAGAATTTTATAATATTGAGCCTTCAAAATAAAAAAAAAACATTTTTACCACAAAAATGCTATTTTAGCCCCGACTTTTTTATTTTCAAAAGAGTAGCAAGAAAATATGGACCCCAAAGTTTGTTGAGCAATTTCTCCTGAGTATGCCAATACCAAGTATGTGGTGGAAAACTACTGTCTGCTAGCACGGCACGGCATGAAAGGGAAGGAGTGCCATATTACAGTGCAGGTTTTGCTGCATTGGTTTGAGGGGGCCAGGTCACATTGGCAGAGCCCTTGCGATGCTAGAACAGCAGAAACCCCTGTAAGTGACCCCATTTTACAAACTACACCTCTTGATGAGTTCATCTAGGGGTTCACTGATCATATTGACGCCACAAGTGTGTCACAGAATTCAATACCATTGGGCAGTGAAGAAAAACAATTACATTTTTACCGCAAAAAAATGTATTAGCCTTAGATTTTACATTTTCACACTGGAAAATGGGTAAAAATGGTGCCAAAATGTGTTACACAATTTCTTCTGAACTTGGCATTATCCCATATGTGGCCATTCAGTACTGCTTACCCACACAGCAAGACTCTGGAGGGACAAAGCGCTATTTGACTCTTGGAGAACAAATTAAGATAGACTAGTTTCCAAACTCTATATAAAGAGGCCCTAAATGCCAGAAAAGCAGAATCCCCCTTCAAGTGACCCCAGTTTGGAAATTATACCCCTTTAAGAATTTATCTACAAGTGTAGTGATGATTTTGACTCCATAAGTGTTTTCCAGAAATCGGCAGCAGTGGATGTTGCTGAGTGAAAAATGCAAACTGCCGTTGTAGTGACCAGTACGTTGCAGTCACCAGTACGTTATGCCCAGCCTATGCTTCTGGATACACGCACCCATAAATTAGGTGGGCTCTCATCACTACAGAAATGCCAAACATGTGGATGATATATGTGGTTTAGGTACACGGTGGGGCTCAGAAGGGAGGAGTGCATTTGAATTTTGGAGCGCATAATTTATTTTAGGGGGGTGAGTAGCCATAACGCTTTTCCAGAGCCTTTGTACTAGCAGTAATGTGGAAGCCCCCTATATTTCCATTAAGGGTATGTGCACACGTTGCAGATTTCCTGTGGATCCGCAGAATTTACAATGTAAATCAATGGAAAAAAATGCTGTGCTAATGGTGCGGAAAATTCTGCATGGAAAACGCAGTGGATTAAAAGAAGGAACATGTCAAATATTTGTGCAGATCTGCAATGCTTCTGCACCCATTCCATAATAGAAATCCACAGGGGTAAAAACGCATGAAAGCTGCACAGAATCCGCAGTAAATCTGCAACAAAAACACACACAAAATCCGCATTAAAAATGTGCAGATTTTGACCTGTGTTTTCTGCCAAGAGATGCAGAATCCGCACAGAAAATTCCACAGGAAAATCCGCAACGTGTGCACATACCCTAACAGATGACGGACCTGAGTGAGGACTTGCTTTTTTAGTGGATTGAGTGGAAGCTTTTATTGGGAACATTTTATATAACGTTTGGGATCACAGTTATCCGGCGCTCTACGCTGAGCACTTACTTTGGGGTTTCTATCTAAATCTCTGAGTGACGTGACAGATGAAACCCCCCATCCATTCACTATAATGAGGCAGCAGAGTTACACTGGACTCCATCTGGCCTCTGTTCAGCAGGGTCCTTTTCAGAGTAGCACAAAACTGTCTGACTACGCTTTTATGTATAACTAAAATGACAGCCACTGCCGGATCACAGGTCATAGGGCGTCCACAGTGTCTCCATCTGCTTCATTATAGGTAATCCTCCGCCAGGCGTTCCGGATGAATCATGAATTTCAGTGATTTACATGGAAACCCCGGTGTAAGCGCTCAGCATATTGCGCAGGATAAATGTGCCCCAAGCCTCACTGCGATCTTTGGGAGGCAGAATGAAAAAATCAACAGCATGTGAAGAATTGGTTTTATTTATTTTTTACGACGTTCGTCATGTGATATAAGTGAGTAGGTGACTTTATTCTTCTCGTCAGTGCGATTACAGCGATACCAGATTTATAGCAGATTTTTTATGTTTGGCTGCTGTTACACACTAAAATACGCTTGTTGTTGTAAAAACTAGTTTCTGCATCACCATATTTTGAGAGCTACAATTTTTACATGTTTCGGTTGACAGAGTCATGTGATAGCTTGTTTTTTGCAGGTCGAGCTGACGTTTTTATTGATACCATTTTAGGGCAAATTACATTTTTTGATCGCTTTCTATTCTGATTTTTGGGAGACAGAATGATCAAACACCAAGAATTTAGGAATTGTTTTTTTTTTCTAAATGACGTTCCATGTCATTAATAAATTAATGAGGCAGCTTTATTCTTCGGGTCAGTATGATTACAGCAATACCACATTTATATATTTTTTTTACGTTTTGCTGCTTTTTCACAATAAAAGCTATTATATAGAAAAAATAATTGTATTTGCATCGTTTTATTCTGAAAGCTATAACTTTTTTATTTTTCGCTGTTGGAGCTGTATGGCAGCTTGTTTTTTGCTGGGCAAGATGACATTTTCATCGCTACTATTTTTATTTTCATATGACTTTTTGAATGCGTTTTATTCTATTTTTTGTTTGGCCGCATGATGAAAAAGCAAGGGATTTTGCGCCGTTTTTTTTTTTTTTACAGTGTGCACTGATGGAGTGAACAAGTGTGACCATTTTATAGGTTGGCTCGTTCTGGACTCGGCGATACCAAATATGTGCATTTTTTTGTTGTTTCTACATATATATACTGTATGTATTTATTGGTTTAATATTTTTTCTTTTTTTTAATTTATTTTGTGATCTTTTTAATAGTTTTAAAACATTTTTTTTTTACTTTTATTTTACTTTTTAACTTAGTCCCTGTATGGGACATCAATTTTTATTTGTCTGATCACAGGTCTATTACAATGCAATACACATGTATTGCTTTGCAAGAGTCCTGTCAGTAATACACTGTGAAAACTCTTGTTAGACTCAGCTGCAGGCTGAGCCTAACAAGCCACCGTAGCTGGAAGTCATCACGTGACTTCCAGCTGCCATGGCAATGCGTTATTCACCATGATGTGATCAGATCTCATCACGGGGGGCGTCGCAGAGGTGAGTATAGCAGGGGTCTCCCTCTGCTATCTTCTAAATGCCGTGATCGCAGCATCTAGAAGACAGCAAAGGGTTAACATCATTGGGAACTGATCTAACCAGGTCCCGACGATGTCACCTTGCAGAGCAATGGCTCTGCACAGGAATCACAGTGCTTGCAGGACCCTGGGGGTCCTGAGCACTGCGAGACCACCAACCGTAGAGAAACGTTGGTGCTGCACAAAGCTGCATGAAGCGGTTAAGAAATTCCTGTCCCTTCTTTTTACGAGGAAGCAGTGGAACATTTGCTGGATGTCAGCGACAAAGGCAATGGAATCCTTACAGAAGAGCATAATTGCTCCCAGCAGTTTATTGTTGAGGTCTGGGACCTGTTAGAAGAGACTGTCACAACCCTGTGGTTGGGTATCCCGGTACCTTACCTTAGCTCCTAAATCTGCCTTCAGTCTGTACCTTTATCCCCACCCAGGGAAGAGGGGATTAGTAGTGTTCCATAATACAACAACCATACTGACAAGATAGTACAACCAACGATAAAGGGAAATAGCAATCATACAAATATACTCACACAAACAAGAGAAGTATACAGCGGAGAATGGAGGATGGGGAAAAACCAAAGTAGGAGAAGAAGGGGATTAGCACACACCCAAAACCTAGCAACAGTTTCAGATAAATCCATCAAATAAAGGGGTCGCAGTAGCCATCCTGAGCCCCCCGAGCACCTGGTTGGAGTATGTGTAAATGTATATATCGTTGCCTTTTACTGTTGTAAATGTATATATGTTGCTGAATGTACATAAGTAATGAATTTAATGTTCCTGTGGCTGTACTATATGGAGAGAGCGCAGTACACTTTTTGAACCACTAGATGGGGGCATTTCAGTGCGCCTAGGTTAACATGGTTCCGGGTCAGTGTAAATAGCTAAATTGTAGGAAGGGATCATTGTAGAGGAAGGGAGCTTCCTGATTTCTGGCAGAAGGTCTGGGTGCCCATAAAGCTCAGAAGGGCTTAAGTGCATACAGAGGCGTAGCTAGAGCTTTTGCCGCCCGGGGCTGTTCCCGAGTTTGGCGCCCCCCCCCCAGCTCAATACACACAAAGGTTACCAAAAATGGTTTTCCTGTTTTGTAGAACTTAAACTGGGCCTAATGGTGTCACCCCCACATGCCACACCTGTGACTTAATACCACCACACCATGACCAGGCCACATAGTGACCGAATAATACTACATACAAGGGACAAATACCACCGCACCATTTCCAGACCACATATTACCACCACATAGTGACTGAATACTACAATACTGATCAGTAATAAAAAAAAAACCACAATACTATCACCATAAGTGCCAGTATTCACAGGAGATCTGTACTTAGTATGCAGTGTCTGTGTAGAGGTAATACAGAGATCACTGGTGACATTATACACAGGACCTCTATATAGTATACAGTGTATAGTGTCAGTGTATAGGTAACACTGACTCACCAGTGACGTCTCTAGGTGAAGTCCTTCATCTTTTATCCAGCACAGACCGCCATCATTCCTTCCAGCCAGGACTCGTTTCTGCAGGAAATAACACAGTTATCTCGAGCTCCGCTTGCAGAACACATTACTTAATTTTTCACAACTTCTACATTACACCACATGAAGAAAAAAAGGTGATATAGTGTCACTCTGCACAGTAACAGGACCGCCCCCCCATTTAAAACAGTATACTCAAAAAATAAAATAAATACATCACTGCAGTAACAATATCCCTTAATTATCCCCTATGGTAATAATATTCCCCACCCTGGCCCCGTTTATCTCATTCCTGGCTCCAGCCATATGTTGTCGTATCCTGCCCTCATGAGTATCCATTTTACCCCATATGATCTCCCCATCCTGCCCCACCAGCCTCCATCGTATCCGTCCTGCCCCATGATCCAATCCTGCCCCGTGTCTCCAATCATGCCCCGTATATACATTCTGCCCATGCCTCAAGTCCTGCCCCCAGTGTGTCCAGCATATTACCCCCATGTTGTCCAGCAATCTGCCCCAGTGTGTCCAGCATATTACCCCCATGTTGTCCAGCAATCTGCCCCAGTGTGTCCAGCATATTACCCCCAGTGTGTCCAGCAATCTGCCCCAGTATGTCCAGCATATTACCCCCAGTGTGTCCAGCAATCTGCCCTCAGTGTGTCCAGCAATCTGCCCCAGTGTCCAGCCTTTCCCCAGTGTGTCCAGCAGTCTGCCCCAGTGTGTCCAGCATATTACCCCCAGTGTCCAGCATTGCCCCAGTGTGTCCAGTATATTACCCCCAGTGTGTCCAGCAATCTGCCCCAGTGTCCAGCATTGCCCCAGTGTGTCCAGAAGTCTGCCCCAGGGTCTCCAGCATTGCCTCAATGTGTCCAGAAATCTGCCCCAGGGTCTCCAGTATTGCCCCAGTGTGTCCAGCAATCTGCCCCAGGGTCTCCAGTATTGCCCCAGTGTGTCCAGCAATCTGCCCCATGGTCTCCTGTATTGCCCCAGTGTGTCCAGCATTCTGCCCCATGGTCTCCAGTATTGCCCCAGTATGTCCAGAAGTCTGCCCCAGGGTCTCCAGCATTGCCTCAATGTGTCCTGAAATCTGCCCCATGGTCTCCAGTATTCAGTGTGTCCAGCATTCTGCCCCATAGTCTCCTGTACTGCCCCAGTGTGTCCAGCATTCTGCCCCATGGTCTCCAGTATTGCCCCAGTGTGTCCAGCAATCTGCCCCATGGTCTCCTGTATTGCCCCAGTATGTCCAGAAGTCTGCCCCAGGGTCTCCAGCATTGCCTCAATGTGTCCTGAGATCTGCCCCATGGTCTCCAGTATTCAGTGTGTCCAGCATTCTGCCCCATAGTCTCCTGTACTGCCCCAGTGTGTCCAGCATTCTGCCCCATGGTCTCCAGTATTGCCCCAGTGTGTCCAGCATTCTGCCCCATGGTCTCCAGTATTGCCCCAGTGTGTCCAGCATTCTGCCCCATGGTCTCCAGTATTGCCCCAGTGTGTCCAGCATTCTGCCCCATGGTCTCCAGTATTGCCCCAGTGTGTCCAGCAATCTGCCCCATAGTTTCCTTTATTGCCCCATTGTGTCCAGCAATCTGCCCCATGGTCTCCTGTATTGCCCCAGTGTGTCCAGCAATCTGCCCCATGGTCTCCTGTATTGCCCCAGTGTGTCCAGCAATCTGCCCCATAGTCTCCTGTATTGCCCCAGTGTGTCCAGCAATCTGCCCCATGGTCTCCTGTATTGCCCCAGTGTGTCCAGCATTCTGCCCCATGGTCTCCAGTACTGCCCCAGTGTGTCCAGCAATCTGCCCCATGGTCTCCAGCATTGCCCCAGCCCCAGACAGTCAGACATAAAGAAAAAAAAAAAAAAAGTAAAATCCTCACCTCTCCCGTTCCCAGCGCAGGTCCGGTGCAGTCAGCGTCTCTCCGGCTCTGCGACGCTCAGGACAGAGAGGCAGAGCGGCGCGCACAGTAGTGACGTCATCGCGCCCTCTGCCCTGAGACGTCGCAGAGTCAGAGGACGCTGAAGCCGCAGGAACCAGGAGAGGTGAGTATTAGAGCGGGGGGCGGGGGCGGGGGCGGGACCCGGGGGTGGGGGGAGCTGGCCCTGGTCGTGGCGGCGGACGGCGCCGCCCGAAGATTTAAAGGGGCGTCTTTTTTTTTTTTTTTTATCTTCTTCTCCTGCAGCGCCGGCCGCCCCCAGCATTGTGCCGCCCGGGGCGTGCCGCCCGGGGCGGACCGCCCCCCCCCGCACCCCCCTTCCTACGCCACTGAGTGCATAGGAACAACATACACACCTTGCAGGGCCGGCTCCAGTTTTTCGTGAGCCCCGGGCGAAAGAGTCTCAGTGGGCCCCTTTAACACATACCACAATTCATAATGCACAGTTACAGCAGAGACATATAGGTATAGTACAATGCCAAAGATTTCACTTACATTACACGAGTGATTGCTATTGTAAATTCTTCAATAGGTCAGAAACCGGAAAGTATAGTCCTCCATACAGTATTATGGGCATCACATAATGTTCCATACATAATAATGAGCCCCACATATTGCTCCATCTACTATATAATTGTCTAAGGGTCACTTCCGTCTTTCTGTCCTTCTGTCTGTCTGTCACGGATATTCATTGGTCACGGCCTCTGTCTGTCATGGAATCCAAGTCGCTGATAGGTCGTGGCAATGGTCGTGGCTGTTTTGCCACGACCTATCAGCGACTTGGATTCCATGACAGACAGAGGCCGTGACCAATGAATATCCGTGACAGACAGACAGAAGGACAGAAAGACAGAAGTATTAGAAAAGTCTATCACGTCACTCCTCAGACTTGTCGTAGGGTGCTCAGATAAGGGATGCCACCCCTATATCCAGACAATGAAAAAATCCGGCACTCCAAAATGAATTATTTAAATTTTATTGAATGTTAATCCAGTTTAAACGTAACGTTTCGGTCAATCATGACCTTCATCAGACTGGAACATAAATAAAAAATATTACAAAATATAACAAAAATATCAATCCATAACATAATCAAGATAAAAAAATAACAACAAAAAGAAAATATCGGTACATAATGCTGCACACAATTTGTCAGATATCATCCATCTTGTATCATCTAGGTGATGCTAATATCATTAATTAACATTAATTTAATCCAAATACAGTAAACAGAAATGGTTCCTCCATAATAATAATAAACATAAACATATTTGATGTGGCCGAGGCACCTTCCATTTTAATGACCTGTACTCCATGATATAGAAAGAGCATAATGCAATGCCTCACAAAAAGAAAAAAAAGAATAATAATAAAAAGAAAAAAGAAAAAATAATAAAGAACAATGATGATGCTGCGTGAGACCAAACGTTATAATATATAATGCGCTCCTAATCAGAATCCTTCTAAATACACTCTTTTTATGGGCATAAAACCATCCCCTTTTTTTAAGAAAAAACATATATACGCTTACCGCTAAATGCAGTAACTGCAAAGACCACCATATAGTAAACGTGACTCCGTCAGGAGTGCTATAAGAAAAAATCAAGGCAATCCAATTAGTGATAGTGAAAGCGAAAGTAAAAAAGGAAAAAGAAAAACAAGGTGCCGACTAGTATCATAGAACTAACACCGCTCTATCAGATCGCGAAGGGGGGCTTACCGCAAATGTATCGGGTGATCCGGAAATTCTGAACCGCCACCTGCGGTGAAAGGAATGTCTGCATCACCTACCCTGTGCGTCCCCGCATTAAGTAACCCACAACCCGGAAGTGACGTCAGAGAAAAGCGGCTGAACCGCTAGGTGGAACGCATGGACGGGGACGTCGCAGCCTGAAATACGTCACCGCAGTGAAAAAAGAGTCCGTACTCCTCCAGGGGACAAAGTACCAGGAAAGCAAGTGATCGGTAAACATCATAATGCCGTGCGGAAGTTCCCAAAGTTGGTGCAGCAAAGAGATCAACGCTGGAGCGTGTAGGTCAGGTAAGTATAGTATAAAAGTAAAGAATCAGACGGCAGCCTGGAAAAAATACAAAGAAAAAAAGTGAATGAACAACGCATTTATGCCCATAAAAAGAGTGTATTTAGAAGGATTCTGATTAGGAGCGCATTATATATTATAACGTTTGGTCTCACGCAGCATCATCATTGTTCTTTATTATTTTTTATTTTTTATTTTTATTATTATTTTTTTTTCTTTTTGTGAGGCATTGCATTATGCTCTTTCTATATCATGGAGTACAGGTCATTAAAATGGAAGGTGCCTCGGCCACATCAAATATGTTTATTATTATTATATATATATTATTATTATGGAGGAACCATTTCTGTTTACTGTATTTGGATTAAATTAATGTTAATTAATGATATTAGCATCACCTAGATGATACAAGATGGATGATATCTCACAAATTGTGTGCAGCATTATGTACCGATATTTTCTTTTTGTTGTTATTTTTTTATCTTGATTATGTTATGGATTGATATTTTTGTTATATTTTGTAATATTTTTTATTTATGTTCCAGTCTGATGAAGGTCACGATTGACGGAAACGTTACGTTTAA
Source organism: Ranitomeya imitator (assembly GCF_032444005.1). Classification (NCBI taxonomy): domain Eukaryota; kingdom Metazoa; phylum Chordata; class Amphibia; order Anura; family Dendrobatidae; genus Ranitomeya; species Ranitomeya imitator. The sequence continues at coordinate 190,743,618 of NC_091284.1, read as the reverse complement.
ACTGGATTAACATTCAATAAAATTTAAATAATTCATTTTGGAGTGCCGGATTTTTTCATTGTTTAGAAAGACAGAAGTGACCCTTAGACAATTATATAGTCAGCGACAGCCACAGTCCGGCGGCAATATGGCCGCTCTTTCCTCCCCGCAGTCAGTGCCCACTCCATACTCCCCTCCAGTCATCCAGTCAGCCCTCACACAGGGTTAATGCCAGCGTTACCGGAGCACGGTGTAACGCACTCCGGTTACGCAGCTATTAACCCTGTGTGACCAACTTTTTACTATTGATGCTTCATATGCAGCATCAATAGTAAAACGATCTAATATTAAAAATAATAATAAAAAAAAAGGTTATTCTCACCCTCCGACGTGCGTGCTGTCCTAGGCAGTGCAAGCGGCAGGTTCCGGTTCCAAAGATGCTATGCGAGAAGGATCTTCCATGACGTCACTGTGATGTGACTGCGACGTCATCACAGGTCCTGCGCTCATACCAACCCTGGGACCGGAAGCTGCCGCGTGCACCGCATACAGGCGACAGGACTACAAGGGGCCTTCGGAGGGTGAGTAAATGTTTATTTTTTATTTTTCAACCTGATACATACGTGGCTGGGCAATATACTATGTAACTAGCCAATATACTATGTGACTGGGCAGTATACTTCGTGTCTGTGCTGTATACTACGTCGCTGTGCAATATACTACGTGGATCTGTGCTGTATACTACGTCGCTGTGCAATATACTACGTGGCTCTGTGCTGTACACTACGTCGCTGTGCAATATACTACGTGGCTGGGCAAAATACTACGTCACTGGGCAATATACTACGTAACTGGGCAATATACTACGTGACTGAGCAATATACTACGTGACTGGGCAATGTACTACGTGACTGGGCAATATACTACGTGGTTGGGCAATATACTACGTCACTGGGCAATATATTACGTGGCTGGGCAATATATTACGTCACTGGGCAATATACTACGTGACTGGGCAATATACTATGTGGCTGGGCAATATACTACGTGGCTGTGCAATATACTACGTGGACATGCATATTCTAGAATACCCGATGCGTTAGAATCGGGCCACCATCTAGTACAGAATAATGAGTAACATATATTGCTCCATACAGAATAATGGACCCCATGCAATGCTCCATACAGTATAATGAGCCACATGTAATGCTCCATACAGTACAATGAGCCACATATATTGCTCCGTACAGTATTATGGGCACCATATATTGCTCCATTCAGAATAATAGGCCCCATATAATGCTCCATACAGAATAATGAGCCCCATATATTTATCCATACATAATAATAGACCTCATATAGTGCTCCATACAGTATAATGAACCACATATATTGCTCCATACAGAATGAGCCCCATATATTGCTCCATACAGTATATAATAGGCCCCATATATTGCTCCATACAGTATAATGAGCCCCATGTATTACTCCGTACTGTCTAATGGGCCCCATATATTGCTCCATACAGAATGGGTCCCATATAATGTTCCATACAGTACATGATGGGCTCCATATAATGCTCCAGTATAAGATGGGCCCCATATATTGCTCCATATATAGCGGGCTCCATATAATGCTCTATACAGTTTAGGATGGGCCCCATAGAGTATAATGAACCCCATATATTGCTCCTTACAGTATAATGGGCCCCAAATAATGGTCCATATAGTATAATAAGCCTCACATAATGCTCCATACAGTATATGATGGGCCCCATATAATGCTCCATATAGAATATTTCCCTGTTAATAATACTTCATATATAATGGGCCCCATATATAATGCTCCAATGTATGATGTGCCCATATCATGCTCCATATATAATTGGCCCCATATATGATGCTCCAGTGTATGATGGTCCCCATATATAATGCTCCAAACATAAAAAAAATTAAATACTCACCTCTCATTACTGGGTGCTGCTCTGCTCCGGACTCCTCAGCATCGTCGTCTTCCAGCTCTCTGAACTGTGACTGCTCAGGCAGAGGGCACACAGACGTGACGTCATCGGGCCCTCTGACCTGAACGTCACAGTCATCAAACGCCACAGCGGTGGGCTGGGAGAGATAAGTATCACAAGTGCTGGGACTGATCAAGTGGAGAGACCCACTCACGGGTGTGTGCACAGAAACCGGGCCCCATAGTGCGCAGGTGCCCCCAACAGCGAATGGGGCCCCCCGCCTGCTCAGGGCCATGGCACGTGCCCGGGTACACCGTGTGCTGACACTGGCCCTGATACCCTGCAACGTTGGTGCCTAAGCATAGTGCCCAGCTAAACAGCACCCCATTACCAGCTTGGCCAAAGCCATAGAAGAGTCAGCAGCTTCAGTACGGAAGATTTATTTAACCCCTTAATCCCATTGGACGTACTATCCCGTCGAGGTGACCTGGGACTTAATTCCCAGTGACGGGATAGTACGTCCAGTGTGATCAGCCCCATGAGCACGGCCGATCGTGGCCGTGTGTCAGCTGACTATCGCAGCTGACATCCGGCACTATGTGCCAGGAGTGGTCACGGACCGCTCCTGGCACAATAACCCCGGGAACACTGCGATTGTGCAGGGAGGGGGCTCCCTGCGTGCTTCCCTGACACCTTCGGAGCAACGTGATGTGATTGCGTTGCTCCGAGGGTCTCCTACCTCCTTTCAAGAGCCTGGGAAGCCTCCCTGCAGTGCCTGTGTGATTGCTGATCTGAAACAGTGCACTGCAAAGTGTCAGATCAGCGATCTGTCACTATAATGTGATGTCCCCCCCTGGGGCAATGTAAACAATTTAAAAAAATAATATTTACATGTGTAAAAACAAACAAACCTAAATAATGAAAAAATATACATATATTGTTCCAATAAATACATTTCTTTATTTAAATAAAAAAAACTATAAAAGTAAACATACTTAGTATCGCTGCGTCCGTAACGACTCAACCTATAAAAGTGTCCCACTAGTTAACCCCTTCAGTGAACACCGTAAAAAAAAAACGAGGCAAAAAAGCGACGCTTTATTATCATACCGCCAAGCAAAAAGTGGAGTAACACGCGATCAAAAAGACAGATATAAATAACCATGGTACTGCTGAAAACGTCATCTTATGCCGCAAAATACGAGCCATGACACAGCGTCATCAACGAAAAAATAAAAAAGTTATAGTCCTCAGAATAAAGCGATGCAAACATAATTATTTTTTATATAAAATAGTTTTTATCGTATAAAAGCGCCAAAACATGAAAAAAATATAAATGAAGTATCGCTGTAATCATTCTGACCCGAAGAATAAAACTGCTTTATCAATTTTACCAAACGTGGAACGGTATAAACGCCTCCTCCAAAAGAAATTCATGAATAGCTGGTTTTTGGTCATTCTGCCTCACAAAAATCTGAATAAAAAGCGATCAAAAAATGTCATGTGCCCAAAGAGTATGCAAATAAAAAAGTCAACTCATCCTGCAAAAAACAAGACCTCACATGACTCTGTGGACCAAAATATGGAAAAATTATAGCTCTCAAAATGTGGAGACGCAAAAACTATTTTTTGCAATAAAAAGTGTCTTTTAGTGTGTGATGGCTGCCAATCATAAAAATCCGCAAAAAAACCCACTATAAAAGTAAATCGAACCCCCTTCATCACCCCCTTAGTTAGGGAAAACTAATAAAATTTTAAAAAAATGTATTTATTTCCATTTTCCCATTAGGGTTAGGGTTAGGGTTGGGGCTAAAGTTAGGGTTAGGGTTGAGGCTAAAGTTAGGGTTAGGGTTGGGGCTAAAGTTAGGGTTTGGATTACATTTATGGTTGGGATTAGGGTTGGGATTAGGATTAAGGGTGTGGTTAGAGTTATGGTTGGGATTAGGGTTAGGGGTGTGTTTGGGTTAGGGTTTCGGTTAGAATTGGGGGGTTTCCACTGTTTAGGCACATCAGGAGCTCTCCTAATGCGACATGGCATCCGAACTCAATTCCATCCAATTCTGCTTTGAAAATGTAAAACAGTGCTCCTTCCCTTCCGAGCTCTCCCGTGCACCCAAACATGGGTTTACCCCAGCTTATGGGGTATCAGCATACTCATGTCAAATTGGACAACAACTTTGGGGGTCCAATTACTCCTGTTACCCTTGGGAAAATACAAAACTGGGGCTAAAAAATAATTTTTGTGGAAAAAAAAAAGATTTTTTCTTTTCACGGCTCTGCGTTATAAACTGTAGCGAAACATTTGGGGGTGCAAAGTTCTCACAACACATCTAGATAAGTTTCTTGGGGGGTCTAGTTTCCAATATTGGGTCACTTGTGGGGGGTTTCTACTGTTTAGATACATTAGGGGATCTGCAAATGCAACGTGACGCCTGCAGACCAATCCATCTAAGTCTGCATTCCAAACAGCGCTCCTTCCCTTCTGAGCTCTGCCATGCACCCAAACATTGGTTCCCCCCACATATGGGGTATCAGCATACTCAGAATAAATTGGACAACAACTTTTGGAGTCCATTTTCTCCTGTTCCCCTTGGGAAAATACAAAACTGGGGGCTAAAAAATTATTTTTGTGAAAAAAAAATAATTTTATTTTCACGGTTCTGCGTTATAAACTGTAGTGAAATACTTGGAGGTTCAAAGTTTTCACAACACATCTAGATAAGTTCCTTAGGGGGTCTTCTTTCCAAAATGGTGTCACTTGTGGGGGTTTCCACTGTTTAGGCACATCAGGGGCTCTCCAAATGCAACATGGCATCCGATCTCAATTCCAGCCAATTCTGCGTTGAAAATGTAAAACAGTGCTCCTTCCCTTCCGAGCTCTCCCGTGCGCCTAAACATGGGTTTACCCCAGCATATGGGGTATCAGCGTACTCATGTCAAATTGGACAACAACTTTGGGGGTCCAAATTCTCCTGTTACCCTTGGAAAATACAAAACTGGGGCTAAAAAATTATTTTTGTGGAAAAAAGATTTTTTCTTTTCACGGCTCTGTGTTATAAACTGTAGTGAAACACTTGGGGGTGCAAAGTTCTCACAACACATCTAGATAAGTTCCTTGGGGGGTCTAGTTTCCAATATGGGGTCACATGTGGGGGGTTTCTACTGTTTAGGTTCCTCAGGGACTCTGCAAATGCAACGTGACGCCTGCAGACCAATCCATCTAAGTCCTCATTCCAAACGGCGCTCCTTCCCTTCTGAGCTCTGCCATGCACCCAAACGGTGGTTCTCCCCACATATGGGGTATCAGCGTACTCAGAATAAATTGGACAACAACTTTTGGGGTCCAATTTCTCCTGTTCCCCTTGGGAAAATACAAAACTGGGGGCTAAAAAAAAATTTTTGTGAAAAAAAAATAATTTTTATTTTCACGGCTCTGCGTTATATGCTGTAGTGAAACACTTGGAGGTTCAAAGTTTTCACAACACATCTAGATAAGTTCCTTAGGGGGTCTTTCCAAAATGGTGTCACTTGTGGGGGTTTCAATGTTTAGGCATATCAGGGACTCTCCAAACACGACATGGTGTCCTATCGCAATTCGACTCAATTTTGCATTGAAAAGTCAAATGGCGCTCCTTCCCTTCCAAGCTCTGCCATGCGCCCAAACAGTGGTTTACCCCCACATATGGGGTATCAGCGTACTCAGAACAAATTTTACAACAGTCTTTACGGTCCAATTTCTCCTGTTACCATTGGTAAAATAAAACATATTGGAGCTGAATTAAATTTTTTGTGAAAAAAAGTTAAATGTTCATTTTTTTTAACCCCTTCATGACCCAGCCTATTTTGACCTTAATGACCTGGCCGTTTTTTGCAATTCTGACCAGTGTCCCTGTATGAGGTAATAACTCAGGAACGCTTCAATGGATCCTAGCGGTTCTGTTTTTTCGTGACATATTGGGCTTCATGTTAGTGGTAAATTTAGGTCAATAAATTCTGTGTTTATTTGTGATAAAAACGGAAATTTGGCGAAAATTTTGAAAATTTTGCAATTTTCACATTTTGAATTTTTATTCTGTTAAACCAGAGAGTTATGTGACACAAAATAGTTAATAAATAACATTTCCCACATGTGTACTTTACATCAGCACAATTTTGGAAACAAAATTTTTTTTTGCTAGGAAGTTATAAGGGTTAAAATTTGACCAGCGATATCTCATTTTTACAACGAAATTTACAAAACCATTTTTTTAGGGACCACCTCACATTTGAAGTCAGTTTGAGGGGTCTATATGGCTGAAAATACCCAAAAGTGACACCATTCTAAAAACTGCACCCCTCAAGGTGCACAAAACCACATTCGAGAAGTTTATTAACCCTTCAGGTGCTTCACAACAGCAGAAGCAACATGGAAGGAAAAAATGAACATTTAACTTTTTAGTCACAAAAATGATCTTTTAGCAACAATTTTTTAATTTTCCCAATGGTAAAAGGAGAAACTGAACCACAAAAGTTGTTGTCCAATTTGTCCTGAATACGCTGATCCCTCATATGTGGGGGTAAACCACTGTTTGGGTGCACGGCAGGGCTTGGAAGGGAAGGAGCGCCATTTGACTTTTTGAATGAAAAATTGGCTGCACTCTTTAGCGGACACCATGTCGCGTTTGGAGAGCCCCAGTGTGCCTAAAAATTGGAGCTCCCCCACATGTGACCCCATTTTGGAAACTAGACACCCCAAGGAACTTATCTAGATGCATAGTGAGCACTTTAAACCCCCAGGTGCTTCACAAATTGATCCGTAAAAATGAAAAAGTACTTTTTTTTCACAAAAAAAATCTTTTAGCCTCAATTTTTTCATTTTTACATGGGCAACAGGATAAAATGAATCCTAAAATTTGTTGGGCAATTTCTCCTGAGTACACCGATACCTCACATGTGGGGGTAAACCACTGTTTGGGCACATGGTAAGGCTCGGAAGGGAAGGAGAGCCATTTGACTTTTTGAATGAAAAATTATCTCTATCGTTAGCGGACACCATGTCGCGTTTGGAGAGACCCTGTGTGCCTAAACATTGGAGCTCCCCCACAAGTGACCCCATTTTGGAAACTGGACCCCTTAAGGAACTTATCTAGATGCCTAGTGAGCACTTTAAACCCTCAGGTGCTTCACAAATTGATCCGTAAAAATGAAAAAGTACTTTTTTTCACAAAAAAATTATTTTGCCTCAATTTTTTCATTTTCACATGGGCAATAGGATGAAATGGATCCTAAAATTTGTTGGGCAATTTCTCCCGAGTACGTCGATACCTCACATTTGGGGGTAAACCACTGTTTGGGCACATGGTAGGGCTCGGAAGGGAAGGCGCGCCTTTTGGCTTTTTGAATGGAAAATTAGCTCCAATTGTTAGCGGACACCATGTCGCGTTTGGAGAGCCCCTGTGTGCCTAAGCATTGGAGCTCCCCCACAAGTGACCCCATTTTGGAAACTAGACCCCCCAAGGAACTTATCTAGATGCATACTGAGCACTTTAAACCCCCAGGTGCTTCACAGAAGTTTATAACACAGAGCCATGAAAATAAAAAATAATTTTTCTTTCCTCAAAAATGATTTTTTAGCCTGAAATTTCCTATTTTGCCAAGGGTAGTAGGAGAAATTGGACCCCAAATAATGTTGTCTAGTTTGTCCTGAGTACACAGATACCCCATATGTGGGGGTAAACCACTGTTTGGGCGCACGGCAGGGCTCGGAAGGGAAGGCATGCCATTTGGCTTTTTAAATGGAAAATTAGCTCCAATCATTAGCGGACACCATGTCGCGTTTGGAGAGCCCCTGTGTGCATAAACATTGGAGATCCCTCACAAATGACCCCATTTTGGAAACTAGACCCAGAAAGGAAACTTATCTAGATATGTGGTGAGCACTTTCAACCCCCAAGTGCTTCACAGAAGTTTATAACGCAGAGCCGTGAAAATAATAAATACGTTTTCTTTCCTCAAAAATAATTTTTTAGCCCAGAATTTTTTTTTCCCAAGGGTTACAAGAGAAATTGGACCCCGAAAGTTGTTGTCCAGTTTCTCCTGAGTACGCTGATACCCCATGTGTGGGGGTAAACCACTGTTTGGGCACACGTCGGGGCTCAGAAGGGAAGTAGTGACTTTTGAAATGCAGACTTTGATGGAATGGTCTGCGGACGTCACGTTGCACTTGCAGAGCCCCTGGTGTGCCTAAACAGTGGAAACCCCCCAAAAGTGACCCCATTTTGTAAACTAGACCCCCCAAGGAACTTATGTAGATATGTGGTGAGCACTTTGAACCCCCAAGTGCTTCACAGACGTTTACAACGCAGAGCCGTGAAAATAAAAAATCATTTTTCTTTCCTCAAAAATGATGTTTTAGCAAGCAATTTTTTATTTTCTCAAGGGTAACAGGAGAAATTGGATCCCAATAATTGTTGTGCAGTTTGTCCTGAGTATGCTGGTACCCCATATGTGGGGGTAAACCACTGTTTGGGCACACGTCGGGGCTCGGAAGTGAGGGAGCACCATTTGACTTTTTGAATACAAGATTGGCTGGAATCAATGGTGGCGCCATGTTGCGTTTGGAGACCCCTGATGTGCCTAAACAGTGGAAACCCCTCAATTCTACCTCCAACACTAACCCCAACACACCCCTAACCCTAATCCCAACTGTAGCCATAACCCTAATTACAACCCTAACCCCAAAACACTCCTAACCACGACCCTAACCCCAACACACCCCTAACCCTAACCACAACCCTAATTCTAACCCTAAGGGTATGTGCCCACGTTGCGGATTCGTGTGAGATTTTTCAGCACCATTTTTTACAAATCCGCGGGTAAAAGGCACTGCGTTTTACCTGCGGATTTACCGCGGATAGCCAGTGTTTTTTGTGCGGATTTCACCTGCGGATTCCTATTGAGGAACAGGTGTAAAACGCTGCGGAATCCGCACAAAGAATTGACATGCTGCGAAAAATACAACGCAGCGTTTCCGCACGGTATTTTCCGCACCATTGGCACAGCGGATTTGGCTTTCCATATGTTTACATGGTACTGTAAACCTGATGGAACACTGCTGCGAATCCGCAGCCAAATCCGCACCGTGTGCACATAGCCTAATTCTAAAGGTATGTGCACACGCTGCGGAAAATGCTGCGGATCCGCAGCAGTTTCCCTTGAGTTTACAGTTCAATGTAAACCTATGGGAAACAAAAATCGCTGTACACATGCTGCAGAAAAACTGCACAGAAACGCAGCGGTTTACATTCCGCAGCATGTCACTTCTTTCTGCGGATTCCGCAGCGGTTTTACAACTGCTCCAATAGAAAATCGCAGTTGTAAAACCACAGTGAAATGCGCCGAAAAACCGCGGTTTAGCACTGCGGATTTATCAAAATCCGCTGCGGAAAAATCCGCAGAGGACCAGAATACGTGCACATACCGAAACTCTAACCCTAACCCTAACCCTAGTTCTAACTCCAACCTTAGTGGAAAAAAAAAATTCTTTATTTTATTATTGTCCCTACCTATGGGGGTGACAAAGGGGGGGTCATTTACTGTTTTTTTTTATTTTGAGGTTTTATCACAGTGATCAAAATTCACATTGGAATGAATCTGCCGGCCGGCAGATTTGGCGGGCGCACTGCGCATGCGCCCGCCATTTTGGAAGATGGCGGCGCCCAGGAAAGAAGACGGACGGACCCCGGGAGGCTCGGTAAGTATGATGGCGTGGGGGTGGAGCACGGGGGGGTGGATCGGAACACGGGGGGGTGGATCGGAACACGGGGGGGTGGATCGGAGCACGGGGGGGTGGATCGCAGTGCGAGGGGGTGGATCGCAGTGCGGGGGGGTGGATCGTAGTGCAGGGGGGGTTGGATTGGAGCACGGGGGAGCGGACAGGAGGACGGGGGAGCGGAGCACAGGACGGAGGGGAGCGGACCACAGATCGGGGGCTGGGGGGGGCGATCGGTGGGGTGGGGGCACATTAGTGTTTCCAGCCATGGCCGATGATATTGCAGCATCGGCCATGGCTGGATTGTAATATTTCACCGTTTTTTTAGGTGAAATATTACAAATCGCTCTGATTGGCAGTTTCACTTTCAACAGCCAATCAGAGCGATCGTAGCCACGGGGGGTGAAGCCACCCCCCCTGGCTAAAGTACAACTCCTCCTGTCCCTGCAGGCTGGGTGAAATTACAGTTAACCCTTTCACCCGGCCTGCAGGAGCCCAATCCAGCCATAACGCATATGCTGCGTCACAGGTCGGAATGGCACAGGTTTTCATGATGCATTCGGTGCGTCAAAGGTCGGGAAGGGGTTAAACATTCCAAAAATTCCTGTGAAACACCTGAAGGGTTAATAAACTTATTGAATGTGGTGTTGAGCACTTTGAGATGTGCAGTTTTTAGACTGGTGTCATACTTGGTTATTTTCTATCATATAAACCCCTCAAAGTGACTTCAAATGTGGTGTGGTCCTTAAAAAAATGGTGTTGTAAAAATGGGAAATTGCTGGTCAACTTTTAACCCTTATAACTCCCTAACAAAACAAAAAAATTGTTCCAAAATTGTGCTAATGTAAAGTAGACATGTGGGAAATGTTACAAATATTTTGTGTGACATATCTCTGTGATTTAAGGGCATAAAAATTAAAAGTTGGAAAATTGCGAATCTTGCCTTGCGCAGGCGTGTACTACGGAGGACAGAGAATGAACTTCAATCCAATATTGCGGCCAGCATGCAGCCAGCGGGTAAGGAAAGGGTGAATCAAACACCCGAAAACTCCGCCCATATGACCCAAAACTGGTCCCGCCAAATTCAGGTGACAGGTGCCCTTTAAATGTCAATAGCAATATAAGACCACTACAAACCAAAACTCAGGTACTGTGTCAGTGTGACACTTCTGCACACAAGGTAATAATCTAAAAGCTAAGATAGAAAAAATGCAAATATTAAAAATCTTTAACTCAACCTTGAGTAATATCAAAATTAAGTTAATTTGTACATTTGTCTCATTTTACTGGCACCAAAATCCAGGGCAATCATTTCGGGCAAGGCGTTTTATTCTGACTGTGAGAAAATACCTTTTCCACCTCGCTGTTTTTACATTTGATTGATTTATTGTAGTCTACATATTTTTTTTTTTTTTTTTGCCTGGGTTCACCCACTGCTTTCTTGCATAAAATCTCACCACTGGTTATTACTCATGCTAAATTAGTGTATACAACACAGACAGCAATAGTAATCTGCTGCTCAATAGCAGCTCAATATATTAACACGAGCCCCCCTTGAGACAAGAACACTGAGACAGTATAAAGGCTAATGCCCTGGATATGAATGCAAATAGCCGGCAATGAGCACGTTGGAACTAAGCACAGATTTGCCTGAACTGCTTTGTGTGCAGGAGAGCTGTGCTTTAATTAAGAGTTTGCATTAAACACATAAGAGGAGAAGCCAAAAGATAATTCCTCCTATGGATTCATAGTAACAAACAGTCCCTGATCTCGGTGAATTGTCCCACAGCGGTAAGTAGTCTTAATATAGATCAACAAAGTGGCAGAGCTGAAGTTGGATTTCACTCTGTTAGTTCTTATTACATATTATTATATGAAAGACGATGTATGAGCTTAAAAACTATCCCCCTGTTCATTAGGAGTGCAGTAAGGAAATAACTAAAATTGCTTCTATTGGTTGTATAGTTGTGTTTTTCTGATCTGGTGTATCTCCATCGTTAAAGGGTATATCGGGGACTATATGAAAAACATAAAAATGTGCCTATGCACTAACAGGCAGGTAATTGCTTCCTACCTGCCTGTTGTTTATGGGGCCATTCATCCTCAAAATAAAGCGGTCACAGACCGCTCCTGCCGACGATTTTGTTGCCAATGCTGATGCGACGGGGCATGAATTCCGACATCATTCTAACTGACAGCTGGCAAGAATCCAGCTGTCAATCAGAATGACATCAAAAGTCTTGGAAGGGAAGGAGCGTGATTTAACTTTTTGAATGTAAAATTTCCTGGAATCATTAGCGGATGTCATGTCCCATTTGGAGAGCCCCTGATGTGCCTAAACAGAGGAAACCTCCCACAAATTACTCCATTCTGGAAACTACACCCCTAAAGAAATTTATTTAGGTGTGTGGTGAGCACCTTGAACCCCCAGGTGGTTCACAGAAGTTTATAACGTTGAGCCGTGAAAATAATAAAATCACATTTTTCCCACAAAAATGTTATTTTAGCCCCAAATTTTGCATCTTCATAAGGGTAACAGGAGAAATTGCACCATACAATTCATAGTGCAATTTCTCCTGTGTATGCCAATACCCCATATGTGGGGGAATACTACTTTTGAGGCACAAGGGAAGAGGCGCCATATTGGAGTTCAGATTTTGCTGGAATGGTTTTAGGGTGCCATGTTAAATTGACAGAGCCTCTGAGGTGCCAGAACAACAGAAACCCCCTATATGTGAACTCATTTGAGGCCGGTTTCACAAGTCAGTGGCTCCGATACGTGTGGTGACAGTTTCCTCACGTACCAGAGACACTGACTCACGTAGACACATTAAAATGAATGTGTCTCTGCTCATGTTTTTTTTTTGTTTGTTTAAATTAAAGTTTGGGGTCAACTTGATTTTTCATCCCTTCTCTCCTGCAAACGCTGCTTTCAGCCGAGCAGGACAGAAGGGATGAATGCCGGCTTCAGCACCACACGCAGGGGACAGCGCTGTCTCTCCTGCACGGTCCTGTGGTCCTCAGGCAGCACACGGCTGCCGCACGTGTGCCACACTGATGTGCCATGTGAGCACACGGACACGGATAACTCCGGTACCGATTTCTCCGGTACCGGAATTATCTGGACGTGTGAGACTGGCCTCACAAACTACACCCCCTAATGAATTCATTTAGGTAGGGGTGCAGTGATCCTATTGACACCACATGTATCTCACAGAATTTTATAACATTGAGCGGTGAAGAAAGAATATAAATTACATTATTACCACTAAAATATTGTTTTAGCCCCAAGTTTTTAATTTTTCTAAGGGCTAATAGTATTTTTTTTTTACCACAAATTAAGGTCCATTTTTTCCTGAGTGCGACAATACCCTACCCGTAAGTTAGGTGGCTCTAATCCCTTCTGAAATGCCAATCATGTGATTTAGGTACACTGTGGGGATCAGAAAGCAAGGGGAATTTGGATTTATGAGCAGAAAATTTGCAAATTTTCTTTTGGAGGGTGAGGAGTCTTTTTGCTTTTCCAGAGCTTTTGTACTACCAGTAATGTGGAAGCCCCCTTATATTTCAATTAAGAGATCACAGACCTCAGAGGGGACTGAAAAGACGGACACCACCGGATCACAGGTCAGACGGCATCCACAGTGCCTCCATCTACCTCATTGTAGGGAATCTTCTGGTGAGGGTTCCGTCTGAATCATGTAAGAGCTAAGTGTAAGTGCTAAGCACAGAGCGCAGGATAAATGTGTGGCATGCATTACTGTGATCTTTGGGAGACAGAATAAAAAAATCAACGGAAGATTAAGAATTGGTTTTATGTATTTTTTACGCAATTTCTTGTGTGGAATAACTGATTAGGCGACTTTTTTCTTCGGGTCAGTGTGATTACAACGATACCAGATTTATATAGGGTTTTCATGTTTGTCAGCTGTCACACTAAAAGACGCTTTGTAATGCTAAATATGCTTTCACCATATTTTGAGAGCTATAATTTTTCCATATTTTGGCCCATAGAGTCATGTGAGGGATTGATTATTGTGGGACGAGTTGTCTTTTTAATTGGTACCATTTTCAGACACATGACAATTTTTGATGGCTTTCTATTCTGATTTTTGGGAGGCAGAATGAAGAAAAACCAGCAATTCAGGATTTTTTTTTTTTTGGGGGGGGAGGCGGGATTTGACACAATATAAACTATTTCATACAAAAAAATATTTTAGCATCGGCTTATTCTGAGAGCTATAACTTTTTTATTTTTCTGCTGATAGAGCTGTATGGCAGCTTGTTTTTTGTAGGACAAGATGATGTTTTCAGCAGTACAATTTTTATACATATCTGTCTTTTTAATTACCTGTTATTCCACTTTTTGTTCGGCGGAATGATAAAGCATTGTTTTTGCCTTGTTTTTTTATTTATTTTATTATTGTGTTCACTAAAGGGGTTAACTAGTAGGACAGTTTTATAGCTCAGGTCGTTCCAGACGTGGCAATACCAAATATGTGTACTTTTATTGCTTATATTTTTTTTTCCATACAATTATTTATTTATGGGTACAATATCTTTTGATTTTTTTATCATTATTTTTAATTGATTTTACAATTATTTTTCAAAAATTGTTTACTTTTTTTACGTTTTTTACTTTGTCCCACTATGGTACTATCATTTTTAGCAACTCTGAGAACAGGTCACGGAAGCGGAAATGGAAATGGAAGCGGAAGCTGCAACAGCTCCTTACACTGTTGCCTCTGGGCCAACGTTAGATTCGCTGCAATGGTGACATTGTCTACTGTGGCTTTGTGACTGGCTCCCAGGCAAGGGGTTTCCAGCGATTCTCAGTGTTGCCAGGGCTTGAGCAAGTTCACATGATAGACTTGGTGCAACTTCCTTTAACCTGGCTGGTGTGCCTTGTGTGATGTGGCTGCAGTGCAGTGTAGCACAACCTCCACCAGGAGGTGTTGGCGAGGAAAGAGAGACCTCACACTCACAGGGCAGCAACACTGAGCAGCCGCACAGGGGTCACAGGTAACGAAAGAATGGTCAGGCGAGCAGAGACAGAACCTGTCAGGACTCAGGAGCAGAAGTACCAGAAGTAACAGCAAAGCATGTAGTCAGAGACAAGCCAGAAGTCAGAGCCAAACGGGAGCGCTGTATCGAAAACGACACATAAGACGAAGTTGGGGTATATGCCAGAGAGTCAAAGCCAGTTGGGGAACGTGCTATCAGAGACAGAAAACAAGAGGTGGGGTTCAGAGATCAGGCTGAGTCATACACTGTAGGGAAACAATCAGACGAACACTTAATCAGGGAAAGGGAACAGGTATAATACAAATACTTGAAGTCAGAGGCAGAAGGATCACCAGGGTATACGGATCAGCTGCTCTAGCCTGGAAGCATGAACTATCACTGACTCTGGGCAGCAGACTGCAGAGGACTTAAAAAGCCCAGCCAGCTCCAAAACGAGGCCAAGGGGAATTAACCCCGTATGACCCGTCCATTGAGACGATAGCAGAAAACAAACCCCAAACTGGATCATGACACCTTGTAGCTCACCTTGCCCAGTTTTTCCACAACCTCTTATTTGCCTTGCCACTTGGCTAGGAACTTGCTCTCCACTGTGGGAATAAGCACTAGCATGCCGTCCCCGGGCTGGAACTGCCTCAGCCTGATCATTAATACACCCTTGCCTGTACCTCCTGTGCCTGGAGAAGATGCTCCTTCACAATAGGCATCACTTTCACCATCCTCTCCTGCCATTGGGCGACATGCTCTATGATGCTTCGGTGTGGTGTAACCTCAGCTTCCCAGGTTTCCTTGGCAAAGTCCAGAAGCCCTCCCGGGTGTCAACCATACATACGCTCGAACGTCGAGAAGCCAGTAGAGTGTTGTGAATTCTGTGGCTGAGTTCACTTCTGTGGTCACAAGTGGTATTGCAGTCTCTGGGCTTCCTCCCTCAGGTGTTTTGGTGAGCTCGTTGGCTGCCTTGCTATTTAGCTCCACCTGAGTCTGTCTTCCTTGCTCCTTGTCAATGTTCCAGTGTTGGATCTGAGCTACTGCATCTTTCCTTGGGCCTGCTGCTCTGCTAGATAAGTGCTTCTAGTTTGTTTTCTGTTTTTTCTGTCCAGCTTGCTATTAACTTTTGCTGGAAGCTCTGAGAAGCAAAGGGGTGCACCGCCGTGCTGTTAGTTCGGCACGGTGGGTCTTTTTGCCCCTTTGCGTGGTTTTCGTTTTAGGGTTTTTTGTAGACTGCATAGTTCTCTTTGCTATCCTCGCTCTGTCTAGAATATCGGGCCTCACTTTGCTGAATCTATTTCATTCCTACGTTTGTCTTTTCATCTTGCTAACAGTCATTATATGTGGGGGGCTTGCGGTGTCCTATTCCGTTGAGAGGAATTGATGCTACTCCTTTGGCCAAGAATAAGCCTCAGTACTGGGCCCAGCTGACCATGTGCATGGCTCCTGCACATCAGGAAGTTATTCGCTTTCTGGTACTGCATAATTTGCATGATGTGGTCGTGTTGGGGTTGCCATGGCTACAAACCCATAATCCAGTATTGGATTGGAACTCTATGTCGGTAACCAGCTGGGGTTGTCAGGGAGTACATGGTGATGTTCCATTTTTGTCTATTTCGTCATCCATTCCTTCTGACATCCCAGAGTTCTTGTCGGACTTTCAGGATGTATTTGAAGAGTCCAAGTCTGATGCCCTACCTCCGCATAGGAATTGTGATTGTGCTATCGATTTGATTCCTGGTAGTAAATTCCCTAAGGGTCGTTTATTTAATTTGTCCGTACCTGAACACACCGCTATGCGCAGTTATGTGAAGGAGTCCCTGGAGAAGGGACATATTCGCCCATCGTCGTCACCATTGGGAGCAGGGTTCTTTTTTGTAGCCAAGAAGGATGGTTCGCTAAGACCGTGTATTGATTACCGCCTTCTTAATAAGATCACTGTTAAGTTTCAGTATCCCTTGCCATTGATTTCTGACTTGTTTGCTCGGATTAAGGGGGCTAGTTGGTTCACCAAGATAGATCTTCGTGGTGCGTATAATCTGGTGAGAATCAGGCAGGGAGATGAATGGAAAACGGCATTTAATACGCCCGAGGGTCATTTTGAGTATCTGGTGATGCCGTTCGGACTTGCCAATGCTCCATCTGTTTTTCAGTCTTTTATGCATGACATTTTCCGTGAGTATCTGGATAAATTCTTGATTGTTTACTTGGATGACATTTTGATCTTCTCAGATGATTGGGAGTCTCATGTGAAGCAAGTCAGAATGGTTTTCCAGGTACTGCGTGCTAATTCCTTGTTCGTGAAGGGATCAAAGTGTCTCTTCGGTGTGCAGAAAGTTTCATTTTTGGGGTTCATCTTTTCCCCTTCTACTATCGAGATGGATCCGGTTAAGGTTCAGGCCATCCAGGATTGGACTCAGCCGACATCTCTAAAAAGTCTGCAGAAATTCCTGGGCTTTGCTAATTTTTATCGTCGCTTCATCTGTAATTTTTCTAGCATTGCCAGACCATTGACCGATTTGACCAAGAAGGGTGCTGATTTGGTTAATTGGTCTTCTGCTGCCGTGGAAGCTTTTCAGGAGTTGAAGCGTCGTTTTTGCTGTGCCCCTGTGTTGTGTCAACCTGATGTTTCTCTTCCGTTCCAGGTCGAGGTTGATGCTTCTGAGATTGGTGCAGGGGCGGTTTTGTCACAGAGAGGTTCTGGTTGCTCAGTGTTCAAACCATGTGCTTTCTTTTCCAGGAAATTTTCTGCTGCTGAGCGTAATTATGATGTGGGCAACCGAGAGTTGCTGGCCATGAAGTGGGCATTCGAGGAGTGGCGTCATTGGCTTGAGGGTGCTAAGCATCGCGTGGTGGTTTTGACTGATCATAAGAACCTTACTTATCTTGAGTCTGCCAAGCGCTTGAATCCTAGACAGGCCCGTTGGTCGTTATTTTTTGCTCGTTTTGATTTTGTGATTTCATACCTTCCGGGCTCTAAAAATGTGAAGGCGGATGCTCTGTCTAGGAGTTTTGTGCCCGACTCTCCGGGGTTATCTGAGCCGGCGAGTATCCTCAAGGAAGGAGTCATTGTGTCTGCCATCTCCCCTGATTTGCGGAGAGTGTTGCAGAAATTTCAGGCTAATAAACCTGATCGTTGTCCGGCCGAGAAACTGTTCGTCCCTGATAGGTGGACTAGTAAAGTTATCTCTGAACTTCATTGTTCGGTGCTGGCCGGTCATCCAGGAATCTTTGGTACCAGGGAGTTGGTTGCTAGATCCTTCTGGTGGCCATCTCTGTCACGGGATGTGCGTGCTTTTGTGCAGTCCTGTGGAATTTGTGCTAGGGCTAAGCCCTGCTGTTCACGTGCCAGTGGGTTGCTTTTGCCCTTGCCGGTCCCGAAGAGGCCTTGGACACATATTTCGATGGATTTCATTTCTGACCTTCCCGTTTCTCAAAAAATGTCGGTCATTTGGGTGGTCTGTGATCGCTTTTCTAAAATGGTCCATCTGGTGCCCTTGGTTAAATTGCCTTCCTCCTCTGATTTGGTGCCTTTGTTCTTCCAGCATGTGGTTCGTTTACATGGCATTCCTGAGAATATTGTTTCTGACAGAGGTTCCCAGTTTGTCTCGAGGTTCTGGCGAGCCTTTTGTGGTAGGATGGGCATTGACCTATCTTTCTCCTCGGCCTTCCATCCTCAGACTAATGGCCAGACCGAACGAACCAATCAGACCTTGGAAACATATCTGAGATGTTTTGTTTCCGCTGACCAGGATGATTGGGTGTCATTTTTGCCGTTGGCTGAGTTCGCCCTTAATAATCGGGCCAGCTCGGCTACCTTGGTCTCTCCATTTTTCTGCAATTCTGGGTTCCATCCTCGTTTCTCTTCAGGACAGGTTGAGTCTTCGGACTGTCCTGGTGTGGATTCTGTGGTGGACAGGTTGCAGCAGATCTGGACTCAGGTGGTGGACAATTTGACCTTGTCCCAGGAGAAGGCTCAGCTTTTCGCTAATCGCAGACGCCGTGTGGGACCCCGACTTCGTGTTGGGGATCTGGTTTGGTTATCTTCTCGTCATATTCCTATGAAGGTTTCCTCTCCTAAATTTAAACCTCGTTTTATTGGTCCGTATAGGATTTCTGAGATTCTCAATCCGGTGTCTTTTCGTCTGACCCTCCCAGACTCCTTTTCCATACATAATGTATTCCATAGGTCGTTGTTGAGGAGATACGTGGCACCTATGGTTCCATCTGTGGAGCCTCCTGCCCCTGTTTTGGTGGAGGGGGAATTGGAGTATATTGTGGAGAAGATTTTGGATTCTCGTGTCTCTAGACGGAAACTCCAGTATCTGGTCAAATGGAAGGGTTATGCTCAGGAAGATAATTCCTGGGTTTTTGCCTCTGATGTCCATGCCCCAGATCTTGTTCGTGCCTTTCATGTGGCTCATCCTGGTCGGCCTGGGGGTTCTGGTGAGGGTTCGGTGACCCCTCCTCAAGGGGGGGGTACTGTTGTGAATTCTGTGGCTGAGTTCACTTCTGTGGTCACAAGTGGTATTGCAGTCTCTGGGCTTCCTCCCTCAGGTGTTTTGGTGAGCTCGTTGGCTGCCTTGCTATTTAGCTCCACCTGAGTCTGTCTTCCTTGCTCCTTGTCAATGTTCCAGTGTTGGATCTGAGCTACTGCATCTTTCCTTGGGCCTGCTGCTCTGCTAGATAAGTGCTTCTAGTTTGTTTTCTGTTTTTTCTGTCCAGCTTGCTATTAACTTTTGCTGGAAGCTCTGAGAAGCAAAGGGGTGCACCGCCGTGCTGTTAGTTCAGCACGGTGGGTCTTTTTACCCCTTTGCGTGGTTTTCGTTTTAGGGTTTTTTGTAGACTGCATAGTTCTCTTTGCTATCCTCGCTCTGTCTAGAATATCGGGCCTCACTTTGCTGAATCTATTTCATTCCTACGTTTGTCTTTTCATCTTGCTAACAGTCATTATATGTGGGGGGCTGCCTATTCCTTTGGGGTATTTCTCTGAGGTAAGTCAGGCTTGTATTTCTATCTTCAGGCTAGTCAGCTCCTCAGGCAGTGCCGAGTTGCATAGGTAGTTATAGGCGCAATCCACTGCTGCTTATAGTTGTGTGAGGATAGATCAGGTACTGCAGTCTACAGAGATTCCACGTCTCAGAGCTCGTCCTATTGTTTTTGGTTATTGCCAGATCTCTGTATGTGCGCTGATTACTGCACGCTGTGTTGCCTGATTGCCAGCCATAACAGTAGAGGCTTGAGGAACCTCTCTGATGGAAGAGAGAAGAAATGGAAGCAGGTAGTCACAGTCTCCACTGTCCTTCTCAATGACCTTTGTGAGCATGGCCTTTAAGGTTTTATTACAGCGCTCTACTAGGCTGTCAGTCTGCGGATGGTAAACTGATGTTCATAGCTGGGCAATCTGGAGGCCCCTACACAGCTCTTTCATCACCTTGCTCATAAAGTGGGTTCCCTGGTCTGTCAAAATCTCCTTCAGCAGGCCCATCCTCACAAAAACATGGACAAGTTCCAGGGCGATACTCTTGGCCAAAGAGTTCCTTAGTGGTACAGTCTCAGGGTACCAGGTCGCATAGTCCATGACTGCTAGGATATATTGGTGCTCTCATGCAGTCTTATCAAGAGGATGTACTAGGTCCATGGCAGTTCTCTCAAATGGGATCTCGATTACAGGTAATGACACCAGGGGACTTTGTAAGTGAGAATAGGGAGCAGTTATTTGGCAGGTGGGGCAGGACCTACAATAATTCAGGATCTCCCGGTAAAATCCCAGCCAATAGAGCCTCTGCATTTTCCTCTACTGCATTTTCTCTACCCCAGATGTCCCCCCAAAACATGCAAATGGGCCATGTCTAAAATTCTATGTCGGTAGGGTCCTGGAACCAACAGCTACTCCACTCTTTCACCTCCCCTCATTGTGGTCACCCGATACAATAATTCACCATTGACTGCACAGTGTGGGTACCTGGTGTCGGCCCCGCCCATAACCCCCCTAGATCAGGAACATTGGCCTCACTGGTCACTGTTTCATCCTCATCACCAGCTAGGACACACGAGCGGAACTCTTCCACTTCCGACTGCACTGGGGATTCATCAGGGTTGAGCTGGCTCCTGTCTGAGTCACTTGGCACCCCTGGTTTTCTCCACAAGTACCAGGACAGGCTGAAGTCCCGCCGGATTATCGCGGGGTGTAGCAAGTCTAGCTCGACCTCATGGGACTCCGTACCATGGCTTGTTTGTATCACCACTCTGGCAATAGGGTAGTCCTTGGCATTTCCATGGATACAGCAGACACCCACATGTTTCCGTGGGACCAACTGGTGGGGAAATGTTGCCCTTATCGGGATCATCAAAACTCCCTGAGTCCAAGTGTCCTGACACCAGTATTCCATTTATGGTTATGGAACATGACTCTACTACCCCTCTTTTGGGACTCAGGCTTGCACTGACTACCCCAGTATGGAGATGTTCCACCTCCCAGCTTCCCTAGGGACCTCTTGACCACCTGGTACCTTTCTACAAGGGTCACCAAATTATTAGCATTCCGGGGGTCTCCTTGGGCATCCCAGGTCTGCACCTGCCTGGGGAGAGAGTGAATAAATATGTCCATGACCACCCACTCAACCATCTGGGCTGGATTGGAGGACTCCAGCTTCAGTAATTTCTGGACCAGATGCAACAAGTCAAACATCTGAGAACAGGGAGGTTTGTCACCATAATACACCCAGTTATGAACCCTTTGGGCTCTGACAGACATAGTTGCCCCTGAGCGTGCCAATATCTCTGTTTTTAATTTGACTTATTAATGGACATTCTGTAAGGCCAAGTCAAAATAAGCTTTCTGAGGTTCACCTGTCAGATAGGGGGCCAGCATCTACGTCCACTGCTCCAGACACAGCCTCTCCCGCTTTGCAACCCATTCAAACGCAGTTAAAAATGCCTCCAGATCAACCCCTTGGGTCATCTTTTGCATGGCTCATCTTACCACTTTCCAGATGTACAAGTCATCACCTTGATGTGGGAGAGGGGCAGTCTCTCTTCTGCAGACATCTTCCACCAGGAGTTTCATCTGCTTTTGCTGCTGTTGAATCTGTTGCATCATAAGCTGGTTTGTCTCCTGCTGTACCTGCTGCTGCTCACAGAATTGTTGTTCTTGGCGCTGCTACTCCTCTCGATCCAGTTGGTGTTGCTGCTGTTGCTCAGAATCAGGTGCTTGATCAGCTCTATCGTTGTTCCATCCTTGTAGCTGCCTTTACCCAGGACATATGATTTATCCACAGCTGCTACCCGTGTCCCTGGAACATTGCCTGCAACCAAAACACCACTTGTGGAAGGTCGGCTCACTTAGCTGCTCCATGAGGTAGACACAGGAACATTTTAGGTTAAAGTCTCTGGATGGTTTATTACTAGTGTTGAGCATTCCAATACCGCAAGTATCGGGTATCGGCCGATACTTGCGGTATCAGAATTCCGATACCGAGATCCGATACTTTTGTGGTATCGGGTATCGGTATCGGATCCATAGGGATGTGTAAAATAAAGAATTAAAATAAAAAATATTGATATATTCACCTCTCCGGCGGCCCCTGGACATCACGCTGGTAACCGGCAGGCTTCTTTGTTTAAAATGAGCGCCTTTAGGACCTGCGAATGACGTCGCGGGTTCTGATTGGTCGCGTGCCGCTCATGTGACCGCCACGCGACCAATCAGAAGCCGCGACGTCATTCTCATTCACTAAACTCCTAATTCTAGGAATTAAGGATCTGCGAATGACGTCGCGGCTTCTGATTGGTCGCGTGGCGGTCACATGAGCGGCACGCGACCAATCAGAACCCGCGACGTCATTCGCAGGTCCTAAAGGCGCTCATTTTAAACAAAGAAGCCTGCCGGTTACCAGCGTGATGCCCAGGGGCCGCCGGAGAGGTGAATATATCAATATTTTTTATTTTAATTCTTTATTTTACACCTTAATATGGATCCCAGGGCCTGAAGGAGAGTTTCCTCTCCTTCAGACCCTGGGAACCATCAGAATACCTTCCGATACTTGGTGTCCCATTGACTTGTATTGGTATCGGATATCGGTATCGGCGATATCCGATATTTTTCGGGTATCGGCCGATACTATCCGATACCGATACTTTCAAGTATCGGACGGTATCGCTCAACACTATTTATTACTCATAGACCATAAAGCCCAAAATAGTTATAAAAATACACACATGGTAGCTCTCTCTGTAGCTTCATCCTGGAGGCTTCCTTCCTCCAAAACAGCACAGACAGAAAAAAACACGGGCTGGACTTTTAACTCCCTCCAACCCCACCCTTGAAGTAGAGATATGGTGAGTAGGCGTCTCATCCATCTCTGACCTACTCACCATGAAAGCCAAACACTGGAAATGACTGATTACTCTCAGCAAATATCATGCTGGAGTAAAATGTATGACTTTCATATCACGCAGGATAATAACCTGATAACCTTTGTGACACATATCTCCACTTACATATATAATGACCCTGATCGCGTTTCCTTAACTGAGTCTACACTGTGCCAACTTCGGAAAGTAGACCGGCTGGCATAGGAATATTGCTATGAGTTCCAGAGGTGGGTCATGGACACCAAGTGGAATTAGCCGCAGTCCGTAGTCAGTTCTGTGAGGAACTTACTGTAAGGGTGAAGGATGCCTTGTCTCTGTATGAGACTCCTGACTCCCTTGAGGCAGTCATGTCTCTGGCGATCTGGGTTGATCGCCATCTTTGCCAGAGACATTGGGAGGCATCTCTGTGTACTGGAGGTCCAGGGTCAAGGGAGGTCAGCACTGAGCCTACTGAGGAACCCATGCAGGTAGGTGCGGCATCTCACTCCCGTAAGTTGTCTATTGTCCATTGTAAAGGGGATGTGTTTCATCAGTGGATAAAAGAGCCATTTTGTAGGCACGTGTCCTTCCCGACCACATAGTAAACAACCGCCGGAAAACTAAATGGCCCAGATTGCAGGGAGGTGTACTTATAACCTTTGTGAGTAGGACACAGTTTTTTCTACCAGCCATAATCCACTTGGGTGGAATTAAGGTGGACATGTCTGCATATCTGAACAGCGAGGCGGGGTTTAATTTGATCAACGATAGGTTCGTCCAGGTCCAAGGCCTCATTTCACATACTCTGTCCAGACCCATACCGATACCCATAATTGCCATAGACTCTGCCCCCTTGATACAGGGGCATTTTACTCAAGTCATCCGAGACGTACAGCTTCAGATGGGGGCCATGCACACTGAGGTGTTAGGCTGTTATGTGCAAGAGGGTCTACCCTCGCCTGTGTTACTGGGACTTCCTTTACTCGCTCTGCACAATCCTGTAGTAGACTGTCAGACTCAGGAAGTAGTAAAATGGAGTGTGTATTGTCAAGGACGCTGCTTGGGTAACTGGTTTTCTAACGTGGATACCAGTCTATGCCTAGTTACCTGCCGGATTTTGGGGATGTGTTCTCAGAGCAGGGGTGCAAAGAACTCCCTCCCCATCATTCTTATAATTGCGGCATTAATCTCGTTCTTGGTGCCAAACTGCCAAAGAGCAGACTCTATAATATCTCTGGTCCAGAGAGTCAGGCCATGAAGGACTACATCGCGGAAAGCCTGGATAAAGTCATATAAGACCATCCTCATCCCCTATTGCAGCAGGGTTCATTTTTGTAAATAAAAAAGACGGGGGTTACGCCCTTGCCTGGATTTCTGTGAATTCAGTACGATCATTGTCTGTGATCGTTATCAGTTCCTTCTCATTCCCAAACTCTTTAATAAGAATGTAGGGGCAAAATGGTTCTCTAAGATGGACCTAAGGGGGTGTATAATCTCATCAGCATTAAAGAGGGGGATGAGTAGAAAATTGCGTTCAAGACACCTGAGGAGCACTATGAGAATCTGGTGTTGCTTTTTGGGTTGACAAATGCATCCGCCATATTTCAACACTTTATAAATGACATCTTTAGTCACCTAGTAAGCAGATTGGTGGTTATCTATCTGGATGACATATTAATTTATTTACCTAACCTTGAGTCACACCAGGTACATTTCAGGCTGATCTTACATATAATAAGTTATATGTCAAACAAGTGAAGTGTATGTTCTCTGTTGAGGAGATTCCTTTCCAAGGATATGTGTTGTCTTCCACCAGTTTTCGCATGGATCCGGTGAAATTCCAGGCGGCATTGGATTGGGATCATCCTGAGGATTTGAATTAATTACAAATATTTTTAGATTTCGCCAACGACTACCATAAGTTCATAAAAAACTTTTCTTTAGTAGGCAAACCACTTATGGATATGACCAGGAAGGGGACAGACTTCTCCTAGTGGTCCAGTCCTGCCAGGGAGGTATTTGATACATTGAAGAGGTGTTTTTCTTCTGCGCCAATTCTTATTCAGCTGACGTCTCTTAGCCTTTTATCGTTGAGGTCAATGAGGTGGGAGTGGGGGCTGTATTGTCGCAGGATGCATCTCCTAGTAAATGGCAAATATGTGCTTATTTTTCTAAGAAACTGTTACCTGCTGAGAAAAATTATGACATTGGTAACAGCAAACTCTTAGCAATTAAATGGGCTTTTGAAGAGTGGGGTCATTTTTTGAAGGGAACAGTTCACCCAGTTATGGCAATCACGAATCATAAGAATCTGGTACATTTGGAATCCTGCAAAACGTCTAACACCTTGACAGGCAAGATGAGCATTGTTCTTTACTAGGTTTAACTTTTTTGTCACATATAGGCCAGGGAACAAAAACATTATTACAGATGCCTTATCCCATTGCTTTCCTAGGGGAGGAAATAACTGTGGTTATGGCATGTATTTGCTCCGATCTGGAAAGAGAGGTTGTTGATGCTCAGGGGGACGCCCCTGCTGCATGTCTATTTAGTAAACTGTTTGTTCCGGTAAATCTCCATCTTAGAATCCTTAGAGAACATTGCAATTCATTGCTGGCCAGACACCCTGGTGCTAAAGCCACCACTGATCTGCGTACTCGGTGTTTTTGGTGGCCAGGTGCTCATCGAGGATGTTCAGGAGTATGTAGCCTCTTGCAGTGACTGTGCGCGTTCTAAGACCTCTCATACTCACCAACAGCTGGAGATTCCCAGTAGGTCTTGGACTCACTTGTCAGTAGATTTTTATCACTGATCTTCCCGTGTCAGCAGGGAATACTGTAATACTGATAGTGATAGACACAGTGGGTACGGAAATTATTCAGACCCCTTTAAATTTTTCACTCTCTGTTTCATTGCAGCCATTTTGTAAATTCAAGAAAATTCATTTTTTTTCTCATTAATATGCACCCCATCTTGACTGAAAAGAAACAGAAAAGTAGACATTTTTGCAAATTTATTAAAAAAGAAAAACTGAAATATCACATGGTCATAAATATTCAGACCCTTTGCTCAGTATTGAGTGGAAGCACCCTTTTGAGCTAGTACAGCCATGAGCCTTCTTGGGAATTATGCAACATGTTTTTCACATCTGGATATGGAGATACTCTGCCATTCTTCTTTGCAGATCCTCTCCAGTTCCGTCAGGTTGGATGGTGAATGTTTGCGGACAGCCATTTTCAGTTCTCTCCAGAGATGCTCAATTGGGTTTAGGTCAGGGCTCTGGCTGGGTCAGTCAAGAATGCTCACAGTGTCCGAATCCACTACTTTATTATTTTAGCTGTGTGCTTAGGGTCATTGTCTTGTTGGAAGGTGAACCTTTAGGCCAATTCTGAGGTCCAGAACACTCTGAATGAGGTTTTCATCCAGGATATCTCTGTACTTCGCCGCATTGATGTTTCCATCAATAGCAACCAGTCGTCCTGTGCCTGCAGCTGAAAAACACCCCAATAGCATGATGCTGCCACTACCTTGTTTCACTGTTGGGATTGTATTGGGCAAGTGATGAGCAGTGCCTGGTTTTCTCTCCACACATACTGCTTAGAATTACAACCAAAAAGGTCTATCTTTGTCTCATCAGACCAGAGAATCTTATTTTTCATAGTCTAGGTGTCCTTCATGTGTTTTTTTTAGCAAACTCTATGCGGGCTTTCATATGTCTTGCACTGAGGAGAGTCTTCAGTCGGGCCACTCTGCCATAAATGCCCGAATCGTGGAGGACTGCAGTGATAGTTGACTTTGTGGAACTTTCTCCCATCTCTCAACTGCATCTCTGGAGCTCAGCCACAGTGATCTTGGGGTTCTTCTTTATCTCTCTCACCAAGGCTCTTCTCCCATAATTGTTCAGTTTAGCTAGATGACCAGGTCTAGGAAGACTTCTGGTGGCCCAAACTTCTTCCATTTAAGGATTATGGAAGTCACTGTGCTCTTAGGAGCCTTGAGTACTGCAGAAATTATTTTGTAACCTTGGCCAGATCTGTGCCTTGCCACAATTCTGTCTCTGAGCTCTTTGGCCAATTCCTTTGACCTCATGATTCTCATTTGGTCTGACATGCACTGTGAGCTGTGAGGTCTTATATAAACATGTGTGTACCTTTACAAATCAAGTCATATCAGTTTAACTAAACACAGCTGGACTCTAGTGAAGGAGTAGAACCATCTCAAAGAGGATCACAAGGAAATGGACAGCATGTGACTTAAATATGAGTGTCTGAGCAAAGGGTCTGAATACTTATGACCATTAGATATTTTGATTTTTCTTTTTTAATAAATTTGCAAAAATTTCTACATTTCTGCCTTTTTTCCATCAAGATGGGGTGCAGAGTGTACATTAATGAGAAAAAAAATATGAACTTTTTTGAATTTAGCAAATGGCTGCAGTGAAACAAAGAGTGAAAAATGTAAAGGGGTCTGAATACTTTCTTTACCCACTGTAGATTCAGTAAAAATGTCTAATTTTATCGCTTTACCAACTTTACCAAACGCCAAATCCTTGGCGCAAATTTTAGTCAGGGAAATAATTAGATTACATGTGATCCTGACCGATATTGTGTGTGATTGGGGTGTTCAGTTTATCTCAAAGTTTTGGAAGGCATTATGCACTCGTCTTGGGATCCATTTGTCATTTTCTTCCTCATTTCACCCACAGTCTAATGGGCAGACTGAACGGGTTAACCAGAATATAGAGACAAATCTCAGGTGTTTTGTATCTGAAAATCACGAGGACTTGGTTACCTAGTTATCATTAGCCGAACTCACTGTAAATAACCATTGTCAGGAATTGACCAGTAAGTCCCGTTTTTCGGGGCATATGGGTTCCATTCTCAGTTTAGTTCATTTAATAGTATTCACCCTTCTGAATTATTAGAAGAACGGTTTTCATCATCTAATACTATCATATGGCAGGGGGTTAAGAATAATTTGAGGAAGATGGGATCCAAATATAAGAGTGTGGATGATCGGAGACGTTTGGTGGGTCCGGACCTGTATGTTGCTGACTTGTTGTGGTTGTCATCTAGGAACAATAGGTGAAGGTTCTGTCTTAGAAACTGGCTCCCAGGTTTACCGGTCCTTATAAGATCATAGTCATCATCAATCCCGTAGCATTTTGTCTTTGTTACCGCCTACTTTTAAGATCCATAATGTATTTCATCAATCTGTCCTCAAACAATATGTTGCATCTTCAGTACTATCATCACTATCACCATCTCCTCTCATTGTCGATGGAAAATTGGAGTTTCAAATTGCAAAGATCTTGGTTTCTTGTCTTGTTTGTTGGTCGCATCAGTATTTGATACATTGGAGGGGGTACGGTCCTGAGGAGAGGATGTGGGTACCAGCATCTGATGTTCATGCGGCCAGATTGGTCGGGGCTTTTCACATACCTCACCCCGATAAGCCTGGTCCTGAGGTTCCGGAGGTCCTTCGCAGAAGAGGGGTACCGCAACAGTGTGGAACCAGAAGAACGCAGTGTCTGATTGCTCCTACTCCAGCGCTGAGAAGAAGCACTTCTCCTTCATTTTAATGGTTTTTATTCCTTCTGGCAGAACAGGGGTTAATCGTCCATGTTGGAAATCCCTGTTCTCACAGCTGAGCTTAATTAGCCACTCCTTTCTCCTTTATAATCTGGGCTCTTATACAAATCCTTGTCAGAGCTAGCATTTGCTGCATGGCTAACAGAGGGAGAGGAGTTCACATGACAAGGAGAGTTGGAGGAGTTATCAATGACTGTTGCTTGGTTTGTATGTGTGTTAATTCCCAATTCTTCTCTATTTTTTTAATCCCCTACCACCATGCCCCGATGCATTCCTCTGTTATATGTGAGTGAATATTTTGTATGCATGGAGCGTTCTGTTAACCCTTGTTTGTGTTGCCTTGTTTATTGGGTTGGTGTACTACGGTGCACAGTAGTGCCCCTCTTCCCTGAGTGGGAGTAGAGAACAGACAGAGCTAACTCAGAAAATAGTGTTAGGGACAAGGAAGGAGCCCCTGGTCCCGGGTCGCACGACAGTTGTGTTGTGAAAGCACCCAAATGAAACACCATCCTCTTAGGCCCAAGTACCGCTGGATGAATGGTGGGGCCAGAACAAGGTTTTAGATTGGATGTCTAAGAGTGCGATCAGTTCCTTCGCTTTGTCTTCCACCCGGTCCCCTGCTGAAAGTTCAGATTTTGCATCTGCCCATGGGCATCTGTCTTCCACCTCACCACCTTCAAAATCAGGCAAGCAGTCTGAGCCCCAAGTCAAGAAGCAGTCACTTCTGCTTTTTGATGACTCTGCGGGCTGTGGTTACATGGACAATCCACCTTGCCGTGCCCCAGAGATTGAGTGCACTGATGCCCAATCACTTTGGCAAATGGTCAGTGGACCACCTTAGCACATCAATGATGATAATGATGACGAAACACATGTGAAAACTGCTGTAGCTTTCTGCTATGTGTAGACTGGCAAGAAGGGCAGGGGTGAGGACTGGGTAGAACATCATGCAGGGGATTTTTATTATTTATTTTTATAGCATTGATTACATGCTGCTGTACATGAAGAGGAGTTACATACAAAACACAAACAGTAATCACAATAAACAAACTAATAGTGACAGACAGGTACAGAGGGGAGAGGACCTTACCTTTGCTGCTTTACATTTTATAGGATAATGAGGAAGGAGACTGTAGGTTCAGAGATTGCAGCAGCTCTGTTGTTGGTGAATCAGCAGCTCTGGTAGTGGTGAGGTGGCAGCAGGGTCATTGCAGGCTGTAAGCTCTTCTGAAGACATGGGTTTTCATGTTCCTCTTGAAAGTTCCAAATGTAGGGGATAACCAGACGTGTTGGGCCACAGATTTATACAGGATGGGGATACTTGCGAGAAGTCTTGCATACAATTGGAGGAGGAATGCACGATTGTCGAGATGAGAAGGAGGTTTTGGGAGGACCAGAGATTACATGGTGGGAGATATCAGCAAATTAGTTCAGAGATATATTCGGGAGACAGATTATAGATGGCTTTGTAGGTCAGTGTTAGTAGCTTAAAGTGGATACATTTTGGAATTTATAGACAATGAAGAGATTTGCAGAGGGGAGAAGCAGCAGATTAGTGAGGACAGAAGTCGATTAGTAGGGCAGCACAGTAAAGGACAGACTGGAGAGATGTGACAATGCAATGGGGATGATGAGGTCTTAAACAACCACACATGGAGTCTAGGCCATCCTAGTGACATGGGCGTCTCGGTGAAAGAGGTGGTATTCACACTGCTATTATGTTAGCTGCTACAAAGTGCCAAGGCCGGCTCCTAGCCATAACGTTGGCTGCTACTACGCACCGAGTCCGGCCCCTAGCTATTAAGTCAGCCACTACAAAACGCTGAGGTCTGATCGCCTGTATGTAGCAGAATTGCTCACTTGCTCTGCTCTGTTCCCACATCTATGTACCAGCCACTGTTATTTTTAAAACTTGTTACCTCTTGTTGATTTCATTCAGCAAAGATTAGCAGACTAAAGTTGGGCCAAGACTTTGTGATTACCCCCTCAGGTTAATATTTGCCAGCCAGGTAAAGCACCCTGTGACTCCGCATTGTAAGGACTAACATGGTTGTGTGTATGAGGCTTAAAGATACAGTAAATCATTATTACTCAAAATTCCTTTTGCAGAGCAGGCAGCTTGCTCTTACTGGGCAAGTTTGTATTTGGATTCAATAGCAGATGCCAATTTATATCAGTGAAATGCTCAACCTGCAATACAAATGCAGAAGATTTATGAACCGCTCATTATTTTCCACTTTTGGAACAGTGACAGCCGCGATATTTACCTCTACAGTTACAACACTTTGCTTCCTTTTTAAAACTCCAAATGTAATTAACTAATAATAATTAGAGGCAGAGAAGCGCAATTCTGCATGAGCTCTCGGAAAGATTACAATGTAAAATGTGTCCAAATACAATTACGACAGGTTCTACACTCTTGGATTTACTTTTTATGATTGAGAAGAATAGCAAAAGATCTGGCTTTTCTTCAACAGGAATACAAGCGACAGAGAAGACTTTTGATTAGGCAAATTACCAGCAATCGTCCACTATCTGCAATGAATGATCTGTGTTGAAAGGAAGCTGTACTGTTTGATGCTTGTGATAGTTTTAGCTTGATTCATTTTATCAGATATAGAGGAGTGTGCAGAATCTCAAGCACATTATCACACCGGCCCGATCGGTTCAGCCGGCTTCATGCTATTTCTTTCAGTCATTGATAAAAGACTACTTACATTGAATTTTTGATAATAAAGCACCAACATATTAAGCAGTGTTGTACAGAAAATGCAATCATTAGCATCAACTCCCAGACCTCATCGTGACTCACCATCTAATTTCTCTAAAGGTACCGTTACACTAAACGACTTACCAACGATCACGACCAGCGATACGACCTGGCCGTGATCGTTGGTAAGTCGTTGTGTGGTCGCTGGGGAGCTGTCACACAGACAGCTCTCTCCAGTGACCAACGATCAGGGGAACATCTTCGGCATCGTTGAAGCTGTCTTCAACGATGCCGAAGTCCCCGGGTAACCTGGGTAAACATCGGGTTACTAAGTGCAGGGCCGCGCTTAGTGACCCGATATTTACCCTGGTTACCATTGTAAAAGTAAAAAAAAAAAACAGTACATACTCACATTCCGATGTCTGTCACGTCCCCCGCCGTCAGCTTCCCGCACTGACTGTGTCAGCGCCGGCCGTAAAGCAGAGCACAGCAGTGACGTCACCGCTGTACTCTGCTTTACGGCCGGCGCTGACAGTCAGTGCAGGGAAGCTGACGGCGGGGGACGTGACAGACATCGGAATGTGAGTATGTACTGTTTTTTTTTTTTACTTTTACAATGGTAACCAGGGTAAATATCGGGTTACTAAGCGCGGCCCTGCGCTTAGTAGCCCGATGTTTACCCTGGTTACAAGTGAACACATCGCTGGATCGGCGTCACACACGCCGATCCAGCGATGACAGTGGGTGATCAGCGACCAAAAAAAGGTCCTGATCATTCCCCAGCGACCAACGATCTCCCAGCAGGGGTCTGATCATTGGTCGCTGTCACACATAACGATTTTGTTAATGATATCGTTGCTACGTCACAAAAAGCGTGACGTTGCAACGATATCGTTAACGAAATCGTTATGTGTGAAGGTACCTTAAGTCAAGCACACACATACATTAGAGCCAATTGCATTGTAAGCTAATTAAAGGAGTTTTCATGGAATTCAATAAAAAAGCTGATGGCAAAAAATGTGATAAAATGATAAAAACAAAAATTATCAGGCAATACCCTCTCATCCAGTAGTCCCTGCCAGTCTTATGGACAGGCCTTGCAGTGATGATATCATACACACTGACTTCTACAACCACATGCCAAGCATTCAGACATCTTGGCCAGTCCGGTGATCAGAGTAGAACAGGTCACCAAGATCAATTGTGACCATGAAGTGGTGGCTTTCGAGCCACAGGGGATTCAGCAAAGGAGTTAAGATTTTTTATTATCACAAAACATTTTTAACCGGTCGGTATAAATTCAAGACAACATATATAAAGGAAACCTGTCATGTTAAAAAAAAGCTATTAACGCTATTAACGTGCATATATGGGATTAATCTGCCTGGCTCCCACACTTATAGCCTCGCAGCTTGGATGAAATGAACTTTATTTCTCCCGCTAGCCTCAGGCTTTCAGTCATAGCAGTGGGCAGGCAAGGCATCAGTCACCGCTCAGTGCATAGTGAGCTGTAACCGTGCTCCCAGCACTGACTGACAGCCAGGTCAGCATTAGAGTTGCCCACAAAGAACAATGTACTTTTAATTCTTATTATGATATACAGGTGCATTTCACAAAATTAGAATATCATCAAAAAGTTAATTTATTCGAGCTCTTCAATACAAAAAAGTGAAACTTCTATATTATATAGATTCATTACAAACAGAGTGATGTATTTCAAGTGTTTATTTCTGTTAATGTTGATGATTATGGCTTACAGCCAATGAAAACCCAAAAGTCATTATCTCAGTAAATAAGAATACTTTTTAACATTAGCTTCAAAAAATGATTTTAAAATCCGAAATGTTGTCCTACTGAAATGTATGTTCCGTAAACGTACTCAATACTTGGTCGAGCTCCTTATGCATCAATTATTGCATCAATGTGGCGTGGCATGGAGGCGATCAGCCTGTGTCACTACTGAGCTGTTATGGAAGACCAGATTGCTTTGATAGCAGCCTTCAGTTCGTCTGCATTGTTGGGTCTGGTGTCTCTCATCTTCCTGTTGACAATACCCCATAGATTCTCTATGCGGTTAAGGTCAGACAAATTTGCTGGCCAATAAAGCACAATGATACTGTTGTTTTTAAACCTGGATTTGGTACTTTTGGCAGTGTGGACAGGTGCCAAGTTCTGCTGGAGAATGAAATTTCCATCTCCAAAAAGCTTGTCAGCAGAGGGAAGCATTAAGTGCACTTACATTTCCTGGTAGACTGCTGCGCTGACTTTGGTCTTGATAAAACACAGTGGACCTAAACCAGCAGATAACATGGCTCTCGAAACCATCATTGATTGTGGATACTTCACAATAGACCTTGGAAATCAAGGTCCCAGAGTGTGGAGGAAGAGTAGAGAGGCAGACAATCAAAGTTGCTTGAGGTCCAAAGAGTGCCACAGGCTGATCGCCTCCATGCCACACCGCATTGATGCAGTAATTGATGCCAAAGGAGCCGCAACCAAGTATTGAGTTCATTTAATGAATATACATTTCAGTAGACCAACATTTCAGATTTTAAAATCATATTTTCAAGCTGGTGTTATAAGGTGTTCTAACTTACTGAGATAATGACTTTTGGGTTTTCATTGACTGTAAGCCATAATCATCAACATTAACAGAAACAAACACTTGAAATAGATCACTCTGTTTGTCATGACTCTATATAATTTAAGTTTCATTTTTTGTATTGAAGAACTGAAATAAATTAACTTTTTTATGGTATTCTAATTTTGTGAGATGTAGAAATTATGTGAAATGTTAAAAACATTGTCATCCAACTAATCTGTGTAGATGGCTTGTTGTAAATTAGAGATTTAGCCATTAACACCTTTCCAACATCGGGCGTAATAGTTAACGTGGAAATCCCACCAATCGACTCCTGTGTCACACGACCGTGGGTCGCTGATGGATTGGTATGACAACCAGTGGTCTCCAGCAGTCCTCTATGGTTGTCACTGATGAATTGCTATGAGCGCCGCCCTGTGGTCTGCGCTCATATCAAGTGAGCAATTCTGCTACATACAAGCGATCTGATCATCTCCTGTATGTAGCAGAGCCGATCGGGTTATGGCAGCTTCTAGTCTCCCATTGAGACTATTGAAGCATGCCAAAAGTAAAAAAAATGTTTTTAAAAATATTTAAAAAATATATAAAAGCTCAAATCACCCCCTTTTCGTCCCATTCAAAATAAATGAATAAAAAAAATCAAACATACACATATTTGGTGTAGTGGCATTCGGAATCTCCTTATCTATCAATATAAAAAAAATTAACCCGATCGCTAAACAGCGTAACGAGAAAAAAGTCAAAACGCCAGAATCAAATTTTTTGGTTGCCACAAAACTGCATTAAAATGCAATAATGGGTGATCCAAAGATCGTATCTGCACCAAAATGATATAATTCAAAACATCAGCTCGGCACAAAACAAATAAGCCCTCACCCAACCCGAGATCACGAAAAATGGAGAAGCTATGGATATCGGAAAGTGGTGCCTTTTTTGTGATTTTTCTTTCACCACTTAGCTACAAATGGTCCTAGACATGTTTGGTGTCTATGAACTCAAAATGACTTGGAGAATCGTAATGGCAGGTCAGTTTTAGCATTTAGTGAACATGGTAAAAAAAGCAACCCAAAAACAACTTTGGGATTTCACTTTTGTTTGCAATTTCACCACACTTGGAATTTTTTTCCCATTTTCTAGTACACGATATGTTATAAACAATGGTGTTGTTCAAAAGTCAACTCGTCTCACAAAAAACAAGTCCCCCACATGGCCATATTGACAGAAAAATAAAAAAGCCCTGGCTCTGGGAAAAGGGGAATAAAAAATGAAAATGGAAAATGGAAAATAGTCATACAGGAATGAGTGAATGTATGAAACGAAAAACGAAAATACCTCCAGGTTTAAGGGGTTATAATAATATCCTCAGATGAGCCCTAAGTACGCTAACCTGACAATGTCACATCACAGACTTCACCTGTGGCTATGAAGGATACTACAAAATTAATAATTGCAGATGAAGATAAATGCAAAAAATATTGTAGGGTGTTGATAGCGATTTATTCATAAATTTATCCTTGTATATACATTTCATGGTTTTCTGCTTTTTTTATACTTGTTACTTCTTCAAATCCGACTCTGTAAAGAACATGATGTTTTTATCCTTTAACACAGCTTGTAATAATATGACCACAATTAATATAGTGACAATACATGTTTTTTTCCCTTACACAGAAAGCAAGACTTGCCAGGATAAGAGTGGCCAAGACAGGCACTTCATCTGCCTACCTGCACAGTAAGAGGAACGGCTTACTGAATGAAGCACTGGAAATGGCGGTGAGTACACTGACTAGTGTCAAGTACTTGCTTTACAGAACTGTAAAGGGTATATTAAATGTATATTATTCTGGAAAGTGAATGATACCTGGGATACCCATAAATGGATATAGGAGACAAGAGAATGATATCACTGGTAGTCTTCATTATACAGGAAGGTGACATATGTGAGGAATTCCTGTCTTTTGCCTTAGCATCATTGTAAGCTTATAGGGTTGTTTGATATTAGTATCCAGAAGCGCACTGCTCTGCTGCCTCCGAGCTTCTTGGTTGACTGGGGGCGGTGCACTCCTGAAGATTGACAGTTCAGGCCATCAGCATGGATAAGCCGCTGGACTGAACTGTGCGCTTTACAACGCTGCTAGAGGAGGCAGTTTTTCTTCTGCAGCATCAGAGAAGCTCAAAGCTCACAAAGTAGAATCTTTGAAGCACCCTATAGCAAACAGCTTAGATCCTTGCCTTGGAAACCAGACCAGTGCAGAGGTGGCAGGTAACATGCAACGAGCTGTACACTATAAAATTAAAAATCCCTGTTCTTGAGAGGATTTTTAACAAAAAGAAAATTGCAAAGATAGTTATTCTTCAAGAACATTGCAAATGTAACCATTTATGTACATGACACAACCCTTTTAAAGCAGTATCTAAACAATTTTTTTCACATGTAATGGTGATTCACTGGCAATATTCGAGCCATGTACCTCTGACCGCTTTTATAATGGGTACATTGGTAATGCAATTTTAGTCTCACACTCAGTCCAATGCATGACCTCTGACTTCACTTATGTGAACTATAGGACAACATGATCACGTAACGCATCCATTCTGGGAGCTCTCAAAGCCCTTGTTCTGCACTTAGCTATGCCTTCCTTGTTTTTCCATATGCACTTACATACAACCAAAAATGTAGTGTTTTATTTTGCATAAAAGTGCACTAAATGAGTCTTAACAATGATAAGCTTCAGCTTGTTTCCCCTGTCTCATGCTTATAAAAGCTGACAGGGAGAAACCTATAACAAGCAGGAGGCAGATGAGACAGTATAAAGCTGCATCTTAAAAAATGCACACTGTGTACAATGTTAGGGGACAGCTGTTTTATGTCTCTCATCAATCATTACTGTCATTATATAGGAATTAAAACAGTCTGATGATACAACACCCCTCCTGCAAGGTAGGATCAAAGAGTGCAATCCAAAAAGGCACTTAAAGACAGTTATACCAAAACCTCTGAAACACTGTTCAATAACTGTCTATGCTGCACAAAATATGCTGTCTTGCCTGGGGCATGGTGCAGGGAAATATTTACTGCTAGTTGAACAATATAACTGATAGACAAGAGCAGTCATTCATGATTACTGCATAATGGGTACACTTGGTACCCACTAATAGCTTTCTGTAGAAATCTTGTTTTAAAGGAATGCATTCTCAGATTTTACATGCAGAAGATAATGGCAACTGTGCACCTGTGTTTTTATTTTATTTTACAATTTTAAGTGTAATTGAAATAACTTGTTAATGACAATATCTGGATGTTTGCCAGCGCTCACGGAGTTGTAGACTTTCTGTTGCAAAGATTCAGCTTGCAGCCCTAGGTCTGCAATGTAATACAATTGTAAAGGCGAAATGGCTTCATGGCACAATTTCTAACATGCCTAGCATGCCCACGTCCCAACAGACTACATAGCTCCAAATTTTGCCAGTCAATTGTTACTACCGCACTTCTGTTTAGATTGCAAAATTATCATCTTATTCAAAATCATTAACGAGCAACAATAAATAGTGAAATATAGTTCTGCCAAAAGGGAAAAAAATGGAATGATGCACGGCTTGGCAGAGAGAAATGATGAACATACACACCATACTCCCAAGTGTGCCGGGATTATAAATGGAACGTGGGTGTTTAATTCAGGATTTGCACTAGATGTGAAATAGGGATACACTCATCAACCGCAGCAGATTTCTCATTATTTCATTTATCATCTCATTAGCAATCATGAGAGGCATCACCAAAACAATGTAATACAAAAGTCTATGTAGTAACTACTAGGAAATTATCTACGTAATGGATTTCTCATGACAGTTTAGCATAGATTATTACAAGGTTTATTTCCATTGCTATGTCCAGTAATGGCAGTGCATTAACCCCTTGCACTCTCCCTGGTAACTTGCATCCATTACTCCAGAAAATCTTTTTTTTTTATCAAACACCTAGAAATGTATTTTGTACAGTAAAAAAAAGGTTTAAATCTTGGTTTCTGCAGCTGTTCTGCACATTCTCAATAGCCACTTGTGAAATATGCAGTCCTAAAATATATTACTGCCATCAAACTAACCTTTACATCGGGATTCTACAGCTTTATCATCCATTTCTAATAGGAACAATGTGATCTGACATCTTTTCAGTTGCCTGCAAAACTATTACAATAAAATGGAGACGAGATAGGAAACATAACTTTTACCGTTCCTCAAATTCTGGGCATTAAAGATTAACAGCCCCTGGGAATTTTTGCACAGATACATATTCCTCTTACCTCATTTGGTTTATTATGGTAGATGGTCAAGTCACAAGTCATACCATTCCAACTATTATTACTTTATGTTCACTGCTTAGCCAGGATGTCTATATGCCTACAGTACACCCTGACTATGCAGGAAACACAAAGTCATTTGTTAATTTGATACATGACTTGGAAAAGGCTGCAACGATTATGTTATTGGCTTGGCAGTTTTGGAGATAAAACTACAACTTTACCACCTAAAATGTGCTGCTAGTTAACACTTTACTTGAAAACTCCACCTGTGACATGTGGATGTCACTTCAGCCTCACGTGAATCCTACTCCTGCAAATCTAGCCCTATATTGCACCAATATACAGTCCATGAGCGAAAGTATGTGGGCACCCCTCTTAATAAGCCAAAATGTCTACCTAGAAAACATTGGCAGTAATATGGTCATACCGAATAGCTCTGTGACTTTAATGCTATGTGCGCACGTTGCGTATTTGCTTGCAGAAATTTTTGAAAGGTTTCTGCATCTTTAGGCAGAAAAATGCAACCAAAAACACCCACGTTCTTTATGCATTTTTAATGCGTTTTTGCATGCTTTTTTTGTGCGTTTTTTCATGCTTTTTTTATGCGTTTTTTCATGCGTTTTTGTAAATCCATAGAGCTAAATAAAGATATATTATTTAAAAAGAATAAAATAAAAAAGAATTGTGTTGTAATTTACTTGTTCAACCTCTTCAGCCAGATGCCCTTATTAATATTAAATAAAGACACACACACATTCTCCTGCCTATGTAGAAGCAATAGCATAATTAAACTACATATGCTGTAACAAAACAGCAACTGTCAGAAATCTGCGTGAAATGCAATATCTGTTTATCTTTCAAAAAAATTTTTTAAAAGATTGCATGGGCTACCACATAATTTTCATAACCAGCAGAGGGAAAGCTGAAGGCTGAGGGCTGATGTTAATAGCCTGGGAAAGGGCCACGGATATTGGCACCCACAGGATAAAAATATCAGCTCTCAGCCACCCCAGAAATGGCACATCTTATAGATGCGCCAATTCTGGCACTTAGCTCTTCCCACTTGCCCTGTAGCAGTAGCAATTGGGGTTCATATTTGTGAGGTTGATGTCACCTTTATATTGTCAGGTGACATCAAGCCCACAGGTTAGTAATGGAGAGGCATCTATAAGACACCTATCCATTTCTAACCCCATAGTGATATTTTATAAAACACAGATACCCAGAATAAAGTCCTTTATTCTAAATAATCACACAGACTCCTTTATTGAATCTAAATTTACCATACTTACTGAATACTTAATCCCTGACGCCTGTGTCTCCTGCAAACAATCAAAAAATAATAAACAATCATATACTCACCATTCCTCCGCAGTCCATTTAGTACCAAGTATCCCACGACAATCTCACGTGTAGAACAGTCACATCTCGTGACCGTTCTACCCAGCCTCCAGCAATACACTGACACGCAATGTATCACTGCGCTGCCATGAGAGTTCACCGGAGTCCATCAGCTCCGGTGCTCTCACTTCTACCACTGTGTGAGAACTTTCTTATGCAGTGGTGCCATAAGTGAGAGCACCAGAGTCGATCAGCTGATGAACTCCGGTGAACACTCACGGCGGCTCAGTGATGCATTGCGAGCGCGATCACCTCCTGTCAGTGTATCGCCGGTGGCATGGTGACATCGACATGGGACACTTGGTACTAAATGGACTGCGGAGGAATGGTGAGTATATGATTGTTTATTATTTTTTGATTGTTTGCAGGAGACACAGGTGTCAGGGATTGGGTGTTCAGTGAGTATGTATTTTCTATGTGAATATGTATGTAATTTTGTAAATGCTTTGATTTTTTTTTACAATTGAACACAGGCGCCGGCTGATGAAACTATTCTCCCAATGTTGGCTCATGCTGTCTCTGTTATATGTGACAAAAGACGTAGCCGGATGGGAGTAGTAGTCCCATCAGACGACGCCTGGGTACACACATCACATGGATACACACACACACATACAGACACAGACAGACATACACACATATTCTCCGCTCACACACAGAGACACACATACATATTCTCCCCCCACACACTCTTCCTTCTTCTGACATTTCCTTTGACAAATCGCAGCGTTTTTGGCAGCAAGTCTGCAGCAAATAAGAAGCAAATATGCAAACCTTTTTACACCTGTATTTTTGCTGCAGATTTGACTGACTCAGTTGAAGTCAATGAGTCAAAAACGCTGCAGAAACGCAAAAATATTTGACATGCTGCAGAAAATAAAGCACTGCAAATATGGACAGAAATTTACTGATTATGTGCACAACACTTCAGGATTATCATTGCATTACCTTGCATAAGTATTCTATTGCGTTTTTGGACCATTTACACACATAAAAAATGCATCAAAAACGCATCGCGTGCACATAGCCTAAAGGTGGTACTGTTATAGGTCGCCACCTTTTCTACAAGTCACTTCTTGATATTTGTTATCTAATAAATGTGTTCTAATGAACCATAGTAAAAGCCCTTGTATCTATTAAAGTACAGTCAGGTTAATCCACTAATCAGAGGGAGCGGCCTACATTCTTAAGTGTAAGGGGGCCCCCTGACTTTCCCCTGACAAGTGATATCGAGGAAGATAAGAGTCCAACCTTAGACATATAGGTATGGTGATGGTCTGGTGCTGTTTTGCAACTTCAG
Source organism: Ranitomeya imitator (assembly GCF_032444005.1). Taxonomy (NCBI): domain Eukaryota; kingdom Metazoa; phylum Chordata; class Amphibia; order Anura; family Dendrobatidae; genus Ranitomeya; species Ranitomeya imitator. The sequence goes on along the minus strand of NC_091284.1, from coordinate 190,702,659 downwards.
GACCTAGAAGACCATGAAACCATGAATTCTGCTGTTTACCAAAAAATCCTGAAGGAGAATGTCCGGTCATCTGTTCACAACCACATTCTGAAGCACACTTGGGTTATGCTGCAAGATAATTACCCAAAATACACCACCAAGTCCACCTCTCAATGACTTAAGAAAAGCAAAATTAAGACTTTGGAGTGGCCTAGTCACAGTTCTTATCTTAATCTACTTGAGATGCTGTGCCTGGCCTTAAAAAGGTGGTTCATGCTGGGAAACCTTCCAATGTGGCTGAATTACAACAATTCTGCGAAAATGAGTGGGTCAAAATTCCTCCAGAGAGTTGTAAAATACTCATTGTCTCATTATCTTAATCGCTTGGTTGCAGTTGTTGCTGCTAAGGGTTGCCCAACCAGTTATTAGGTTTAAGGGCAATCATTTTAATTAATACTTAATTATGAAAGAAATTGGCTGTATTGTAATAAGAAATTCTCAACATCTTTATGCTTAATTCCTAAGTAATTATTTGCTTTTGTATCCATTTGTCCCATACTTTTGTTCTTTAATGTTAAATGACAATTGACTCCCTCCTTACTTTTCTTTCCACTTTGTTCTTTCTCTCATCCCCTCCCCTGCTCTTTTCTTCCCTTTTGTTTTAAGTAAAATTATTTACATTCTTTTAACTTTACACCATTATGGAAAACGTATTCATAACTACTTCACTAATAAAAACGTCACAAGTTTTTGCTGTTATTTTATTCATCTTTGTTGTTGTTGTGGCTGTTGTTGTTTTTTATTAATATTATTATTTGGCCAAACTTTTCCAGAGATGTGTGCCTGTCTATTTAGTGCTACTATATATTAGTTTTGCAAGGAAGTTATGCACAGCACATCCCCAGATAATTCTTTGGGCAACGTTCCCTTGATAAGACCTAAAAATTAGCTCTAATATTCAGGAGAGTAGCTGGAACAAGATAACAACAAAAGTATTTTGCGCAAAAAATGTAATTGAATGCATCAAGATGAAAAAAGAAAAGTAGCTGCAATAATTTGCAAATGATGAATACTCTGTGACTAAGGGCGCAATCAGTGCCATAAAACATGTCAGAGGGTTTTTCTACCATCATTATGTGGATTTTAATTTTATAATTTACATAGAATAAAGCTTGAAGGTTTTATCTATTCATGGATGTGCTGAGCCACTTTTTTTCTGTTATATGTATTTTCTGCCTGTCGGCAGCATGATAGCGGCACCAACTATGATAAGGACAGGTTAATTTTCTCTGTTTTTTCGATGAATCGGAGTCATTGTGCATGTTCAGAACTAAAAAATGCATCCTAACGACTTCTTCTTGGACGTCATTTATCATATACTAAGGGATACTTGTTCTGCATTTATGAGCAGTGGAAGGAACCAGTTAGAAGGGATTAGGAGGAAGGATTATCCAGTATATTCAGCTAAAAAGTAACCTGTAGCTGGACAATTCACTTTACAAGTCAGAGTGCAGAACCATTCTGATCCCTTACTTCACAGTGGGTTTTATTATTAAATGCATTAATGCTAAGCTCTGTCTCTGTTTAGGGCTCCACAGAGGAAGAGCAGCAGATAGGAAAATCCCTGATAGAAAGTCAACACCACCACCTGCTGCACTGCCTGGAAAAGACAACTGTAAGTCCAACTGTGGCCAATAACGCCATGTCCTACATGTGTCTCTCAGCGTCTATACCTCCCTTTGTCCCACAGATGAATTGGAACTCTTTTATTGTAACCAGTCCAATGCATGCCGTGAGTCTCTGTAGGTCTTCATTTAGAACACACAACACTATACAATTTGACAATGCAGCGATCCGTGAGAGGGTCTCCTATATACGTCCTAAGCATTAGTTCTCCTACCAGTCCTAGAAAAGGATTATGTAAATATCACTTCCAAGGTTACATGTTCTGTAGATATGACCATCAAATACTCCAAGATGGAACAAGACAGAGCAAGTCTGAGATTGGCAGGTCACGTCTTCAGAGTGTAAAATCTGCAACAGATTCCAGGGAGCCCAATTGCAGTGCAAATACTGAAATCCGAGACATAATGTACAAATTTTCATGCAAGTTCCATGGCATTTATTCACTCATCCATGTACAGACCACAGCCATACAGCCGGACTCCTAACCCTAACCTACAGGCTCTGATATGCCTATGAGGCGGTAAGTCCAGACCAGACTTTGGGGTCCAGATATGGACCCTGTTATACGGACATGTGAATCCAGCCAAATAACTTGGCTTTTATGGGTCTTTTCATTAACAATTTTGCAGGTAAACAGCAGTTCTACACTCAAAACCTATAGATAATAATCAATTTAAAAACTATACAGAACATCAGTTTTCCCAGCGAGAATTGCTGTGGCCTGGTGTATACTAATAATAATAGTATTAATTTTATTTCTATATCGCCAACATATTCCGCAACACTTTGCATTTTAGAAAGGACTTGTACAGACAATAAAAGACATTACAATAGCAATAATCACATAAATACTCAGATACCAAGAGGAATGAAGGCCCTGGATTATATTTTGGATCACTTTGATCCTTCTTAATTGCACTCATTGTATGAAGAAGGATCATAAGTGGTCCAAAACACATTGCATATTTTGCTCTCTTGTCATGTTATCTTTCCATGGAATTTTGAATAAAGCCTTTTTACTGGATGGATCGTGGGAGATGGATTTCCTTTGCCCTCTACTATTGCTGCCCACAGGCTATGTGATCCGTACGCTGCTGGTGAGTCAGCTGGACTTTTTTCCTTTTGACTCTGCAGTGGGTTGAGCTACCACTAATTAAATATCCAAAGATAGGCCATCAATAAAAATCCCTGAACCCCATTATAATATTCATTATATCAGGGCTATATTAATCGCCGTCATAGGAACATAATGTAAATATAAAGACAAGAAACAGTTAAAGTGTGCTGTAAGTACAACCCCCCGACCGCCCCTGCCACGTCCAGAAGTTAATTAGGATTATGTACGAATGTCTCTCCTGAGGTTTTTTTTATGAAAAATACATTTGCGAGCAATGGCTCTCTGGCTTGTGAACACAAGACTGCACAATGTCCTCATGAAAGAAATGAAATCAACATAAAATTGTCTGGAACGTGGAACAATGTTTGTTTTTGCTCTTTCATTAAGTCAAGATTGGTTTATGCAGCGCACCGCTAGATGTTCTCTGCATCTTTTCATACTCCACATTACCAAGCCTGGGCAATTTATTGCTGGCAAATTGAAATATATCATTTCTTTCTGTCAGCAGAGGGTCCTCTTACATTTACCTTAACAGTGGAAATATATGGATTAAAATGCAGGGATTCTCTTTTTCAGCAAAGCTCCTACTGGGAGTTCAGTATCAATATTATGAACACAATTTTTCCAAGTGATATATTTCTGAAACCTCAGCACATAAAGACCTTGACTAAAAATGTACGATCGATAAACATCTGCCATCAGCGCTTAGTAACCCGATGTTTACCCTGGTTACCAGTGAAGACATCGCTGAATCGGCGTCACACACGCTGATTCAGCGATTTCAGCGGAAGATCCAGCGACAAAATAAAGTTCTGGCCTTCTAGCTCCGACCAACGATGTCACAGCAGGATCCTGATTGCTGCTGCATGTCAAACACAACGATATCGCTATCCAGGAGGCTGCAACGTCACGGATCGCTATCGTTATCGTTGTTAAGTTGTTCAGTGTGAAGGTACCTTTATTGAGATTTTATGGTCTGTACATACGAATCAAGCAGATGTGGACTGGTTTTTTTAGGTCTTCATGGCCTATTGCTAGTGGGGAGTCAACATCTTCTTAGGTACAAAAAATATTCTAACAGCAGATATTAATGGTATATTCCTAGGACTTACTCTAAATGTCTGATAGCAGCACAGCTGGGAAAGTTTGGTAAGTAATATGCTCCAGATTGTAGTAGCCATGGGTGGCACCATCAATCCACTCTGCTTTGGCTCACATTTAGGGCCAGGAACGCAAACTGATATGAGGCCCCTGATAAATGACAGGTTAGCTAAGCTTCTGATCTCAGGGAATGGGGGTCCACTATTCTTTGTTGTGTCAATAACAGAAGGCAAGGTGAAGGTCAGTCATCTACATCCCCACTATCCACTGATGTAATATCCAATATAATGCAATGTTTAAACCCAATTACGGCTTATGTCAAAGAATGCAGGCCACTCTGAGACTGCCTGTTAATTCATGATCTTTATTACAGTAACATTTTATGTTTTCAACACATGTCAATGCTATCAACATTTGAGATAGAAACTGCCATGAAAAATATGGAGTCATTAAAGACAAAGGCGATACCACTCCGTGTCCAATAAAAGAGCTGTCTCACCGTGATCATCGGGCAATTGATTGATTGCTCTAAATTTGGCTCCCCGAGCTGCTTGATTAGGGGGAAGCCCTGGACAGTCGGACATGTCCCCTACAGCAGCTATCTATTTAAAGACAGTTTGTTTCTGTGGTGGGTCATAGAAGTGAGCATAAGAGATGGACACCTCTTATGATGTTCCTAGAGTATTTGGATAGGGGTTTTCTTCATGAGACAACTCCTTATTCCCAATATATTTTCGTACACAAAACTCTTGATAAGTTGTCACAATGAAGACATATGGATGAGGGAGGAGTTCATGCAACCCTGTATGACATGGTTCTCTATTATATTCAAGGCTATCATGTAGTGCTGATCACCAGGACTTTCAGCAGCATGACCCATGACAATTATCAGCAATGCTGTAGCACAAAACTGATAATGTCTGTAAAGCGATGCGGAATAAGATGGTGCTACATCGTATATAAGAATTGCATAATAAATAAATAATAATAATTAGCTGTCTTGCTGGGACAAACCACTTTATTAATTATTTTTTTATGTGATAATAAGCCTAAAATATCCCTTAGATCATGGACTTTTGGACTTTTTAGCAATTAAGTTCACCTGTTTTTTATACAACCAGTTCTTGCGGTTTTATTAAAATTTCTTCAAAAGGATCTATTTTATTTATTGTTGTTGGCCGGCAATTACTTGTTAAACATAAAAATGTAGTGTCATATATTTTTATACGATATTTGATGTAATTTTAGTAATAATAAGCATTTATAATATTTATTTGCACAATGATTCCTTGACGACTATCAAGGTGGACTGGCCAACTAGAGGACCAGGGAATCTAGCCCGGGCTCTGACACAATAATGGGCCTAAAAGGTTCACAAGAAAGTTTTCCCCATTTGGAGCTGACTTTGAAGCCAATTCCTTGCCACTGGAGTTTGTCCTTCATGTACACTAATAAAAACAACAGAGACATGCACATGTTCTGTCCACCTGTATAGATGTGTTCACCTTTACATTTTGGGGGGTAACTTTAGAAAGGAGAAAACAAGTTCAATACAGTGTTGCAACGTGCTACCACAACCTTTGATAGACTGCAAATTAGATAATAACCTCTTGGTGTCTACACACGGACACTTTTAGCATAGACATCTCCAGACAGAACATCACATCATTTTTTTTCAAGATGGTCACCTTGCGCCACACATCTTGGGATACGCTGAACAAAAAATGGAAAGAAGGACACATCTATAGCGTGAACTCTAAGAATAATTTCCTTCAGTGGACCCAATCAATGCTAATCAAACACAGAATTCTACTGACTATAAATATGTTTGTAAAGAAGCATGGCAGCATCTGTGAATGCATAGTGCCCGAGTCAGATCCACACATGTCAAAGTAATGTATGCTCATTTCTGGCATTAGATCTAATCTCTCCATTACATCATGGTTATATAATGTGCTCATGCTGAACATTTACATTATCTATGTACATTAAAATCGGTAAGGATCTCAATGGAGCAAGGTCAATTTGGCAAGCACATTCGCTTACTTTTATTTGTGCTTATCCACATTATTATATGGCATTGCTTGCCAATGCTATATGAATGGTCCATGTTGCAAAAATGATCGCTTCTAATTGACTATACCGGAATGATTTTGCCTGTGTTTCTAAAATAGATTTTTTTTAATTTATTTATTTTGTCTTTGCTTTCTCATTAAACTATTCTCCTGCCAGAATGCTAGTGAATTGGCTATGTGATATTTGCTGCAAATTGACTCACTGCTGGTATGAAATTTGCCTATTGGGAAGGAACAAAATATCAATTTAGACTGCGAAAAACTGGCAGTCCTTAGTAGGAAAGGGCATAAGTGATGCAGTCTTGGACTGGCCCAGAGAAGAAAAAGAGAATCCTCAAGTGGGCCCCTGTGGAAGAGTGGGCCACCACCCTCTTACATGAGCAGTACTTGGCACGATATACTTGAATCCCTATGTACAGACAAAGGCAGCATCTTATTCATTTAACAATCACCCAGTTCATTGTTATATAAATTAGTGATTGAGGATAATGTCACATTTGAATGTAGCTAAAAAGAAGAGCCCTGGAGTTGGTTACTGGTGGGCCCCTGGCACCCCAGTCCGACAATGTTATATGTAAGTAAAAGAAAAAAATAGATGCAGCACCAGCAAAAAATGTAAGGGTGCAAAGCTTCCCAGGTAAAGGCTAGTCCTCCAGAAATGGTAGAAATAGAAGCAGCACACCAATGAAATTAATGCAGTGAATCAAATATAAAGTGAATTTTTAATCTATCATATTGGCAACAGTTTATATTTGATTCATTGCATTGGGGTGCTGCTTCTATTTTTTCCATATATGTATATATATAGATATACAGCGGGGAAAATAAGTATTTGACACACTGACCAATTTGCAAGTTTTCCTACCTACAAACAATAGAGACGTCTGTAATTTTTATCGTAGGTACATTTCAACTGTGAGAGACAGAATCTTAAAAGAAAAATCCAGACAATCACATTGTATTATTTTTACATAATCAATTTCCATTCTACTGTATTGCATGACATAAGTATTTGATACAATAGAAAAACAGAACTTTATCTTTGGTACAGAAACCTTTATTTGCAATTACAGAGGTCAGATGTTTCCTGTAGTTCTTAACCAAGTTTGCACACACTGCAGCAGGAATTTTGGTCATTCCTCCATGCAGATCTTTTCCAGATCTTTTAGGTTTTCAGGGCTGTCGCTGGACAACATTGAGTTTCAGCTACATACAAAGATTTTTCTATTGGATTCAGATCTGGAGACCGGCTAGGCCATTTAGGATTCTGGATGGAGACATTCCTTAGTTGACTTGGCTGTGTGTTTCAGGTCATTGTCAGCCACAACCCATCTTTAATGCTCTTACTGAGGGAAGGAGGTTGTTCGGCAAAATCTTGCGATACATGACATCATCCATACGGTGCACTCAGCCTGCCCCCTTTACCCAAAGCACCCCCAAAGTATGATGTTTCCCCCATGATGCTTCATGGGGCTGTATTCTTCCTAGTTGTTCTCCCTCCAAACACAGCAAGGCAAGTGGAGTTGATACCAAAAAGTTCTATTTTGGTCTCATTTGATCACATGACCTTCTCCCATGCCTCCTCTGGATCATCCAGATTGTTATTGGCAAACTTCAAATGGGCCTGTGCATGTGCTGGCATGAGCAGGGGGACCACACGTGCCCTGCTGGATTTTAATCCATGACAGCGTAGTGTGTTACTAATGGTAATGTTTTAGACTGTGGTCCCAGCTCTCTACAGGTCTTTGCCTGGTCCTCCCGGGTAATTCTGGGCTGATTCCTGACCTTTCTCAGAATCATCTGTACCCCATGAGGCCAGACCAAGGAAGATTGACAGTCAACTTGTGTTTCTTCCATGTTCTAATATTTTTGCCAACAGTTGTCGCCTTCTCACCAAGCTGCTTGCCTATTTTCCTGCAGCCCATCCTAGCCTTGTGCAGGTCTACAATTTTGTCCCTGGTGTCTTTAGACAGCTTTTTGGTCTTGGCCATGGTGGAGAGGTTGGAGCATGATTGATTCAGTTTGTGGACAAGTGTCTTTTACTATAGAATAGGAGGTCTTCTTAAAGAAAAACTAACAGGTCTGTGAGAACCAGAATTCTTGCTGGTTGGTAGGTGATCAAATACATATTTCATGCAGCAAAATGCAATTTAATTATTTAAAAATCATACAATATGATTTACTGTTTTTTATTTGTTGATTCTGTCTTTCACAGTTAAAGTGTACCTACGATATAAATTACAGACCTCTCCATTCTTCGTAGGTGGGAGAACTTGCAAAATCGGCAGTGTATCAAATACTTATTTTCCCCACTTTCTGTGTGTGTGTATACGGTATATATATATATATATATATATATATATATATATATATATATATTCACACACATATAGGTTTGTGAACCCTTCAATGTTTTCTATACTTCTGCATAGTTTTGATCAGATGTTAATCCAAGTTCTAAGAGTGGATAAAGATCAAATCAGACAAATCAGTCAACAATATTAGACTTGTGTCTTTTTTGGTAGGAAATTGATCCAATATCATCTCTGTGAGTGATAAAAGTATGGGAAACTTTGGGATAAGCAGATAATTTGAAGGTGAAATTGGATTATTATATTTTCAATCAATGGGATGACAATAAGCTGTGGGTAGGCAGCCTGTTTTACTTAAAGAACAAGGATATATCAAGGCTTATCTTCACAACATGTATGTAGAAGTGGCGGAAGCAAAGGATACTTTAGAGAACTTAGAGAAGAAGAGTTGTTAATGCTGATCATAAAGGAAAAGGTTACAAAACTGTCTATGAAGAATTTGGACTGCGCAAATTCACAGCCAGGCAGACTGTGTACAGATGGAGGAAATTCAAGACAATTATTACCTTTCCCAGGTATAGTTAATCAACAAAGAATATTCTAAGAGCAAAGGTTATAATAGTCTGCAAGGTCACAAAGAAGCCTAAGGTAACCTCTAAGCAACTAAAGATCTCTCTCACATTTGCTTAAAGGCCCCTTCACATTAAGCGACGCTGCAGCGATACCGACAACGATCCGGATCGCTGCAGCGTCGCTGTTTGGTCGCTGGAGAGCTGTCACACAGACCGCTCTCCAGCGACCAACGATGCCGGTAACCAGGGTAAACATCGGGTAACTAAGCGCAGGGCCGCGCTTAGTAACCCGATGTTTACCCTGGTTACCATCCTAAAAGTAAAAAAAACAAACACTACATACTTACCTAACGTTGTCTGTCCTCCAGCGCTGTGCTCTGCTCTCCTCCTGTACTGTCTGTGTGAGCACAGCGGCCGGAAAGCAGAGCGGTGACGTCACTGCTGTGCTTTCCAGCTGACCGACGCTCACAGCCAGTGCAGGAGGAGTGCAGAGCACAGCGCCGGGGACAGACAGCGGTAGGTAAGTATGTAGTGTTTGTTTTCTTTTACTTTTAGGATGGTAACCAGGGTAAACATCGGGTTACTAAGCGCGGCCCTGCGCTTAGTTACTCGATGTTTACCCTGGTTACCAGTGAAGACATCGCTGGATCGGTGTCACACACGCCGATCCAGCGATGTCAGCAGGAGTCCAGCGACGAAATAAAGTTCTGGACTTTATTCAGCGACCAACGATCTCCCAGCAGGGGCCTGATCGTTGGTCGCTGTCACACATAATGATTTCATTAACGATATCGTTGCTACGTCACAAAATGCAACGATATCATTAACAATATCGTTATGTGTGAAGGTACCTTAAGTTTGGCAGAATATAGTATAAAAACATCAGATGGTAAAAGAAACACGGTGGTGGCAGAATTATGGTTTGGGTCTGATTTACTGTATCTGGACCAAGATGCCTTGCCATCATTTATGAAATAATAAATTTAATTTTTTTCAGCAAATCCGAAAGGAAAAAGTCAGTGCACCTGTCAATGAGCTGAATCTCAACAGAACGTGGGTTAAACAGCAAGAGAATGCCCAAAGCACACAGGTTTTTCTATGAAAGAATAGCTACAGGAGAGTAAAGTTAAAGTTCTGCAATGGCCAAGTCAAAGTCCTGGACATAATCTAATAAAACTGTTGTGGCAGGAGCTGAGGTGAACCGTTTATGGAAAAAGAAAAACACCAACATAAAAGAGCTAAAGCTGTTTTGTGAGGAATAGGCTCAAATTCCTCTAAGCCAATGTGCAGTGTTAATTGACAATTACCAGAAAGGTCTAGATGCAGTTAGTGCTGCACATGGGGTCACAACAGATACTGAAAGCAAGGGTTAACATACTTTTGCCACTCACGGATATGTGATGTTAGATCATTTTAGATGTGAGGTTAGATCATCAAATATTATTGTTTGTTTTTACATGTGGGACTTATCTGAAAATCTGACCTAGTTTTAGGTTAAATTTTCAAGCACCACGGTATACTATATACCATACTATAAAAATAATACAAAGCTTACATTGCTTAATGTATAAAGTATGTTTAAAAGAGAATTATTTATACTGGAACAGTGTTCCTCAATTACCTTCACAGTTAATGTTATTTGCATCGGATTATGTACTGTATGGCATGTTTCTATGGCAAATCTTTCGTTTTTTGGGGGGAAGAAAATCTCTACCCAGAAGTGAGTCAATTCTTAAGCCAATTATTAAAACTATGGTTTGCGGATGCAAGATAATTGGGAACAGTAAAATATTGTTTTGGAGCACCAAGGCGCACCTTTATTGTCACAAGAATTCTCTTTTAATATAGATTATAAATGATTATTAAGTGATATTAATAATGGGGATAAAAGACTTAACATAAGCCCAAATATCATGACAATGGGAACAACTGTTGCCCTAAAGCTAAAGAAGTCACTGGGAGATAATCCTATATATATGACCATGTATGATATTGAAATTATTTTTATATATTTTCTGCTATTGGAGTATTAAAGGTTCCTTACTTATTAACCTTTAAAAATCTACAATCTTGTGACATTGAAGCAGCTCCTTGTCCTTTAAACCCAGCATGTGCAATATGGAATGTCGGAGCTGAGAAATGGAATGCCGGAATGTACAATCAATTTGTGTTCTTATCTTCTGTTGGCATGTTGTCCTGTAGGGATTGTCCTATCTTGTGGATGATCCCCTGTTATCTGTACGAACTTCCACTCTAAAGGTATTACATTTACTTATTCAATTCATGTTTTAAATTAAGGATGGGCAAATTCGCAGGTTTTGAAGTCAATAAAAAAAATGAAATTAGCTATAGGATAGATTTTCAGGGCTGCTATCAGACATTTTAAGGCCTTATACGGCCAAGGAGTCTTGGCGTTTTGGTCTCTCCATCACCAAGACAGCACATTTGACCTTTGGAGGGGAAGCACAGTGTGGCCTGGATAGGGAAAAGGGAAAAAATAGGAGAAGGTTGTGTTGGGGTAATATAGTGTGGTAATACAAAGTAGGGATGGATGGATGGGTGAGAAAATTGTATACATGATGGCGACAACAGGAGACACAGGACTCTGTGTGGGAAGTAAGAGGCAGAGGGAATGAAAAGTAGGATATAGTGAAGGGGAACAGGGGGAAAATAACCTTGCAGGGACTCTAAAGAAGGACAAAGAGGGTGACAGAAGGTGGGAAGGTGATCTGTTAGAGGGGGCACTAGGTTACAAGGCTCTGTGGTGGTACCAGGGGGTAGAGGGACAAGGGGCATAAACATGAAAGTGAGAATGGGAAGAAAATACTCTGTGATTGGACAGAGGGGCGACAGTAGGTAGGAAGGAGCTTTATTTGGGCCACAAGGGTAGGAGACAACACTAGGTGTCAGAACTATAGGAAAGAAGAAAACAGAGGGAACTGAAAATACAGTAGACAAAATGGTGGGCAGGGATAAAACAACCAGGCAAGGACTCTGAATAGGGGCAGGGGTGAGACATTAGGTGGGCAAGACTCTGTGGGTGATTTTTCTCCATTGGTCAGGCCCTTGGCAACAGGATGTACTGCCCTGATGGCAGTTCTGTATATATTCATATAGTTTCAAATTTTTTAGAAGACCTTAAATATTTCAAGAATCTGTTGGGAAAGCAGCTACATTTAGCTCACTGCACTCCACAGACAGTGAATTTGCGTCAATGCAGAATTACTCACATCCACTTGATATGTAACTACTATGCCTGAGCATCGAAACCAGCGAAAATGCCCACTCTTGGTTTTAAGTTGGTTTCTGTGATCCACACCCAGATTGGTACTGTCTAATCCAGAGAAAAGGTTTGCTAAACTTTGAAAATGAGAGCCAGAGTCTTTTATTTAAGAAAGTCCAACTGCAGTAGGAAGGAAATAGATCCACAGGTGATAGATTGTGTTTTTATAGTAAACTCTATACAGTATTATTGCACAGTAGGCAACAATGGGCCACAAAGGCATTCTGCAGAAATAATGGAAGCAAAGTACTGCAGCAAAAATGTTATTTCTGTTTAAATGAGAAATAATGTCAGCACGTTAATCTGGGAAGGCAAGACTATGATTTTGCACCTTTTTAAGGTTTCTTCTTGCCATAAAATGAAAATGTAATGGATCCTTACAATTTATTTATTCAGAAAGTGAACACATAACACCATTGCATATGTTTAAAACCGAATCTCAGCAACCCGTTAAAGGGCTCTGAATGATTTTCGTCCAGCTGCAGTAGGAAAGTCCACAATTACATTTTTTTTTAAAGGATCATGTCACTAGATTCATGCTGCCCAAACCACAGGCAGCATAAATCAGAGCTTGCAGCCAGATACATTTTTCTTTGAACTGCCAAGATCAAAAGGGAGGGAAGTGACCAGAGAAGCGCCGCTGCGGCAAGATTCTACCTGCTCTGCTCCAGGTGATTGACAAGTTTCTGCCTTTGTATATACCTAGGAAAGACTTACCTGGGTGCAATCATGCAGACTGCTCTGATTCATGCTGGCTGTGCTTATGGCGGATCTAGTGACAGGTTTCCTTCCTTTCTTTCTTTTTCTTTCTTTCTTTCTTTCTTTTTTTCTTTCTTTTTTTCTTTCTTTCTTTCTTTCTTTCTTTCTTTCTTTCCTTTTTCTTTTTTTTAATTTATTTTCTTACTTTCTAAATGTCCTTCCTTTAATCCTTTTCTTCTTCCTTCCACTCTTTATTTTTTCTTCCTTATCTTCATTCTATGTTTTCTCTTGTTTTCTTCCCTTCTTTGCTTCCTTCCTTTTTTCTTTTCTTCATTTCTTTTTATCTTCCTTTCCTTCATAGTCTTTCTTTTTTACATACTTTCCCTCCTTCCTTCCATCCTTCCTTTCATCTTTCCTTCCTTTCACTCTTTTCTTCCTTCTTTCCATTTTTTCTTTTTTTACCTCCTTTTCTTTTTTCTTTCTTTCTTTCTTTCTTTCTTTCTTTCTTTCTTTCTTTCTTTCTTTCTTTCTTTCTTTCTTTCTTTCATTCCTCTCTTTATTTTCTTTCTCGTAAGGTAACTTAGACTTCACTTTAATGACACTGAGCTGCAATGCCAAAAACAACCCATGGACAGTAGTGGTGCTGTTTCTGTAACGAAAGCAAACCTTTTCCCAATCTCAGTTAACACCTGTAACTGTAATTGAAAGGCAGCCTACGACAAGCTGGATATATTTCCAATTTGCCTATTGAGAATTTGGTTTATTAATAAACACTAGTCATTAAGTCACTTGTGTTTGCTTTGAAGTTTAATGTCGTTACTGTGCTGAATGCCCTAGTGATAGCCAGACATTCAATGGAGTCATCAGTATGTTGAATCTGCACTTTAAAAATGCTATAATCATTCTGGTATTGATATTTTGATTTTCCGCAGAACCATGAGTTCATGGATGAACAGATGTTTGAACAAAACTGCCGTGAGAGCTCCATGCAGAATTATCCATCCAGCCGCAGCCCATCTCTGTCCAGTCACCAAGGAGTTACATCATCTTGCTGTTCTCGTAGGAGCAAGAAGACCACGCATCTCCCAAACTCTAATGTTCCAGCTACAAGGCTACGTAGCATGCAAGAGCTTAGCACTATTCACATCCAATGTGGAGATCAACCTTCTCTAACTACAAGGTATGGATAAAATGGCAAGGATGTAAGCAGCTGTATTGCTAATTCAGGATTACAGTTACAACCATAAAGGTTATTATTTGTGCAATAAATATGTAAAAAGTTATGAAATTATAACAATTGCTCATAGTTCTCCTATTTTGTGTTAAATACAGTTACATACTTAGAAAAAAAGGTCTATCACTCTCAACAAAGGGATGGGAGATAATAAAGGAAATGCATGAACCATACATACATATTTATTTCCTACTAAAAGTGCATCTAAACCTCTTTTTAAACCATTGGTGGTTTGAACAGTGACCAGCACCTGCAGAAGAAGGCTTGTCTCCTCTGGAGATTGAAACATTTTGCTCGATGACACCAAGTTCAAAAAGGCCAAAAACGCCTCAGGCACTGCTTTATATACCCCGCCAAAGGGAAGTCATACATCCCCAAAACCGGAAGTGACGCTGCCCAAACGCTAACCTGCCTATTAGAAAAAGGAGAAAAATGCCAACATTAACCCCTTTCATGTGCACCAGAAAAAAGCAGGGGGTGGGAATTTTAACATAACCAGGCTGGCCAGTCAGGGGGTCCACGTCAAATAAAGCCATGCCCCCGCAAGTGCACCAAGATCCTTCTCTACAAGTGACTCTCTTAGTTCTACTTCTCCAAGAACATATGATTCTCACAGATCATTAGCACTCAGATGAATAACATTACATTTATCTACATCAAACCTAATTTGCCAAGTGGATGGCCAAATACTTAGATAGTCAGCTTGGATCTCATGAACATCTTACATAGAATGACTACACTGTATAGCTTGGTCTCATCTGCAAAAATAGAAACAACAATATTAATGCTAAATTCTTGATCATTAAAAAATATTTTGAATAACAATTCACCATCCTTGCGGTACACCACTTTTAGCCGAAGACCATTCAGAGAAGCAGTCATTCACCCCAACTGAGATTGGTCTTTGAGCCAGTTTTCGATCAAATTACAAGCCTTATTTTCTAAACCAATTGACCTTAATTTACCCATTAGCCGTCAATGTGGGACAGTGTCAAATGGGGTGTCAAGTGCCTTTGTAAAGATCAAAAGCATTGTATCCACAGCCAGAGGTATATCTAAGTTTTCTGGCACCCCGGGCAAGAACTCAGTTTGGTGCCCCCCAAGCACATATGGGATTTGCACACTTAGTCAAGTGCTGATGAGCTGCTCTTCCTAATTCAATGTTCAGTGAAAAACAGAGAAATGGGAAGAGAAGCTCGTTATCACGTGAACGTAAGTATGAAACTGCATATGAGTGAAGCGGCCATGTGATGACTGCTGGAACCAGCAAGCAGAGCTGAATCCTGACAGTGAGTATATTACACGTTGTTAGGCTGCAATCATACTAGCGTATTGCATCCGATGCGAGAGCATTGGTTGCGATATGCTAATGACCCTCAGCTCCTGCTCTGCTGCGAACAGGAGCCAAGTGTCATGCGTCTGTGCTCCGAGCCTCTCGCACAGAGATGATCGCAGCACAGCTGCGGAGGAGGCGGAGAAACTAATTTCTCCATCTCCTCCAATGCCGGGGTCAGTTTATATTGCACCACACTCAGATGATATCCGAGTTATATGCGTTTTCTCACTCGCACCCATAGGCTTATATGGGTGCGAGAGAGCCAAGTCTCGGCCGAGTGTCGGTGACAATCACAGAATGCTGTGATCTCACTTACACACTGAAAACGGCGGAGGAAAAAAACGGTGATGTGAGCTGCCCCATAGAAGAACACTGTTCCAAGTGCTATGCAATTTTTTATCGCATAGCACTCGTCCATATTATGCTCAGGTGTGACTCCGGCTTTAGAATTGGCTGCAGGGCTTCATTTTATAATTAAGAGCTCATCCAGGTTTGAGATGAAAGTCTGCAGTCACTGTAGATGGTTGCAGGATTGGGGAGATTTGTATACTTCTGGCCACATTCCATCTAGATGTGTCCGGCCTCGCTCAATTAATTTTAATTGAGTGAGGACACACATGTCTAGTCGGCATGTGACAGTATGTATGCAAATCACAAGCACCACAAAATCCTTATAGCGTGCAGTGCACTGTGAGAGTTCCGAAGTCTGCAGTCACATAGAATGACTGCAGACTCATCACACACTTGGACAACCACTTTAATGCTCCTAACATAAATATAAATATGAGAATTAGAATCAGAAAAAAAGCATTTATATCAGTTATTTTCTTTCTTTTCTTCTTCATGTTCTCCAGACCCATGATGATTTTCTTATCCTTAGCCCCAGATAGGCTAAGGATAAGAAAATCATCATGGGTCTGGAGAAGATGCAGACTTTCATCTTCTCTTGTCTTCTGCAGCTCATCCCCATACGATGCTCTTAAAGATAACAATGTCATTATAATGCTCCTGAATAAAAAAATCTGCCCTGCACTGAGCCCCTGAATAAATAAATTGCCACTTGCTATATTCCCTGTACAAAATATGACCCCCACACTGTCCCTCTCATGGTACATGCCCTCTACACTGCTCCCTCCTTTCCATCCAGGGAACTGTCTTCACACTGGCTCTCCCCTATAGGACCCAGTCTCTATACTATGCCCCCTCATCACACTCTACCTTCTTGGTATGCTGTGCCCTTACACTGTTTCCCCATGCTACCACCTACACTACTAAGTCTCTATTCTGTTCCAGCTCACACTTTTCTTCCCCAATTCTGTCTCCTCGCACTATTCCTCTAATAGTCTCCTCACATGTTTCCCTCTTCCTCTTCATACATTTACCCTCTCATGTTCCATACTGAATCCTCACACATCCTGCGTCCCTCTAACTCCCTATACTGTGTCCACACCCATCCCATCACCCTTGCTCCCCATACTATGTCCGCATGCATTTTTCCCTCGCTCCTCACTGGGTTCGCATGCATACCCCCACTCCTCATACTGTGTCGCCACCCATATCCCCTACCCTTCCTCTTCATGTTGTCTTCAAATTTCTCCTGCTCCCCATATTGTGTCTGTACCTGTCCTTTCTTTGCTTTCCAAACTTGTGTCCTCAAATCATCCCCCCATTAAATAAAATTTTCCCTAGGCCCATTACACTAAATACCCCCATCACACTAAATGTTCCCCAGATCTGTTACACTAATACCCCCATCACAGTAAATCTTCCCAAGGCCTGTTACAGCAAGTCTCTCCCACTCACAGTAAATACCCATGGAGACACAGCATTGTATCGTAATTAACCAGATAACTATTTTTAGCAAAACATGAAGAATAGACTGTTATCTGTATGTTGTCTTTTGAATTTAAGTGTTGATTTCTGGTTGGTCAAGAAAACAGACTTTTGCTTGCGTAAGC
Organism: Ranitomeya imitator; assembly: GCF_032444005.1. Classification (NCBI taxonomy): domain Eukaryota; kingdom Metazoa; phylum Chordata; class Amphibia; order Anura; family Dendrobatidae; genus Ranitomeya; species Ranitomeya imitator. The sequence continues at coordinate 190,685,307 of NC_091284.1, read as the reverse complement.
CTAAAATATTGACTCATAAGCTGATATTTGATATAACATAGTGTGCTCTTATCCTTGATGACTAGTGATGTTTACTTATATGCTAATTATGCATTGTGTAGGCCAGATAGTTTTGTTGACTTCGAAAGCAGAGGAGGAAAAACTGCAAATAGATCTCATCTGCATTCTTACCCTTTACACCCTGTTCCAAATTATTATGCAAATGACATTTTTCTCGGATTTTCCTAACTGGTCGGTGCAAATGACAGTCAGTCTAATAACAGTCATCACCCGTTAGAGTATACATCGAATTTTATTGAAGAAACCTCCCAAAGATAACAGTATAATCTCCAAAATAAATAAAAACTCAAAATGCACTGTTCCAAATTATTAGGCACAGTAGAATTTCTAAACATTTGATATGCTTTAAAGAACTGAAAATGATCATTTGTGGAATTTGCAGCATTAGGAGGTCACGTTCACTGAACAAAAAAGCTATTTAACTCCAAAACATCCTAACAGGCTAAGTTACATGTTAATATAGGACCCCTTCTTTGATATCACCTTCACAATTCTTGCATCCATTGACCTTGTGAGTTTTTGGAGAGTTTCTGCTTGTATTTATTTCTTTGCATGATGTCAGAATAGCCTCCCAGAGCTGTTGTTTTGATGTGAACTGCCTCCCACCCTCATAGATCTTTTGCTTGATGATACTCCAAAGGTTCTCTATAGGGTTGAGGACAGGGGAAGATGGTGGCCACACCATGAGTTTATCTCCTTTTATGCCCATAGCAGCCAATGACTCAGAGGTATTCTTTGCAGCATGAGATGGTGCATTGTCATGCATGAAGATGATTTTGCTCCTGAAGTCACGTTTCTGCTTTTTATACCATGGAAGAAAGTTGTCAGAAACTCTATATACTTTGCAGAGGTTATTTTCACACCTTCAGGAACCTTAAAGGGCCCTACCAGTTGTTTCCCCATGTTTCCAGCCCAAAACATGACTCCTCCACCTCCTTGCTGATGTCTCAGCCTTGTTAGGACATGGTGGTCATCCACCAACCATCCACTACTCCATCCATCTGGATCTTCCTGGGTTGCTCGACACTCATCAGTAAAAAAGACTGTTTGAAAATTAGTCTTAATGTATGTCTGGGCCCACTGCAACCATTTCTGCTTGTGAACACTGTTTAGGGGTGGCTGAATAGTAGGTTTATGCACCACAGCAAGCCTTTGAAGGATCTTACACCTTGAGGTTTGAGGGACTCCAGAGGCATCAGCAGCTTCAAGTAACTGTTTGCTGCTTTGTAATGGTATTTTGGCAGCTGCTCTCTTAATACAATGAATTTGTCTGGCAGGAACCTTCCTCATTATGCCTTTATCTGCATGAAGTCTGTCTGTGCTCTGTTTCAGTCACAAATCTCTTCACAGTATGATGATCACTCTTAAGTTTTTGTGAAATATCTAATGTTTTCATACCTTGTTCAAGGCATTGCACTATTTAACACTTTTCAGCAGCAGAGAGATCCTTTTTATTTCCCATATTGATTGAAACTTGTGGCCTGCTTAATAATGAGGAACACCATTTTAAGTAGTTTTCCTTTAATAGGAATCACCTGGAAAACTAATTATTACATGTGTTTAAGATTGATTTCAGTGATCAATTGAGCCCTGAGACACAATACCATCTACAACTTTATTTGAAGAACAAAACAATTAAATCTTTATGACACTTAAATCCAATTTGCATAATAATTTGGAACATGGTGTATGTAAATACTGAATGAACGACACTTGTTACGTGTAAAAATAGGCTACATGCCTCTATATAGAGAGATGGGGAGAGAGAGACAGCCAGAGATTCTTCCAAGACATCCAAACATCCAGGGACCCTATAGGACTGCTGCCAATACATCATGGCTTCATCAAGAGGGACACAGATCTATCATTCTACAGGAAACACCCTAGGGGACCTCAGCCCCAGTTGGAAGAACACAGATCTGCTCCGTTGACCATCACTGAACCATGGATACATTTGGAGAAAGCCAGAATTAGGACCCGCCGGTAACCTGGCTCCATGGAGATGTTTGGAGAAGCCAGGTTGTGACCCTCAGGTCAACCGGCCTTAGCCTCAAAGAACTGCCAACTCCCAGTCCTGGGGACAGCAAAATGCTTCAGACTGCCGCATTAGGTGGCCCGACTGTGCCCCCCCTGCAGGCTGCGCCCGGGGCACATGCCACGGCTTGCCCTCCCTAGATACACCTCTGTCCACAGTTACCTTTTTGTCAAAGCTTCTATTCACCTTTTCATAAAAACTAATGAGGTTGGTTTGAGGACTTCTGTCCTTAGTGAAGCTGTGCTGTCTATCACTTACAGTATAAAGTCATTTTCTGCCAGATACTCCCATATATAGTTTAATTAATATTATTTGTTTTATTCAACTTATTTATTTTACTCGCTATAGCGTCAACATATTCAACATACATTATCATCACTTTCTCCTTTGGGGATCACAGTCTTAATTCCCTATCAGTATGTCTTTGGAGTGTTGGAGGAAACCAGAGACCCAGAGGAAACTCAGGGAAACATGAGGACAGCATACAAACTCCTTGCAGATGTTGTCCTTGATTTATTTGAATCCAGAACCCCAGTCCTGCTAAGCAATAATGCTAACCACTGAGCCATGGTGCTGCCCATGGTCCCTCATGGGCCCCTCAAGCATTTTTCTCAATGGATGTCTCTTATTATCTGTTAAAAACCTACAGCCCTTTTATGAAAGTGGGCACCACGTTAGCGTTGTGACAGCGCTTGGTTCAGTACCAGTCACTAGAATGTCTTTAAAAATTATGTGCAATACTTCAGGAAAGTTCCTTAAGACCTCTTGGATGCAGCCCATCTGGGCCCAGGACCTTGTTCATACTAATTTTATCTAACTTGGCTTGGGCCACATCTACATTTAGCCAGCTGCTTTCAGTTATATTTTTTAAACCTTCATTTTTTTTTTACCTCCAGTAGATTCAGCTTTGATGGGGTTCTTGCTCTCATTTAGGAGATCAAGGAAATATGGAACCTTATTGCCCTTGCCTCAGCTTTGGGAGGAGGGGTCGGGAGGTGGATTTGGAATTAATGACTGGAAAAAAGAGACTATTTGAATATGGAGCCTTATAGATAATGCTCCATGGAAAGAAATATGCAAATTAATTATGTCTCCCATAAGAAAAAAATGTTTTTTTTTTATACTAGTATCACCCACTGTGTCTCAGTGGTTAGCATTGCAGCACTTGGATTCTAGGTTCAAATCCCACCAAGGACAACATCTGCAAGGAGTTTGTATGTTCTCCCCATGTTTGCGTGGGTTTCCTCCGGGTTCTCTGGTTTCCTCCTACACTCCAAAAGACATACTGATAGGGAATGTAGATTGTGAGCCCCTTCGGGGACAGCGATGATAATGTATGTAAAGCGCAATAGAATATGACAGCGCTATATAAACAGAGCATAATAAATAAATTGGACGTAAGTAGCTTTTAAAGAATAACCGTGATTCAAAATTCAGAAATCAATGATACACATGAACATAAGTAAGTTTATAATATATCTTATTAGCGAGAGTCTATTCTTTCTCATCCTGGATATATCTTTTACACTTAATTCACAGGTAAAATCTGTCTTCGGTGAATCCAGATGTTCACATTACTGAGACAGGAGATAATAATTGCTGCATTTTTAAAGAGGTTTTTGGTGAATAAAACTATATTTATTAAACTGTAGACAAACCACATATGTAATCTGCACCCAAAAGGCACGGCAAAAAAAAAAAAAAAAAAACGCCAAGAAAATGAAGCAAGAACATGCTGAAAAATGAGTGCTTGAATGCAGCATTTTTACTGCAGAAGATGCTGCAGAAAATCCTGTGTGTGAATGTAGCATAACTGTTGATTCAGATGAATTTTTTTAGCAGAATGTCTGTGCCTGCCACTAGCTCTTCCTCGACCCTTCCTTCCCCAAACAATATTATGAGCAGCAACTGTCGTTTCCAATCTCAGTAATGTGAACAGCTGAATTCATTGTAAACAGATTTTTCCCGTGAATTAAGACTATTGAGAATGAATGGTCATTCCAGAAGGAGAAAGAAGCAGATTTCTCTAATAAGATAAATTAGACAGTTTCTTATTTTCATGTGTATTACTGATATATGATAAAAAAAAGTAAAATGTTGGCTACTCTTTAACCCTATTTCTGACATCCGGTGTAAAGGTACGCCGATGTCGGACTCCCCCTGTTTGGTGCGGGCTCCGGCACTGAGACTGCACTTTTCCAGGCACATGTCAGCTGATATATACAGCTAACATTTGCCCGCAACAGCCGCGGGTGGAATCACGATCCACCGGCGGCTGTTAACTGGTTAAATGCCGCTGTCAATCTATGACAGCGGCATTTAATTCGCGCTTATTGGAAGCGCGTCAGAAATCTCATTCATCGGTGACCCCATCACATGATCGCAGCTCACTGGTGTCTTTGAACTCGTGATCACCTGGAGAAACATAAGAAGCAAAACAAAAAACGAAAACGCAAAAATAAAATTACCCCTAGTTGTTAAGGGGTGAAGTCAATGTTCAACAGTTTAACAAATTTTACCACATGACCAATGGTGTGATGTGTGCATCGTATAATCAGGCCAGCTTTTTATCCACTGGCACAGTGGTTCTAAACGACTGCCAGCAGAAATCTTGAAAACCCTAAGAAATTGATGGAGAAAGTATATTGGAAATGGTATCACCTGCACTACACAAATATAACCTTTATTTGCTGAAACCGTACTAGCCCTTTAAGAATTCATCACCAAAATATAGGTGGAAAGAATAATCATGACAGATGAAGCACGGGTCTGGTTTATTAGGATCATAACAAATCTCATTTTACCGCTTGGTTAGTAAATAGAGCTGTTAGTGGAAGTAATTCTAGACACAATAGGGGACCATGTCTCAAAGAGAGAAGAGGGATTAAGAAATAATGAAGGTGCGTAAAAATAAAAGATTTGTGTTACATCAAAGCAGCAAAATGAAGCAGAATAGACAGGAAATAGAAACGGCGAGGGCAAAATATTTATAAAATACAAAGACACTTTAACCAAAGGCTTATAAGACCAACATCTGCCTTTTAAAAGGGCGTCTAAAAGATTTTCTCTTCTATATTCTTCTATGAGTATCTATATCCATTAAAGGAAACCTCTCACGTCCTCTGACTGATCCCAACTGCTACTATTGCAGTATAAAAACCTCATCCTTTCTTGTAATAAGGTATTTTATGTGCTTAATTAGGCTGCAAGCTTTTAAAAATAAACTTACATATCATATGCTAATAAGGTAGAAATAGGCCAGTTGGGGCCAGTGGACCTGAAAACACCTACAAATATTGGACGCCATAAAATAGTAAATGTAAAATAAACACTTCATTAGATAATTAGGCTTGTTAAAGGGTCGATATTGACTTTTAGGATTGCTACTTCTAATAGGTGACAATAGAGTTCAATTCCTCTTGCTCTCTGAATAATATTTAATTTTACAAAGGAGCATTGCATGACCTATAAGTCTCCTTACATAGATATGTTAGGCATGACATGTTGCACATGGAAGGATGTTACCCCTTAGACGCCCGTCAGAGCTTCTAATACAGCTATACCAGATCTGTTGCTTAGCACTAATGAGGGGCAACACCCCGAAACACGTCCTTGTAAATAGAGATTATGATTTGGCTTTTAACCTAATCAATGTGGCAAAGTTCGTTAAAGGATCAATATTGACTTTTAGGATTGCTACTTCCAATAGGTGGAACTAGAGTTCAAGTTCTCTTCCTCTCTGAAGATTAAATTTGCATAAAATACATGTAAAAAACATACATTAACTCATTCCTGTATGACTATTTTTCCTTCCCTTTTCCAAGAGCCATAACTTTTTGTTTTTCTGTCAATATAGCCATATGAGGGCTTCTTTCTTGCAGGAAGAGTATACTTTTGAGAGATACCATCCATTTACCATGAGATGTACTATAAAACAAGCAGAAAAAAAATCCAAATTCAGTTAAATTATGCAATGTTATTAGGGTTTTGTTTTTAAGGCATTAATTATGTGGTAAAATGACCACATAATGGAAATATAAGTCTCCAGGTCAGTATGATTACTGCAATACCAAACAGGCATAGTTTGTTCAAGTGATAAAAAAAAATTCAGATTTTTTTTTTTTCTGAATATTGGCTTTTATAGTCGTTTACGAAGATGCTAACTAGAGATGAGCGAACCTTTCAAGGTCTTGGTTCGGTTCAAATTGGCGAACATCCCGATGTTCGCCAAACGGGTCGATGAAATGCCCGAACCCCACTGACTTCAATGGGAGGAAAAACCAAACACGTAGAAAAACACCTTCAGAGGGTCTAAAAACAGCTAAAATTAGGAGCAGACACCAGGAAATGTGACATCAATTGACCCATCAGTTGCATTATAAATTAAATAATTCTAGATAAAATTTACGTGAGTTCCCCTTTATTTTTAAAAACCAGCCAGGCAAAACTGACAGCTGCAGGCTGCAACCCTCAGCGTCAGCATTAGTAAGGCTGGTATTCAAAAATAGAGGGGTACCCATGCTTTTTTCTAAATTATTTAAATAAATAATTTAAAAAACGGTGTGGGGTCTCCCATTTTTCACAACCAGCCAAGCTAAAGCTGACAGCTGGGGGATGGTAGCTGTGCCAATTCTGATGCTTTGCCCGTCTCTTCCCACTTGCCCTCTAGCAGTGACTAGTGGGGTTCATATTTGTGGGGTTGATGTCACCTTTGTATTGTCCGGTGACATCAAGCCCACGGCATAGTAACAGAGAGGTGCCTATAGTTATATTGTAAATAGACTTTTACTCACTTTGCTAGCGGTGATCTCACCGAGGTCACTGCAGTTCAGGGGCCCGGCTGGGAACGCAGCCTCAGTGAATGGCGGAAACCTCAATGATGTCACCGCTATTCACTGATGCTGTGCTAGCAGCAGATCATTACTCAGTGGTTCTAAGACACGATGGTCACATCTTGGCACCATCCAGGTTGAAAACTGTTTATCTCCAGACATGGATTATGGAATGGCACAGAATGATGGACAGGTGAAGGATATGGTTTTTTTTTATTCTTGTTATACTACAGGAGACTATGGCTGCAGTGGAATGGGTGATGATGTGAGTGTGGCTTAATTTAGATTCACTAAAGGAGTCTGTGTCATTCTTTGAAATTAAAGGACATTATTCTAGCTGTGCATTTATTTACAGTATAACTATATGATTAGTAATAGATAGGCATCTTATAGACACATCACCATTACTAAGGCATGGGCTTGATGCAACCGGACAATGCAAAGGTGATATCAACCCCACGAATATGAACGCCAATTGCCACCACTGGGCACATGGGAAGAGTCGGGCAATGCGCCAGAATAGGCGCATCTCCAACCCCCAGCTGTCAGCTTTAACTTGGTTTGTTGACACAAATGGGGGACCCCACACTGTGTTTTTAAATTATTTAAATAATTTAAAAATACGGCATGGGTAACCCTCTATTCTTGATAACCGGCCTTGCTGTAGCTGACAGCTGAGGGTTGTGGCTTGCAGCCATCAGTTTTGCCTAGCTGGTTATCAAAAATACAGGGGAATTCCATGTCATTTTTTTGGGGGGTACCCCATTTTAATAACCAGGAAAGGCTATGTATACAGCTGTGAGCTGATATTAATAGCCTCTTAACCTTTATGAATATTGTCTGATTCCCCAAATATTAACATCCTTTCTGCTAATAGCGTGGTCCAGGCACAATATCTCAGCAAATAAATACTAAATGTTAATTTTGTGACACCACCCCACATTTCTGAATTTGAATCCTTTCTGCTAGGGTTGAGCGAAACGGATCGGACAAATTCAAAAATCGCCGACTTTCGGCAAAGTCGGGTTTCATGAAACCAGACCCGATCCTAGTGTGGGATCGGCCATGAGGTCGGCAATCTGCACGCAAAAGTCGCGTTTCATATGACGCTTTCAGCGCCATTTTTCAGCCAATGAAGGAGGATGCAGAGTGTGGGCAGCGTGATGACATAGGTCTCGGTCAACACCATCTTAGAGAAGGGCATGACAGTGATTGGCTTGCTTTCTGTGGCATCAGAGGGGCTATAAAGGGGCATGCACGCCGGCCGCCATCTTCTGCTGATCTTAGCATAGGGAGAGTTTGCTGCAGCTTCATCAGAAGAAGGAATATAGTTAGGGAGGGAAGATTAACCCCCAAACTGCTTGTGCTGTAGCGATTTCCACTGTCCAACACCACCATTTTTTTTGCAGGGACAGTGGAGGCTATATTTTTGTGCATCAGCTCTGTAGCTTATTAGGCTGCCTTATAAGGCTCCCTGATAGCTGCATTGCTGTTTGCACGCTGCTGTGCAAACCAACTGCTTTTTTAAAAGCAAAAATCCTGTTGCTCCTTTCTGCACAGTTATCTTGTTTATTTGTCCACACTTTTGTGTGCAGCAGTCCTTTTTATTGCTGCCATACTTTTCCTGAGATCATTGTAGGGAGATTGAAATTGTACCACAGTCCTTGTATTTTTTCATATATCTTCCAGCGACTTTCTGCCACTAACATTGTGTTGTTTTATACACTGGGCCTGAGTTTTGGTTCAGTCTCCCCCCAAAAAAGTGAGATTCAAATTCTCACAAAGTGGATATAGTTCAGTCCTGTTAGTTTGTCGTATGTCAGCCAGCCACTTTCTGCCACTTAGATTGCGTTGTTATATACACTGGGCCTGAGTTTTGGTTCAGTCTCCCAAAAAAAAAGGGAGATTCTAATTCTCACAAAGTGGATATACTTCAGTCCTGTTAGTTGGTCGTATATCAGCCAGCCACTTTCTGCCACTTACATTGTGTTGTTTTATGCACAGGGCCTGAGTTTCGGTTCAGTCTCCCGCAAAAAAGTGAGATTCAAATTCTCACAAAGTGGATATACTTCAGTCCTGTTAGTTTGTCATATATCAGCCAGCCACTTTCTGCCACTTAGATTGCGTTGTTATATACACTGGGCCTAAGTTTTGGTTCAGTCTCCCCTCAAAAAAAGTGAGATTCAAATTCTCACAAAGTGGATATACTTCAGTCCTGTTAGTTTGTCGTATTTCAGCCAGCCACTTTCTGCCACTTACATTGTGTTGTTTTATACACTGGGCCTGAGTTTTGGTTCAGTCTCCCCAAAAAAAGAGAGATTTAAATTCTCAACAAGTTTATATACACCTTCTACCTTGTTTTACAGTACCATATAACGGTAGTTATTTTGGTTACATTTTCCAAAAAATGAGGAAGTCTGGTGGAAGAGCCCGTGGGCGGTGGTTGCCAGCTGGCATTGATGGTGGTGGTGGTGGTGATGCATCTGGTGGTAGTGGCAAAAGCACAATAGCACCTAAGGCTGGAGGTCTTGAGCCAGCCTCATCGTTCAGCTACACAAGGCCTCGAAAGCTCCCTTATCTGGGAGTAGGAAAACAGCTTTTAAAGAAGGAGCAGCAGAAAAAAGTTTTGGCTTTCCTTGGTGACTCAGCCTCTAGCTCTTTCGCCTCCTTTTCAGAATGTTGATGCTCTAACCTTCATTAAAATGAACCAATCATGGATTTCAAATTATTTTGCCCCACCTTCCCCTGCTGACACGTGGCTTGCCTGAAAAATGTCTTGCTTTTGGCCTCCTCTTACTGACTTCTCCAATTCCTCTATTTGCAGCTGCTGAATGTCCACCATAGGCCATTTTTATACCTCCCTAAATGAGCTGACTCCCCCCACAGGGCCATGGTCACCACCTGGCGCAAGCACCCGTGCGAGTGCCGTTTGCCTGGATAGGTGGGTGGGCCCACTCTTGGGCGACGGCACTGCCACAGGGTCCCTCATAGTACAATGAAGTGTCTCTGACGGTGGTGGTGCACAACCAACGTCAGACACACCATTGTAATATGAGGGGCCCTGTGCCAGTACCGCCGCCCACAAGAGAGTGTTCCTCCACTGTGTAGTCTGTGCTGTTAAATCCTTCACTGGCACTGCCAATACAAATTTGTTGAAATGATAGATAATAGTAAAAATATACAGGGGCCCTGGCCTCTATTTAGACCGTTAATACTTTGCGCCTACTACCACTGTCTGCTACTCAGCAGAGGAGCCCACCCCTGTACCTAGCTATGCCACCTGTTTAGTCCTGTTACCAATTTTGAACTGCATTTAGCCTACTTTATTATTTGGGCCTTCTAACTGTGTCTGCCACTCATTACAGTTGTCCTCCACTGAACAAAGCAATGCTGCCTGTTTAGTCCTGTTACCAATTTTGAACTGCATTTAGCCTACTTTATTATTTGGGCCTACTAACTGTGTCTGCCACTCATTACAGTTGTCCTCCAATGAACAAAGCAATGCCGCCTGTTTAGTCCTGTTACCAATTTTGAACTGCATTTAGCCTACTTTATTATTTGGGCCTACTAAGTGTGTCTGCCACTCATTACAGTTGTCCTCTACTGAACAAAGCAATGCCACCTGTTTAATCCTGTTACCAATTTTGAACTGCATTTAACCTACTTTATTATTTGGGCCTACTAACTGTGTCTGCCACTCATTACAGTTGTCCTCCACTGAACAAAGCAATGCCGCCTGTTTAGTCCTGTTACCAATTTTGAACTGCATTTAGCCCACTTTATTATTTGGGCCTATATCTGTTTCTTTCTCATCCTGCCCATTGCCGAGCCACTGCTAGATGAGTCTGCTGGCACATTGACCCAGACCACTACATTCCCCTTGCACTCTACACAGCCAGAATCTGACCCTGCTGAAAGTCAGGTTCCCTTCCCGCATACTATACCACCTTACACGGGGGCAAAGAGGAAGGTGCAGATGAAAGTGCAGGTTCCTTCATCAGGTGGGGGGGGCATACTCGTTGGCGACGTCACTGGCACAGGGCCCCTCATAGTACACAAAATGTCTCTGCCAGTGGGAGGCCCCCCCCCCGTCAAACACACCGCCGTTCTATGAGGGGCCCTGTGCCAGTGCCAATGAGTGGGCCCCCTGTTTGCTCAGAATCACAGCACTTGCAAAGTTGAAATACTTACCTTTCCCTGCTCCATCGCCGTGACGTATTCCGCGTTTCCTGGGCCCACAAAAATCTTGAGCCAGCCCTACCCCCCCCCCCCCCCCCACAACTTTAGCTAAATGACCCCTAGTTTTCAATGCCTAACTATTATTATAGAGTAAATTAAAGGGAACCTGTCACCTGAATTTGGCGGGACTGGTTTTGGGTCATATGGGCATTTGGCATTTTTGGCATTTAAATGGGTATTGTAGTTGTTTTCCTGTCCTCCACTCACTGCCGACTTTGATTCCCCATTGACTTGCATTGGGTTTCGTGTTTCAGTCGGCCCCCGACTTTTCGCAATAATCGGCCGATTTCACCCGACCCGACTTTTGACAAAGTTTCGTGAAACCCGACTCGATCCAAAAAAAGTAAAAGTCGCTCAACTCTACTTTCTGCTAATAGTATGGTCCAGGCACAATATCTCATCAAATAAATACTAAATGTTAATTTAGTGACAGTTGTGAAACAGCTGGTTAAAAGAGGGGAAGGGTATATTCAACATGAGTGAGAAAAAGCGAAGTCAAGTCACAGTGGAAGAGGAAATAGGTTTGGTGTTCAAGGTGTATGTGGGTTAGGTGATAATGCTAACCCCTTCATGACCTTGAGATTTTCCGTTTCTCCTTGTTCGTTTTTTGCTCCCCTTCTTCCCAGAGCCATAACTTTTTTATTTTTCCATCAATATGGCTATGTGAGGGCTTATTTTTTGTGAAACAAGTTGTACTTTTGAACAATATCATTGGTTTTAGCATGTTGTGTACTAGAAAACGGGAAAAAAATTCCAAGTGCGGTGAAATTGCAAAAAAAGTGCAATCCCACACTTGTTTTTTGATTGGCTTTTTTTACTAGGTTCACTAAATGCTAAAACTGACCTGACATTATGATTCTCCAGGTCATTATGAGTTCATAGACACCAAAGATGTCTAGGTTCTCTTTTATCTAAGTGGTGAAAAAAAATTCCAAACTTTGCTAAAAAAAAAATTGTGCCATTTTCCGATACTTGTAGCGTCTCCATTTTTCATGATCTGGGGTCGCGTAAGGGCTTATTCTTTGCGTGCTGAGCTGTCGTTTTTAATGATAGCATTTTGGTGCAGATACGTTCTTTTGATTGCCCGTTATTTTAATGCAATGTCACGGCGACCAAAAAATGCAATTCTGGCATTTCAAATTTTTTTCTCGCTCCGCCGTTTAGCAATCAGGTTAATCCTTTTTTTTATTGACAGATCTTTTTATTGATTTATTTTGAATGGGGCGAAAGGGGGGTGATTAAAACTTATATTTTTTTTTATTTTTTTCACATTTTTTTGACTTTTTTTTTTTTTTACTTTTACCATGCAGTGTTTTTATAATAATATTTAAAATTATTGTTTGTATTTTTGTATTATGTATTTATATTTTTTCTGTTTTTTTCGGCGTAATTTCATAATATAGTGATGCGCTGAAAGGACCCTTCACACATCATGTGACTTATTCTGAACTGTTTATTGGTCACTGGTGGCTATATGACGCAGTTTTGTCTATGTACTTGTAGCTTTGATAAAGATCTGCAAAGATCGAAACGTGTTGCTCGTTTCCCGATGTGCTCTGGAGAGCGTTACAGCCACTGTTTTACATTTAATTAATAAAGCATCACGTTGGAATTTTAAAGAATTTGGAGCTGGAACTAAGTTTTCTTCCTTTCCTTACGTGTAACCATGTGGATCAGCGTGGAGGTCCGTGCACCTGCTTTGGCTGCCTGGTGAGCTGGCTTTGTGGTTTTTTCTATGTAAAATTATTTAACCCCTTCAGATCGATTTACATCATGTCTGTACGGCAGACAGGTATGGGGCATTGTTGTTTTTTTATTTTTCCTTTTTTTAAGAAGATCGAGGGACGTCAGTTGGATTGAGAGTACTATAAAGATATTAAAACCCCATGTGTTTGTTTATTTCTTTGGAATACTTTATTCATAATGTATGTGTTTATTTAACCCTTTATTACTATTGGATTAATAATAGATAGGTGGCTTATTGACATCTCTCCATTACTAACTTGGCTTAATGTCACCTTACATTAGCAAGGTGACATTAACCATTTATTACCCCATATCCCACCGCTACTCGGGAGTGGGAAGAGAGTGGCTAAGTGCCAGAATAGACGCATCTTACAGATGTACCTTTTCTGGGGTGGCTGGGGGCAGATGTTTTTAGCCGGGGGGGGGGGGCAATAACCATGGTCCCTCTCTAGGCTATTAATATCTTCCCTCAGTCACTGGCTTTCCCACGCTGGCGGAGAAAATTGGGTGGGAGCCCACGCCAGTTTGTTCCGTGATTTAACCTTTTATTTTAACACCGAGAGCTCCAAATTTTTACTCACAGACACTACTAACCTTATTTGTGAGGAATATGTAAAAATATAAGGGATATGAAATGGTTTACTGTATGTAAACCATGTCTCATATCCTGTCGGGTTTGAGAAGGAGATAGGAAAAGTCACCAATTGAATTACCGGCTTTTCTGCTACCTAGCTCTGTATGAAATATAGATATATATGTATATGTGTCTCACTGAGTATATATATATATATATATATATATATATATATATATATATATATACAGACTGTATATATGTTTTCACGAATATTTGAGCCCATGGATCCATTCTATGTCCACTTTGCAAGCCGGCGAGAAAATCTCACCGTACGGATGCCATACGGATGACACACGGATAATTTTTGGAGAAAAAATCGTATCCTCACATTAAATACGGATCACTGTTCAGGAAATTTTCTGCGTATCTCGGCTGTAAAAAAATGGAACGTATTTTGATACGTTAGGTGTGACGCCGGCCTGTGAGAAAGTTCTCACGATTGCGGTGCCGTCAGAAGGGTTCTGCGAGTTCACAGCCAGTGAACTCAGTTCAACTCGTTGAAGTCAGCTTGAGAGGCATGGGAAAAGTTCTAATGGCAATTCCTCTGATGTCACTGAGTTGAACAGAGTTTATTGGCTCTGACCTCCAAGGACATTTCCGACAGCACCGCGACCCATCACTCAGTACATGGAGACATGTGGACACATACTCTTCCACCACAGTATTGAAATGTTGCCTCCATATCAGATGGTGCCAGTTGGTGCCAGTATGCTTTGGAAGGTTTTACACATTTCGGCCATTCCAATCCTCCCTTCTGAGGTGGTGCTGGTGCCCCAGCTGTGTTGATGACTTCCTCCTCTTCCTCTGCCTTGTTCTTCCACTAATCCACCGCTGTCAGGTGGGAATGCCATCAGTAGTGCATCTATCAGTGTTCGCTTGTATTCCTGCATTTTCTTATCCCGCTCTAGTGACGGAAGTAAGGATGGCACATTGTACTTGTAGCAGGGATTCAGCAGGGTGGCCACCCAGTAATTAGCACTGGTAACAACGAAGGCAGCTCGTCTATCATATGAAGGCACAGCAGCATGTATTGGCTCATGTGTTCCAGGCTGCCCAGATGCAACATGTTCTCGGTGGGAGGTGTATCGTCTGGGTCCTCTGCATACCCATGGTCACATTCCAGTGATGCCCATGAGCTGCTTTGAGATCCACCCTGCTGTAAACTCCGTTGCTTTTTCTCCTCATCCTCCAAAACTGTCTCATGGGTGGACAGCTGTGTACCTGGCCACTATTGGTACAAGAACCCACCCTTTGAGCCATGTGTGGACGACTGGCCTGAAAATGGTCTAAACAGTTCCTGTTCCTCCTCCTCTTCCCCCAAGTCACCAAGTCATCCATCATCGCCTGATGAGTTTTTTTCAAGTAGGCAAAGAAGTGGAATAGTAACGCTGATAACAGCTTCATCATCAGTGCTGGCCATGTTAGTGGAGTACTCAAAGCAGTACAACATGGCACACACGTCCCACATGGGACATGTCACACACTTAGTGGTGAAGTGGTATGGCTCCGCAGAGTGACTTACCTGTCCATGCTGCAGCTGCATCTCCTCTATTGCTTGCTGCTGTCTCTTCAGCATATGCAAGGTGGAGTTCCACCTTGTGGGTATGTTGCATATGAGACTGGGAGTGGGAAGGCAGAAGTGACACTGCAGCTAGGCGAGTAGCGGTAGGGTGAGAATGCTTAAAAGTACTCAGAGATAGTCCGCACAATCAACAGCTCTGACATATCAGGGTAATTTTTAAGGAAGCTCTGCACCACCAAATTCAGCACATGCATAAGGCAAGTGAGGTGCATCAAACCGGCCAGCCCAGAGCTGCAACGAGATTTCGCCCATTATCACACACCATCAGGCTGGGCTTGAGGTTCAGCAGCACCAACCACTCATCGGTCTGTTGTTTGATCCCCATACACAGTTCATGTATGGTGTGGGATCTTTCCCCCAAACAGATGAGTTTCAGAACAGTCTGCTGTTGTTTCCCCTTGGCTGTGCTGAAGATGGTGGTGCAGGTGTTATGCTGACTGGATTAGGAGTCGGTGGAGGAAGCAGAGTAGACGGTGGATGCAACATTGACAGAGAAACGTCCAGCAATCCTCTGTGGTGGTAGGACATGCGCCACAATGCCTTTTGCCTCAGGCCCAGTAGCAGCCACCTTTACCCAGTGGGCAGTTAGAAAGATATGATGTCCCTAGCCGTGCTTACTGGTCAACGTATTGAAGGTTATGTGGACCTTGCCACTGATGGAGTCTTGCAGTGCACACCTTATATTGTCTGCAACATGTGTGTGCAGGGCAGGGTTTGTCGCCTGGAACAGTATTTGGTCGCTGGGAACTACATACTGTTTGACAACCACCAAATAAGTTTTTTTTAAATTGTCATTCTCCACAAGTCGGAAAGGCAGCATTACAAAGGCCAGGGATTTTGAAATGCTGACATTCAGGACAAGAGCTCATGGGTGAGCAGGGGGGTACTTGTGCTTTCTCTCTAGTGTTTGTGGGATGGACAGCTGTATGCTTCCATGCAATCGAGTGGAGATGCTTGGTGACACTGCTGGTCGTGGTGGTGCTGTCACTTCCTCTCTTTGCAGGTAAAAAGGTGGCCCTGTTGATTGGTAGCAGGAGGAAGGGGCCACAGCAAAAGAGGGAGCAGGAGGAGCCTCAGGCCTTCTCTGATTTTTTCAGGTGTACTCCACTGCAGCTCATGGTTTGAATGCAGATGTCTTGTCATGCATGTGGTGCTCAGATTTATGACATTTAAGCCCTGATTCAGGCTTTGCCTGCACAGCGTACAAATCACATATCTCCTGTAGTCAACACATTAACTGAAGAACTGCCATGCCAGGGAGCTCCTTTGAACTGGCTTTGGTGCGCTCAGTTCATCGGCGCAGTGGGCAGTATCAGATAGCAGATAGAGGCTGGCCGCTGTTCTTTTACACCCTGGTCCCTCTTTTGCTATGCAACTGGGGCATCATCTTCCACCCACTCCTCACCCTTGCCCTCTTCCGGTCAGCACACTGCAGAAAGACACATGCCAGTGTTTCGTCATCATCAGAGATATGCTGTGGTGGTCCGCTGACCGAGTGCACTAATCCTTCCACGTATTCATCCTGCAACTGAAGAAGTTATTGGGCATTAGTGCTCTCAATCTCTTCCACTTCTGGGGCAGGGCCAGGTGTATGGTCCACGGAACCCCAGCCAGGGGAGTCATAAAAACGCAGGAGTGGCTGCTGCATGACTTGGGGCTCAAACTTCTTGGCTGATTTGCAAGGGAGTAAGGTGGAAGCCAGGTGACCAGAGTCTGCAGGTGCCAACTCTGCACTTTCAACAAGGGAGCCGTGGAAGATAATGCAAAGTAACTGGAGGCACTCACAGCCGTCCAATCTAAAAGGGCCTCAACATGTTTGGGCCTCACCATTCGTCCAACGCTACTCAGGCCTATGGAATTATGCAGAACATCCTGTTGCCTGCATGCTCAAGAAGAAGGTGTTTCATTTGGTCATGCAGCAGGCACAGAATTACCACATCCTGTCCCTGCAGCAGCTGCACCACCAGCAGCACCACGACAGCCACGACCCCTATTTAATGCACTTTTCATTTTTTTCCTCTTCAAAAGAGTGCACAGCAGAGAATTGAAAGGTCCAGCAGATTATTACTCTGTTAGGGTACTCTGCACCAGGCGGTTGTGGCACTCTACACCGGGCTGTTATGGCACTCTGCACCAGGCTGTTAGAACAGGTTGCACCAGGCTGTTATGACACCTGTGGTAGAGTGGCTTTCCATCTTGCCTGACATCATACGCAGGCTCGTGACCATCACACGTGCTCTCTGGAAATGCTGCCTCATTCTCCACCATCTGTCATAGAGTGGCTCACTCGGCTGGATACAGATGTAAGACTGGAACACTGTCTCTTTAAGAAAGGGCTTCTTATTGTAGACAGCATAAACTAAGCTTGGAAACGCAAACACGGACCTCTGGGCAAAACAGCAAAGCAAAGAAACAAAAAAACACAGTCCTTTTCCTAGAGAGGATCAGCCAGCTCACAGGTAGCAATGTCCGCTGTTCAGGTTTAGCACACACCTTCCTGGAGAACGGCGACGCCAGAGACAAGTCAGAGAATGCCGAAATTAAGCCAGGATGTCAATGAAGTGCCAAAGAGTGAGATATAAAGGGAATTCAGGACATAGCCAAAGGTCAGGGAGCCAGAGATAGCGGGGCAGGTGGGTGCAGAGTAAGAGTAATCAAGCCAGAGGGTCAGAGCCGGAAAAGACAACAGTATGCAAACACACCAGGGGGCCAGACACACAGCCAGAACAAATGTATAACTGACAAGGAACCCCAGATGGGGCAGGTATATATAGCCCTCCCAGATCCAAAAGAAGGCCACACAAAATTAACCCTGAGAGGACAGGGAAAGGAATCCTCAACCATGATAGTTAGAGCATGATGCACAAGGCTGTCATGGTACTCAACACCAGGCTGCTATGGCACTGTGCAAAAGGCTGTTAGGGCATGCTGCACCATGCTGTTTTGGCACTTTACACCAGGCTGTTATGGCACTGTGCACCACGCTGTTAGAGCATGCTGCACCAGTCTGTTATGGTACTCTACACCAGGCTGTTATGGCACTGTGCACCACGCTGTTAGAGCATGCTGCACCAGTCTGTTATGGTACTCTACACCAGGCTGTTATGGAACTGTGCATCAGGCTGTTAGAGCACCCTGCACCAGGCTGCTATGACACTTTACACCAGGCTGTCATGGCACTGTGCACCAGGCTGTTAGGGCACCCTACACCAGACTCATGGCACTGTGCACCAGGTTGTTAGGGCAGGCATGACACTCTACACCAGGCTGTTAGGGCACCCTACACCAGGCTCATATGGCACTGTGCACCAGGCTGTTAGGGCAGGCTGCACCAGGCTGTTATGGCACTGTGCACCAGGCTGTTATGGCACATTACACTAGACTGTTATGGCATTGTGCACCAGGCTGGTAGGGCTCTATACACCAGTCTGTTTGGGCACACTGTACCTGGCTGTTTTGGCACTCTACACCAAGTTCAGAGTAAAATGGCGGCATAACCCATGATCCGGCATTTATACAATCCAGGTTGCATGTTGTGCCGGCCAATTGCATCTATGTTATTATTTGGCATGGATGTGATTTCTCTGTAAGTGTCTACAGCTTACAAGCTTGTTGCTTGGCTGTGCTGCAGCCTTTTTAACACACTTTATTTGGCACCAAACTCAAGCAGAAAAACAGACTTCTGGCAAAATGTCCATGTTCGGAGCTAAAGTTCGGGTTCGCTCATCCCTAAGTGTAATAGATAAGAACAATAGCAAAATTGTTATTGAAACCCTGTTGCTAAATGATTTTCAGCCAAAATGCATGCATTTAGGTAAAAAGAAAAATCATAAGTGATCCTTTTTTAATGCTGGAGGAAGTTTAATTTCCCAACACTTGTCCCATAATTCTTTCCACATTATACATGTGGGTTTTACTTCCTACCTAATGCCTGAATGCTGATTAAATAGATCAATTATTTCTGTATCATCTACAATGTACCTAGATGATATAAATAACTTATAAAGAGCTGCAACCTGTTATTGCTAAGGATAAGCTGGTAGATATCTTGCACCAACCCCCAGTTCTGGCAGTCAGACAACCACCTGGCCTGAAACAATAATTAATTAGGAGGAAACTTAATTTTCATGATAAAGATATTGCCAAGAAGCAACCACATAACAGCATACTTCGCAATGTGTGGCCACATGAATGAATCATCTGCTGTGATGGAGATGATGAAGGAGAGATTAAGAAAACGTGCTAGCTATAAGAACAGGGCTGCGGAAATGTTACTATTGCCATATACTGTACACTTCTTAACTGGAGTTTCTGCTTTAGAAAATGCTTTTTTGTACATCTCTAATAACGCATTTTGTATTAAAAAAAAGTGAACATTTTTTTTCTCTGAAAAATAGGCAATTGATGTTTTTAATATGAACATATAAAGTGACGAGCAAAAATGTAACGTTTTGAACTTTTGACTTTCATGGCTCCATATCTCACCATTCACTGCTGCTTTAAATGCGAGACTACCGTCATTTTTATAGACAATCATCTTGGCTATCTTATACATACATTTGATTTGCAACTATGTAGCATATAATTAGTTATTAGTAAGGTTGAGCGAAACGGGTCGAACATTTTCAAAAGTCGCCGACTTTTGGCTAAGTCGGGGTTTCATGAAACCCGATCCGACCCCTGTGCGTGGTCGGCCATGCGGTACGCGACTTTCGCGCCAAAGTCGCGTTTCAATGACGCGAAAAGCGCCATTTCTCAGCCAATGAAGGTAAACGCAGAGTGTGGGCAGCGTGATGACATAGGTCCTGGTCCCCACCATCTTAGAGAAGGGCATTGCAGTGATTGGCTTGCTGTCTGCGGCGTCACAGGGGCTATAAAGAGGCGTTCCCGCCGACCGCCATCTTACTGCTGCTGATCTGAGCTTAGGGAGAGGTTGCTGCCGCTTTGTCAGAAGCAGGGATAGCGTTAGGCAGGGTCCATTAACCACAAAACCGCTTGTGCTGCAGCGATTTGCACTGTCCAACACCACCCTCGGTGTGCAGGGACAGTGGAAGTTTTTTTTTTTTTTTTCCCCCTCAGCGCTGTAGCTCATTGGGCTGCCCTAGAAGGCTCCCTGATAGCTGCATTGCTGTGTGTACGCCGCTGTGCAAACCAACTGCTTTTTTCAAAGCACAAATCCTCTTGTTCCTTCCTTTCTGCACAGCTATCTTTTTTGTTTGTCCACACTTTTTATTTGATTTGTGCATCAGTCCACTCCTTATTGCTGCCTGCCATACCTGGCTGAGATTACTGCAGGCAGGGAGATAGTAATTGTAGGACATTCCCTGTTTTTTTTTTTTTTTGGTGGGAGATTAAGATTGGCAATTTGGCATTTCTGCTAGAGTGCCATCCCTGTGTGTGCCATCTCTCTCACATAGTGGGCCATAGAAAGCCTTTTCATTTTTCTGTATTTTTTTTTGTGGGGTGTATAAATTCTCCCTGATAAAAATACAGTGGGAGATTAATATTAGCCTTTGGGCTTGTGTGCCAGTCCTGAGTGTGCCATCTCTCTCACAAATAGTGGGCCATAGAAAGCCTATTTTTTTTTTTTTTGGGTTTTATAAATTCTCCCTGAAAAAAAGGGAGATTAATATTGGCCTCTGGGCTTGTGTGCCAGTCCTGAGCGTGCCATCTGTGCCAGCCCTGAGCGTGCCATCTCTCTCACAAATAGTGGGCCATAGAAAGCCTATTTAATTTTTTTTTTGGTTTTATAAATTTTCCCTGAAAAAAGGGAGATTAATATTGGCCTCTGGGCTTGTGTGCCAGTTGTGAGCGTGCCATCTGTGCCAGCCCTGAGCGTGCCATCTCTCTCACAAATAGTGGGCCATAGAAAGCCTATTTAATTTTTTTTTTTGGTTTTATAAATTCTCCCTGAAAAAAAGGGAGATTAATATTGGCCTCTGGGGTTGTGTGCCAGTTGTGAGCGTGCCATCTGTGCCAGTCCTGAGCGTGCCATCTCTCTCACAAATAGTGGGCCATAGAAAGCCTATTTAATTTTTTTTTTGGTTTTATAAATTTTCCCTGAAAAAAGGGAGATTAATATTGGCCTCTGGGCTTGTGTGCCAGTTGTGAGCGTGCCATCTGTGCCAGTTGTGAGCGTGCCATCTCTCTCACAAATAGTGGGCCATAGAAAGCCTATTTAATTTTTTTTTTGGTTTTATAAATTTTCCCTGAAAAAAGGGAGATTAATATTGGCCTCTGGGCTTGTGTGCCAGTTGTGAGCGTGCCATCTGTGCCAGTCCTGAGCATGCCATCTCTCTCACAAATAGTGGGCCATAGAAAGCCTATTTAAATATTTTTTTGGTTTTATAAATTCTCCCAGAAAAAAAGGGAGATTAATATTGGCCTCTGGGCTTCTGTGCCAGTCCTGAGCGTGCCATCTGTGCCAGTCCTGAGCGTCCCATCTCTCTCACAAATAGTGGGCCATAGAAAGCCTATTTTTTTTTTTTTGGGGTTTTAGAAATTCTCCCTGAAAAAAAAAGGGAGATTAATATTGCCCTTTGGGCTTGTGTGCCAGTACTAAGCGTGCCATCTCTCTCTCTCTCTCTCAGTCAGTGGGCCATAGAACGCCTATTTTTGGTTTTATTTGTTTTCTAAATTCTCCCTGAAAAAATCATTTTATTTTATTTGGTTTCTAAATTCTTCCTGATAAAATCATATTTTTTTTATTATTTTTTTTTCTAAAGTCTCCCTGAAAAAAACAAAACAAAAAAAAAAACAAACAAAAAAAACAGTGGGGGATTAATATTGGCCTTTCTGCTTGTGTGCCAGTCTTGACTCCTGTGTGCGTCATCTCTCACTCAGTGGGCCATAGAACGCCTATTTTTTGTTTTATTAGTTTTATAAATTCTCCCTGAAAAAATCATTTTATTTTATTTGGTTTCTAAATTCTTCCTGATAAAATCATATTTTTTTTATTATTTTTTTTTCTAAAGTCTCCCTGAAAAAAAAAAAAAAAAAACAGTGGGAGATTAATATTGGCCTTTCTGCTTGTGTGCCAGTCTTGACTCCTGTGTGCGTCATCTCTCAGTCAGTGGGCCATAGAACGCCTATTTTTGGTTTTATTTGTTTTATAAATTCTTCCTGAAAAAATCATTTTATTTTATTTGGTTTCTAAATTCTTCCTGATAAAATCATATTTTTTTTATTATTTTTTTTTCTAAAGTCTCCCTGAAAAAAAAAAAAAAAAAACAACCAAAAAAAACAGTGGGAGATTAATATTGGCCTTTCTGCTTGTGTGCCAGTCTTGACTCCTGGGTGTGCCATCTCTCTCTCTCTCTCTCTCTCTCTCCAATTGTGGTCCATAGAAAGCCTATATTTTTTTTCCTTGATTTGGGTTCCAAAATCTACCAGAGAAAATAACTACATCAATCATTGGTAGAAAAATATTGGCCTCTGGGCTTGTGTGCCACTCCTGATTCCTGTGTGCGTCATCTCTCACTCAGTGGCCCATAGAAAGCATATAGTTTGTTACATTTGTTTTCTAAATTCTCCCTGCAAAAATCTATTTTTTTTTTTTTTGGGGGGTTTCTAAAGTGTTCCTGAAAAAAATAAAAATAAAAAAAAAATAATAGTGTGACATTAATATTAACATTTGTGCTTCAGTGACAGTCCTGCGTGTGGGGCATCTCTCTAATTTGCAGCCACCAAAAACAGAGTGTGTAACATTGGGCCTGATTTTCGCTGTGGTCTCACCAACCTGTAAAGGGGTAGCTAAATCATACTGAAGTTATAGCTCACCGTGTAAGTTGTGTGACTGCAACAAATAACGTTAGTTTGGTTACGTTTTTAAAACAATGAGGAAGTCTAGTGGAAGAGGTCGTGGCCGGGGGCGTTCATTGTCAGCTGGTAATGAGGGTAGTGGTAGTGGTGGAGCATCAGGTGGTCGTGGGGAAAAAAATATTGCACCTAAGTCTGGAGCTGTGGAGCCAGGTTCGTCGTCCGGCTACACAAGGCCTCGAACGCTCCCTTTTCTGGGATTAGGAAAACCGCTTTTAAAGCCGGAGCAGCAAGAGCAAGTTTTGGCTTATCTTGCTGACTCAGCCTCTAGCTCTTTTGCCTCCTCTCGTGAAACTGGTAAAAGTAAAAGCAGCGCGTCGTTAGTGGATGTTCACGGTCAGGGACAAGTCACTTCCTTGTCCTCTTCAGCAAAAACAACAACAGAGAAGAATGCAGCAGGCGACACAACGGGTTACTCCATGGAGCTCTTTACACATACCGTCCCTGGCTTAGAAAGTGAAGCAGTTAACAGTCCATGCCCATTACAAGTTGAATCTGACATGGAGTGCACTGACGCACAGCCACAGCCAGACTACTATGCTGGTCCTTTGACTCAGACCACAACATTGCCCTCGCAGGGTGCTGATCAAGAATCAGACCCTGATGAGACTATGTTGCCCCATCACGAACGCTATACCACCAAACGACACGGTGACACAGACGAAGTTGCGCAGGAGGTACAAGAAGAGTTATTAGATGACCCAGTTCTTGACCCCGATTGGCAGCCATTGGGGGAACAGGGTGCAGGCGGCAGCAGTTCTGAAGCAGAGGAGGAGGAGGGGCCGCAGCAGGCATCAACATCGCCACAGGTTCCATCTGCCGGGCCCGTATCTTGCCCAAAACGCGTGGCAAAGCCAAAACCTGGTGGAGGACAGCGTGGCCATCCGGTTAAAGCTCAGTCTGCAATGCCTGAAAAGGTATCCGATGCTAGAAAGAGTGCAGTCTGGCATTTTTTTAAACAACATCCAATTGATCAGCGCAAAGTCATCTGTCAAAAATGTTCTACTTCCTTAAGCAGAGGTCAGAATCTGAAAAGTCTCAATACTAGTTGCATGCATAGACATTTAACCACCATGCATTTGAAAGCTTGGACTAACTACCAAACGTCCCTTAAGGTTGTTGCACCCTCGGCCAATGAAGCTAGTCATCAACGCAACATCCCTTCCGGCAGTGTAGGACCACCATTTAGCGCACCACCTGCTGTATCTGTGCAGGTATCTTTGCCAGGCCAAAGCAGTCAGGGTCAGGGAATCACCAGTTTCGTAGTAGGAAACACTGCATCTAGGGCACCGGCGGCAACAATACCATCTCCCACCGTCTCTCAGTCTGCCATGTCCACCGGCACCCCCGCTAGTTCCACGATCTCCAGCTCTCCAATCCAGCTCACCCTACATGAGACTATGGTTAGAAAAAGGAAATACTTAGCCTCGCATCCGCGTACACAGGGTTTGAACGCCCACATAGCTAGACTAATCTCGTTAGAGATGATGCCCTACCGGTTAGTTGAAAGCGAAGCTTTCAAAGACCTGATGGACTACGCTGTACCACGCTACGAGCTACCCAGTCGACACTTTTTTTCCAGAAAAGCCATCCCAGCCCTCCACCAGCATGTTAAAGAGCGCATCGTCCATGCACTCAGGCAATCTGTGAGCACAAAGGTGCACCTGACAACAGATGCATGGACCAGTAGGCATGGCCAGGGACGTTACGTGTCCATCACGGCACACTGGGTAAATGTGGTGGATTCAGGGTCCACAGGGGACAGCAAGTTTGGGACAGTTCTGCCTAGCCCACGGTCTAGTAAACAGTTGTCTGTAGCCGTTCGCACCCCCTCCTCCTCCTCCTCCTCCTCGTCCTCCTGCAGAAGCAAGAGCTCGTCCACAGACCGCAGTCGCACAAACACTCCATCCGCACCTGCCACTGTTGCACACCAGGTCTCCCATTATGGGGCAGCTACTGGCAAACGTCAGCAGGCTGTATTGGCTATGAAGTGTTTGGGCGACAATAGACACACCGCGGAAGTTCTGTCCGAGTTCTTGCAGCAAGAAACGCAGTCGTGGCTGGGCACTGTAGATCTTGAGGCAGGCAAGGTAGTGAGTGATAACGGAAGGAATTTCATGGCTGCCATCTCCCTTTCCCAACTGAAACACATTCCTTGCCTGGCTCACACCTTAAACCTGGTGGTGCAGTGCTTCCTGAAAAGTTATCCGGGGTTATCCGACCTGCTCCTCAAAGTGCGTGGACTTTGCGCACATATCCGCCGTTCGCCTGTACACTCCAGCCGTATGCAGACCTATCAGCGTTCTTTGAACCTTCCCCAGCATCGCCTAATCATAGACGTTGCAACAAGGTGGAACTCAACACTGCACATGCTTCAGAGACTGTGCGAACAGAGGCGGGCTGTTATGTTTTTGTGGGAGGATACACATACACGGGCAGGCAGTAGGATGGCAGACATGGAGTTGTCAGGTGTGCAGTGGTCGAAGATTCAAGACATGTGTCAAGTCCTTCAGTGTTTTGAGGAATGCACACGGCTGGTTAGTGCAGACAACGCCATAATAAGCATGAGCATCCCCCTAATGCGTCTGCTGATGCAAAGTTTGACGCACATAAAGGAGCAGGCGTCTGCACCAGAGGAAGAGGAAAGCCTTGATGACAGTCAGCGATTGTCTGGTCAGGGCAGTGTACATGACGAGGTACCGGGCGAAGAGGAGGTGGAGGATGAGGAGGATGATGGGGATGAGTATATTTTTAATGAGGAAGCTTTCCCGGGGGCACGGGAAATTGGTGGCGTGGCAAGGCCGGGTTCTGTTTTTTTGAGGGACACAAGTGACGTAGATTTGCCTGCAACTGCCCCTCAACCAAGCACAACCGCAGATTTGACAACGGGAACTTTGGCCCACATGGCGGATTATGCCTTGCGTATCCTCAAAAGGGACACACGCATTACAAAAATGATGAACGATGACGATTACTGGTTGGCCTGCCTCCTTGATCCTCGCTATAAAGGCAAATTGCAAAATATTATGCCACATGAGAACTTGGAACTAATATTAGCAACAAAACAATCAACTCTTGTTGACCGTTTGCTTCTGGCATTCCCTGCACACAGCGCCCGTGATCGTTCTCACACGAGCTCCAGGGGCCAGCAGACCAGAGGTGTTAGAGGGGCAGAAATCAGAAGTGGCGTTGGCCAGAGGGGTTTTCTGACCAGGTTGTGGAGTGATTTTTCTATGACCGCAGACAGGACAGGTACTGCAGCATCAATTCAAAGTGACAGGAGACAACATTTGTCCAGTATGGTTACAAACTATTTTTCATCCCTTATCGATGTTCTCCCTCAACCGTCATTCCCATTTGATTACTGGGCATCCAAATTAGACACCTGGCCAGAATTGGCAGAATATGCATTGCAGGAGCTTGCTTGCCCGGCAGCTAGTGTCCTATCAGAAAGAGTATTCAGTGCTGCAGGTTCAATACTAACAGAAAAAAGGACTCGTCTGGCTACCCAAAATGTAGATGATCTAACCTTCATTAAAATGAACCACTACTGGATTTCAAAATCTTTTGCCCCACCCTGCCCGGCTGACACCTAGCTTTCCTATGAAAAGGTCTTGCCTGTGGACTATTCTGAATGACTTTTCCAATCTCGTAATTTTCTTCACCTGATTGTCCAGCATACGACATGTTTCCACCTCACGAAATGGCCAAACTCCCCACACGGGGCCGTGCTATCGCCACTTTGCGCTTGGACCCTTGAGAGTGCTGTTTGTCTGAAGAGGTGGGTGTGGCCGCTTTTGGTCGACGGCACTGCCACTGGGTCCCTCATAGTACAATAAAGTGTCTCTGGCGGTGGTGGTGCGCACCCAACGTCAGACACACCGTTGTAATATGAGGGGCCCTGTGCCTGTACCGCCGGCCACAAGACAGTTCCCCCCCCCAGCTCAAACAGTGCTCTACCACTAGCAAAATTATCTCTCACAGCTTCACCAATGTGTAGTCTAGGCGCTGACATCCTTCAATGCCTGGCACTGACAATACCATTGTTTTGACATTTTTGTTATGTTAGGCCTTCGAAGCCTGTCTGCGGTCCCTTCTTTCTACAACTACTACACTGACCAGGCCACTGCTGGCCGTGTTACCCTGGAACCAATTTAAAAGTGCCTACAGTCAGCCCAATTTTGTTATGTTAGGCCTTCGAAGCCTGTCTGCGGTCACTCCTTCCACTAGACTTCCACTGACCAGACCACTGCTGCCCGTGTACCCCTGGAACCAATTTAAAAGTGCCTACAGCCAGCCCAAGTTTGTTATGTTAGGCCTTGGAAGCCTGTCTGCGGTCACTCCTTCCACTAGACTTCCACAGACCAGACCACTGCTGCCCGTGTACCCCTGGAACCAATTTAAAAGTGCCTACAGCCAGCCCAAGTTTGTTATGTTAGGCCTTGGAAGCCTGTCTGCGGTCACTCCTTCCACTAGACTTCCACAGACCAGACCACTGCTGCCCGTGTACCCCTGGAACCAATTTAAAAGTGCCTACAGCCAGCCCAAGTTTGTTATGTTAGGCCTTGGAAGCCTGTCTGCGGTCACTCCTTCCACTAGACTTCCACTGACCAGACCACTGCTGCCCGTGTACCCCTGGAACCAATTTAAAAGTGCCTACAGCCAGCCCAAGTTTGTTATGTTAGGCCTTCGAAGCCTGTCTGCGTCCCGTTCTTTCAACTACAACTACACTGACCAGGCCACTGATGGCCGTGTTCCCCTGGAACCAATTTTAACTTGCCTACAGCCAGCCCTATGTTATTATGTTAGGCCTTCGAAGCCTGTCTGCGTCCCGTTCTTTCAACTACAACTACACTGACCAGGCCACTGATGGCCGTGTTCCCCTGGAACCAATTTTAACTTGCCTACAGCCAGCCCAATGTTAGGCCTTTGATGCCTGTCTGCCGTCACTCCTTCCACTAGGCCTCCACTGACCTGTCTATTGCTGCCCGTGTACCCCTTGAACCAACCTAATAAAATATTTAAAAAATTAATTTGATTATAAAAAATAAGATCGTGTTGAGATCTCAAATGCAGACATTTTAACAATCAAAACAAACACACAACAAATATCTGGAACTGTACTACAAAGGTCCAACAGCTACAATTTCTTTCTCCTGCAAGAAGTTAACTGAAAGTTTTTTGGAGTTGTTAACACAGATATGGCATCCACCGAGTGTTGTCCTGTCGCGTCTCCTTTAAATTATTTCCAATAAGATGTTAAACTATTAATTTAATAAAATCAATAATTAAAAAAATAATTGAGTAAGTCAAAAGCACATTGCAAATAAACATTAATTACAAATCAAGAAGCATGGCGCGTCCGAGGGTGAGTAGATACCGAATAAGAATATAATCACCCTCGGACGCGCAATGCTTATTTACAACAGCCTTCCTTCCTAAGAATCAGCCCTTCCGTGGTGTAGAGAGAGGTTGTGTTACACTCCAAGGTGTTCCCCAGGTTGCCTTTCCTGAGCTTCGATCTTCATGCTCTCGTTTAGTAGTTGTAGAAAAGTACGCTGAATTAGGCCTACAAAATGGGTATGGGGTGGAGAGAGATGGTGTGTTACACTCCAAGGTGTTCCCCAGGTTGCCTTTCCTGAGCTTCGATCTTCCGGCTCTCATTTAGTAGCTGTTGGAAACTACGCTGCATTAGGCCTACTAATTGTGTATGGGTGAAACAGTGGCGCATCTGCGGTCCCTCCTTCCACTAGGCCTCCACTGACCTGTCTACTGCGGCCCGTGTACCCCTTGAACCAACCTAATAAAATATTTAAAAAATTAATTTGATTATAAAAAATAAGATCGTGTTGAGATCTCAAATGCAGACATTTTAACAATCAAAACAAACACACAACAAATATCTGGAACTGTACTACAAAGGTCCAACAGCTACAATTTCTTTCTCCTGCAAGAAGTTAACTGAAAGTTTTTTGGAGTTGTTAACACAGATATGGCATCCACCGAGTGTTGTCCTGTCGCGTCTCCTTTAAATTATTTCCAATAAGATGTTAAACTATTAATTTAATAAAATCAATAATTAAAAAAATAATTGAGTAAGTCAAAAGCACATTGCAAATAAACATTAATTACAAATCAAGAAGCATGGCGCGTCCGAGGGTGAGTAGATACCGAATAAGAATATAATCACCCTCGGACGCGCAATGCTTATTTACAACAGCCTTCCTTCCTAAGAATCAGCCCTTTCGTGGTGTAGAGAGAGGTTGTGTTACACTCCAAGGTGTTCCCCGGGTTGCCTTTCATGAGCTTCGATCTTCCGGCTCTCGTTTAGTAGTTGGTGGAAACTACGCTGCATTAGGCCTACAAATTTGGTATGGGGTGTAGAGACAGGTTGTGTTACACTCCAAGGTTTTCACCAGGTTGCCTTTCCTGAGCTTCTATCTTCAGGCTCTCATTAAATTGTGGTTAAATGGAACAACTGCATTTGGCGTACTAGTTGGTTTGGGGCCTACTATCGGTGTCTGCCGCTCCTTGCTGTTCTCCTGGTTTCCTGTCCTGAAATTCCATTTTCAGCCTCTCGTTAAGTAGTTGTTAATGTTAAACTGCATTTGGCCTACTAGTTGGGTTGGGGCCTACTATCGGTGTCTGCCACTCCTTGCTGTTCTCCTCCACTGAACAAAGCTGTGCCGCCTGTTTACTACGGTTGCCAATTTTGAACTGCATTTCGACTACTTACTGATTTGGCCCTACTCTCTGTGTCAGCCTCTCATTCCAGTTGTCCTCCACTGCAATGCCCCCTGGTTATTCCTGTGTTACCAATTTTGAACTGCATTTAGCCCACTTTCTTCTTTGGGCCTATATCTGTGTTTCCACTTCATCGTGCCCATTGCCCAGCCAGTGATAGATGAGTCTGCTGGTACATTGACCCATAACGCAACATTCCCCGTGCACGCTACACAACAACATTGTGACCCTGCTGAAAGTCAGGTTGCTCTTCCCGCATACCATACCACCTTACACGGGGACAAAGAGGAAGGTGCAGATGAAAGTGCAGGTTCCTTCATCAGGTGGGGGGAGGAATACTAGTTGGCGACGTCACTGGCACAGGGCCTCTCATAGTACGCAAAAGTGTTGCTGCCGGTGGGAGGCGCCCCCGCCGTGCAAACACACCGCTGTACTTTGAGGGGCCCTGTGCCAGTGCCAATGCCAACGAGTGGGCCCCCCCTGCTTGCTCAGGTTCACAGCACTTGCAAAGTTGAAATACTTACCTCTCCCTGCTCCACTGCCGTGACGTGGTCCAGATTTCCTGGGCCCACTAATTACTGGAACCAGCCCTACCCCCCACAACTTTAGCCAAATGACCCCCAATTTCAAATGCCTTCCAATTATTATAAGGTAAATTACGCTTGACAAGCTTCATTAAGAAGAATGGATGGTTTTGACATTAAAATGGGCACTCTAGGTGTTTTCCTGGCCCCCACTCACTGCCGACTATGCTGCCCCATTGACTTGCATTGGGTTTCGTGTTTCGGTCGATCCCGACTTTACGTCATAATCGGCCGATTTCACTCGACCCGACTTTGGACATAGTCGGGTTTCGCAAAACCCGGCTCGACTCTAAAAAGGTCAAGGTCGCTCAACACTAGTTATTAGTGATGAGCGAACGTGCTCGCCACTACTCAGTACTCGCCCGAGTATCACTATGCTTGGTGTACTCGGCGAGCACAAAGTATTCCCGGGAATATTTGTCGGAAGCTCGGGTCTCCTCCTTTTAATTTTGGCGCTTTTGAGAGCGCCAATCAGCATGCAGGGATTGTCTGCCATGCACTGTATTACCGCGGCCATCTTTGTTGTGGTATTACAGTGATTGGCTGGCTGAACAGCATCATCAGGTCTATAAGAGACTTGGCGCCACCTTGCTCGCCGCATTCTGCTCCGGACTCAGCTAGTGTAGGGAGAGCTGCTGCTGCTGAGATAGGGTCAGATTCATTAGTGTGGGTCTACTAGTGTTCAATCCACAAATCCTGATAAACCAACAGTCCTTTTTAGGGCTAATTCGGGGGTACATCGATTGCAGCGCTAGGTAGGCAGGGGAGTCTATGTGCACATATCCACATCAGTGCAAGACATGCAGGCATTGTATGTGAGTATATAGACCTCACTGCATACCTCAAAAAGCTCTATTCCTGCCTGCTGCTGCATATTTTATATATACGTAGCTGCAGGTATCCGTGGCAATTTTTTTTTTTGCAGCTTATACCTGCTAATTTTATTAGAAAGCAATCCATGGCCCCCTTTTTTCTACATGTATTTGCTTGGCCACGCTGTAGACTACAACCAGATCATTGCAATACAAGAGCGTGAAAATCTAACAATTTAAATATTTTTTTTTTGTCTCAGGCATCAGATGTGAGTGCGCAGAAAAATCTGGTCTTTTTTTTATTTGGTACTATATTATTTTTTGGATTGTCTTACTACATTTTTGGACATCATTTTGCTGCCCCAAAAATCTGCAGCTGGCCCAAAAATATTTAGCTTCGGGTCTTATATTTATCACTGTGATTTGTACGCCACATGCCGCATCGCATATCATTGCACTAAATATTTTGCAATTTTAGTACTCCAATTTTTTTTTTTAGTGTCATAGCCTACTTATTGACACAATTTTGGTGGGCCCCAAAAAATCAAGGCCACATTTTGATCAGTCTGTTATGTCCGTCTGATGCCTGGTCTATCTGTGGTCTTGAAATTCTTGCTTTTCAGGCACACATTGCATTTTTTTGGTCTGCTAGCCTTGGTCTACTCTGTATTTTGTGGTTTAAAAACTTTTTTTTTTTAAAAAGGCAACATATTTAAACAGTCTGTTATCTCCGTCAGACACCTGGTGTATCTGTGGTGTCAAAATCCTCACTTTGCAGGCATACATTGCATTGTTTTGTCTGCTAGCCTTGTTCTACTCATTATTTTGTGGTTTAAAATTTTTTATTTTTTTTAAAAAGGCCACATATTTAAACAGTCTGTTATCTTTGTCAGACGACCGATGTATCTGTGGTCTTCAAATACTTGCTTTTCAGGGGCATACTGATCACATATAAGTTTGCTCAAAATTAATCCATTTGTATTGAACTTTTAAAATATTTCAGTAGTCCATTTAAAATGGGCAAGGCACGGGGCAAGGGACGGGGAAGTGGATGTGAAGCTGATGGCGCATGCAGAGGACAAGGCCGTGGCCAAGCTGAAGGTGGGCCACAACAAAAACCCACATCTTCTCGCTCAACCTTCCTGTCCCAGTTTCTAGGGGACCACAGCACACCACTATTGAAGCCATAGCAGTGTGAAATTGTTGTTGGTTGGATAGCAGATAATGCTTCCAGTCACTTAGCCACCACCACCACCACGTCTTTCACACGGTCAAGTCTGTGTAGCAGTGAATGTGGACCGCATATTACTCACCCTGATTTTCCTTCCTCCCTCTATGCCGAGTGCCCTGAGACAACTGATCCCACACTTTGACACTCCGAAGAGCTGTTCAGTTTTCCCTTTAAAGATTCCGGACTCTCAGACAGTCAACTTGAAGTGGGGACACATGAGATCGCATGTAGCAATGCCCAAAGATTTGAACAGTCACAGTCACACGAAGGCGATGGTGGGAAAGTGGCACAAGAGGTGGACAATGATGAGACACAATTGCCAGAAAGTCAGGAGGATTAGCAGAGTGCGGATGTGGAAGACGAGGTGGTGGATGACATTGTACAGCAGCACACATGGGGAAGAAGGCATAGCACCCAAACAATCAGAAAGAAGCAGTGTGGTGGCCGCAGACAGAAGGCATGCATCTGTTCCCCATAACACCAACATGACAGAAGTTGCCAATCCAACTGTTAGATCTTCCCGAGTCTTGTTATTTTTTAAAGACTCTGCCGATAACCCCAAACAGGCCATTTGCAGCACCTGCCATGCCCGCATCAGCAGGGATAGCAAAACTACCAGCCTGACCACCACCAGCATGATCAGGCACGTGGAAGCAAAGCAACTGACTTTGTGGGCCGAACACCAGGCTCCAGGAACTATGTCTGCAGGTGACACTACTGCTTCTTCCACTGTTTTGCGTAGAAGCCAATCCCCAGTCCACAGTACATGTGAAGATGCCTCTAGCCCTGCACCTGTTGTTGCCCACAGTTAACCAGCACCATCATCAAGCCCTTCCACGTCCTTGTCCCAACGCAGCCTTCAGTTGTCTATACCCCAGTCATTAGAATGCAAGCGGAAATACCCAGCCAATGTCCCACAGGTCACAGTACTAAATCCTAACATTTATCATCTGCTTGCACTTAAAATGTTGCCTTGTTGAGATGGAAGTTTTCCGCAACCTGATGGCGGCGGCCGTCTCAAGGCACTCAGTCCCCAGTTACCACTATTTCTCCTGGTGTGCCATACCAGCATTACACCAGCACGTGTGCCCTCAACAATGCTGTTACTGGGAAAGTCCACCTAACCATGGACACGTGGACAAGTGCTTGTGGGCGGGGACGGTACATCTCACTGATGGTACACTGGTTTAACATAGTGGAAGCCGGGACCCAGTTGGACCTTGGGATGGAACACATCCTCCCAACGCTGAGGATTGCGGGCACTACGTCAATCAGGGTTTCCACCACAGTCTACAGCTCCTGCACCTCCTCCTCCTCTTCAGCCTCCATCTCTGAAATGAACACATTAGTCAGAAGCTGGAAGCACTGCAGCACTAACTCAGCCGAGCGGCAACAGGCTGTGCTGAAGCTTATCTGCTTAGGTGACAAACCGCACAATGCAGCAGAGTTGTGGACAGCGCTGAAAGAGCAGTCAGATATTTGGATGGCACCACTGAACCTACAGCCAGGCATGGTCATGTCTGACAATGGCTGGAACCTGGTGGCGGCTCTGAGGAAAGGTGAGCTCATACATACCTTGCCTTGTCCATGTGCTTAACCTTGTCATTCAACGTTTTCTCAAAAGGTACCCGGAGCTGCCGGATCTGATAGTGAAAATACGCTGTCTGTCTGCCCATTTTAGAAAGTCAGCTACAGCTTTGGCCGCCCTTGCTGTGCTTTAGCAGCGTTTGCAGCTTCCAGCTCACTGACTGGTGTGTGATGTCCCGTGTTGGAACTCTGCACTGCATATGTTGGAAAGGATTTGTGAGCAGAAGTGGGCAGTTGTTGACTACCAGCATTAACAAGACCATTGTTATTTAGTTCAGACTCCACACATAAGACTTCAGGAATGGACATGGATGTCAGACATACCATCCTCAAAAACTTTGAGAACTGCACCAAGATGGTGAGAGGCGATGACGCCATAATTAGCGTCACCATCTCACTTCTCTGCATTCTGAAAACTTCTCTGCTCACAATTAAAGAGGATGCATTGCAGGTGGAGCACAAGGACATGGAGCAAGTAACTATACAGGCTGATTACACTCAGACCAGCCTCATGGCATCCCAACGTGGATTGGTAGACAATGAGGAAGAGGAGGATGAGGAAGAACAGGAGGTACTTTCATGCGCTATAGACAGTACTACAAGCACAGCAGTCATACAGTCTGTTCAGCATGGATGGCCTGAGGACAGGGAGGAGGAGGATGAGGAGGAGGAGGCCAGCATGGTCAGTTATCCTGTTGGTGAGGACATGGAATTCTTGCCTGTTAACAGTCTGGCATGCATGGCAAACTTTATGTTGTGCTGCATTTCCCGCGACCCTCGCATTATTAAAATTTTCGGTGATACTCATTACTGTTTGGTGTCACTTCTATACCCATGCTACAAGGAGAACCTTCAATCTCAGAGGCAGACAGGTGTACTAAAATGTTGTAGTACCAGAGGGCCCTTGTAGCGGAATTAGTAAAAAAAATTCCCATCTGAGAACGCTGGCATCAGACGTTAGAGTTTGTTGTACAACCAAGGAGTCCAAGCGACAGAGACAGAAGTACAATCTAGCTCAGGCAGGGGAACAATGGCAAAGTCCTGGGACAGTTTTCTCGGACCCTCCCATCGTGTCAGCACAGAGGCAAGGGGTGCTGTCACAAGAAGTGCAATGTTTTGGAAGATGCTGAGGGAGTACCTTGCTGATCGTACAAACATCCACCATGATTCTTCTGTGCCTTTTAATTATTGGGTATCCAAGCTGGACACGTGGCATGAACTGGCTCTCTATGCCTTGGAGGTCCTGGCCTGCCCTGCTGCTTGCGTTCTCTCAGAGTGGGTTTTTAGTGCCGCTGGTGGAATTATAACAGATAAGCGCATCCGCCTGTCAACTGAAAATGCTGACAGGCTGATTGTTATAAAAATGAACAAGGCTTGGATTGGGCAAGACTTCTGTACACCACCGAATGAAAACAGTGAAACATAACCTCAAATACATTGTCTTTTTTGTGGAGGTGTATTGCCATGCACCTCTTCCCAATCACACATGGGTATCCGCTTCCTGATTTGGTCTGCTTGATGTTATCCTCCTCTTTATCCTCATCCTCATCATCCACAACCATACGAACACCAGGGTGAACATATTCCGTAATGCAAAAGTCACTCATTTTTTGTGCTAGGGCATTTTTATGATGCCCATGAATAATTAATAAATCAAAAAACTTTTACTACCCTAGGGGGACATGTTTGTCAGCCCATACACTTAGTGTATGGGCATTACAAGTCAAGGAGACCAGCTCCTTTACATTGTGCCTAGTTTATAATGAGGCCTTCATCAACGTCTTATCGTTCTACACCACTAGATCACCAGGGTTAACGTGATTCGTGCTGCTACAGCCAGTCCAATTTTTGGCAAGGGTGTCTATGATGCCCATAAAATATTTTTTAAAAATGTACCCCCCATGGGGAAATATTTGTCAGCCCATGCACTAAGTGTAGGGGCATTACAAGTCTAGGAGACCCACTCCTTTACATTGGGCCTAGTTTTTAATGAGGCCTTCCTCAACGTCTCATCATTCTCCGCCACTAGATCACTAGGGTTAGCAGGTTCCTTTCTGCTACAGCCAGTCAATTTTTGGGCAAGGGTGTCTATGATCCCCATAAAATATTTTTTTAAAATGTACCCCCCATGGGGAAATGTTTGTCAGCCCATGCACTTAGTGTATGGGCATTTCAAGTCTAGGAGTCCCGCTTCTTTACATTGGGACTAGTTTTTAATGAGGCCTGCCTCAACATCTTATCATTCTCCGCCACTAGATCACCAGGGTTAACGTGTTCCTTTCTGCTACAGCCAGCCAATTTTTGGCAAGGGTGTCTATGATGCCCATAAAATATTTTTAAAAACTGTACCCCCCATGGGGAAATGTTTGTCAGCCCATGCACTTAGTGTATGGGCATTACGAGTCTAGGAGACCCGCTCCTTTTTAATGGGACAGTTTGTTTTATGAGGCCCTCCTCCATGTTTCTTCCAAGGTGGGATTGTGTTTCATGCAAATTTGGGTCAAGGCGGCCTTTGCATTCAATGTATAAGGAAACAGTATGGCAGGACCAACTGAAGAATGTGAAGTGGGTTTTCCTGTGGCTATCCAGTACCTGGGTTCAAAGGCTTATTGGGGTGGATATGACTTGGTAGTAGGGCAGGCCTTGCAGTTAATACATAAGAAAACAGTATGGGGTTACAAAATGACTAATACATAAGTAAAGAGTATGGCAGGACCAACTTAATAACGTGAAGTGGGTTTTCCTGTGGCCATCCAGTACCTGGGCTCAAAGGCTTATTGGGGTGCATATGACTTGGTAGCAGGGCAGGCCTTGCTGTTAATGCATAAGAAAACAGTATGGCAGGACCAATTGAATAATGTGAAGTGGATTTTCCTGTGGCCATCCAGTACCTGGGTTCAAAGGATTCTTGGGGTGCATATGACTTGATAGCAGGGCAGGCCTTGCAGTTAATACATAAGAAAAAAGTATGGCAGGACCAACTGAAGAATGTGAAGTGGGTTTTACTGTGGCCATCCATTTCCTGGGTTCAAAGGCTTATTGGGGTGCATATAACTTGATAGCAGGGCAGGCCTTGAAACTCAATGCAACATTTTTTCAGGAAGCCCTCCTGTACCTCTCATTAAAGGGGTATTGGGGTGCGTCGTAATTCTTGGCAGCCCAGCCACTCACTGCATAGGCAATAACAGCACAGGAGACCCACTGTTTAATAATGGCCCTTTAAGAATATTAATGCCACCTTATGCCCCTCTAAAAATAGGCTTTGTGATTTTAAGAGTCCATCCTTCATAAATGAAACAAAATGTGTCTCCTTATGTGTCACACAACACATGGCCAGCTAGGGTTGTTAAATGTTACAATGACATTTCCCAGTGAATGCATTTGTATTGGTTGAAAGCAATGTTAAAGTTGAAAAACGCATCAAAAACACTGGGTGTGAACATATCCCAAGTGGTGCAGGAACATTTTGTTGTTAGGTTAATTATTTTTCCTTATATACAAGTCATTACACTGGAAAGGATGTACCTTAAAATATTTCCCATCAAAATCCATTTTGGTTTCATTTTTGTATGTGTTTTAGTGCACCTGTAAAAATGGCGTGAAACTCTGACAACATTGCTTACAGCTGTTACCTTGGAGTCAGAAATACTTCCAGGGGCAATCTCCATGATGTTCCTGTGTCATTTGAGCAGTGTTTCCATCATTTTTAGACATTTGTAGACCTTAAAAGGACCCCCGGGGGGGATCGCAGTAAAAATACTCGGGTTTCCCATAGACTTACATTGGGCTTGTCGCTCGGGTCAAGTACCCGAGTATTCCAATTTGCTCGACCCGAGCAACAAGCACCCAAGCATTTTAGTGCTCACCCATCACTACTAGTTATACAAATTCTTGTCATGGCACTGCATGGTTACTGTTTTTCTCCTAAAAATCTAAATTTTAATTTTTTATTAAAATTTGTATTATTTTGTTATAATTTTATAAATCCACCTTTGGCTTCCAACACTGCCTGAATCCTTCTGGGCATGCTCTCAATCAGATTCAAGCATGTCACAACTGAAATCTGACTACAGGTCCCTTCTACATGTTCTAAAGTTGGTGCATACTGGTCGACTCACTTGGGTATGTATACAGCTGTTTCTTCAACTCTATGCACAAGTGTATGATTGGGTTGAGGTCTGTGGACTGTGGGGGACAATCCAGCACCTCTACTTTATTGTCAGTGAACCATTTCTTTGCCCAACTTGACGTATGCTTCAGGTTGTTGCCCTGCTGGTGCATTATGTCCTTTTCAAACCCATCGAGTGTATGAAGTAACTCTACTTATAGGATACTCATTGAGACCACCATCGTTCCTGTCAAGTATCCAACACCTTTCATTGTGAAACATCCCAATATCATCATGGTTCCTCCATCGAACTTAACAGTTCCTTCCTTTTTGCAAACTTGAGCTGACGTTTCTAATGGCAAAATTGAAGTCGAGGCTTCTTCACCTTTTGTTGGACTTGTGGAAACATGCATCATACAGTCCTTGCATGGACATCTGTGATCTCAGTATTTGGAAGCATGCGAACTACCTCCACTGCTGTGTTTGTGGCGCCAGAACTGATTGACTTTTGTGATGAGCCGACAAGTCAGAAAGACAGGCTTCATTTTGTGTTCTTCAAACTGTCATGCCACTCACATGATGCAGTTTGGCAATTTTCTTGGCCGAGAGACCACTATTGATGGGCTGGATGATGCTTTTCTTGGGAAATTTTCATCATGGCTGCTCCTGATCCAAACTAGTGACTTTTCACCTGGAAATAAACCTAATAACACACTGAGCTATTAGGGAACATGAGAACAGGTTGTAATTTGCAGTACATAGGAAGAAAAAGATATTTCCACCACCAAGAGAAAACAGTAACAATGCAGATATGACAAGAATATGCATAGCTAATCATATGTTAAATAGTTGCAAGTCAAATTTATGTATGAGATAGTCAGATGATTGTCTATAAAATGATGGTAGTCGCATGTTCGAAGCAGTAGTGAATGATGAGATATGGATCCTGAAAGTCAAAAGTTCAAAACATTGTTACCCTTTTGCTCGTCAGTGTATGCTAACAAAGTGCATTAGCAAACTGCAATTAAAGGGAGTCTGTCAGTAAGATCAACCTCCCCAAAGTGCATTTATGGGCATACAGGACTTTGAAATGTAAATCCATTGATATCTTTACATGTTATATTTATTACTGCTTTCCGAGTAATTAGTGTTTTAATGCATGTACAAATAAGCTGTTAAAGGGAACCTGTCATTGTGCACAGTAACCTACAGACAGTGTCAATTTAGCATCGTTATATTGATTAAAATGACACCTTAGTTGATGAAATCCGTCTTGTGGTTGTTGTTTAATCTTTATTTTCAGTTTTGAGTTAATGATGTTCTGGGGTCGGCCTGTTGGGGGTCTTCATGTGGTGCTCTGATTAGCTATTCATACTGATGGTTTAAGACACGTCACTGATCCCTCAGTGGCCTGCCCCTTATTTTACATACTGAATATTATATGTATTGAAAAAAAAATCACTTTCAGCAGGCAGGCGACGGCACCTGTTCTGCAGCATGATTGCATGCATAATATGCAATCAATTATTTTATTTGCTGATATAAATTTATTCAGAAAAAAAATTCTATTTCAAAATGGCACTGGCAGTGCATCTATGTGTCTAACTAGGTTTTCAAAAAAAGTAGAGAAAAGATAGGATCCAACTTAACTTTCTCCAAAACCTGTAAGGGATGAATAAGGGTATCTGTGCAAATAGCCTCTTCAGAAGGAAGAGGACTTGTTCTAAGGTGCCACCTATTCGATTTAGCAATCCTAAAAGTCAATATTGACCCTTTGACAAGCCCTGCCACAAGACAGAATAAGAAGACAAAACAGAAACTCCATTTGAAGACATGTGTCTCAGGTTGTTTGCCCCTCTTCAGTGCAAAGCAGGAGATCTGATTTGGCTAGTTGAGAGACCTCTGGCAGGGAATCTAAGTGGGAACGTTTCTCCTTGTGGAGAGTGCCAAGCCAGCAAAAGGAGGATTATAGGGCATATAATGGTCCCCTGGAAATTTAAATATGTGAATAGCCTCTGCAGAAGGAAGATAGCTTGATTTCTGGTGCAACCTATTGGATGTAAAAATCTTCAATATAGACCCATTATTGAGTCTTGCAACATGACTAGGATAAGAAATAACACCAGAAACTCTGTTTGCAGGCACATGTTTTGGGGTTTTGTCCCTCCTCAGCGCAAATCAAGGAGACCTGATTTAGCTAGCATCTGCACACTATGTTTTTTAAATGCTAGCGTTCACAGTGAGTTTACAAGCAGAAGATGCTTCATGAAAATGCAGGCAGTGTTTTTCCTGAAGTGTAAGTTTTGATTAAACCACTTAACGACTGTCGATACGCATTAACCCCTTCCCAACCTATGACGCATATGCTGTGTCATGAAAGTCGGTGCCAATCCGACCTGTGACGCAGCATATGCGTCATGGTTGGATCGCGTTCCTGAGGGTCGGGTGACCGGGGTTACTAAAATGTCTCCCAACCCGCAGGTAAGTGAGGCTTTGCTGCCCCCCTCCCCGTGGCCATGATCACTGCCGTGACCTCTGTTTCACCCCCAGCTCTGATTGGAGCTAGCGTCCGTGTGACGCTATCCCTCCAATCAGATGTGGAGGGGTGGAGTGAAACATGGCTGCCATCACTCTCCAGCTTCATGCCTTCCATGGAAGCTGGAGAGTGAGGTTCTTGCCTGCTGCAACCACTGATGACCACCGCCGCCTGATCGCCGCCTGTGCACCCCTTTGCTGCCCCTCGCTCCCCCCGCTGTCCAATCACCCCAACCTCCGCTCCCTCCCCCCACCCCGGTAATTACCCAACTGCCCCAGTGATCACCCTTCCCTGCTGCTGCTGCAGGCTCCTACATGTCCTCAGCCCCCTCCTGCCCCCTGCTCCTGACAGCTCCCCCTGCCCCAGTGATCTCCCCCCTACCACACTGATCGCCCCCCTACCCGGTGATCACCCTCCTGCCCTGATGATCGCTTCCCTGCCACGGTGATTGCCCCCCTGCCCCGCAGATTACCCACCTGCCCCGCAGATCACCGCCCTGCCCCACAGATCGCCCCCTTGCTGCTGCTGGCTCCTGCATCTCCTCAGCCCCCCGCACCTGACAGCCCCTCCCTGCCCCGGTGATTGCCCCCCTGCCCCGGTGATCACTCCCATGCCCTCCTGATTGCCCCGCTGATTGCCCCGTGCCCCGCTGATCACTCCCTTGCTGCTGCTGCTGGCTCCTGCATCTCCTCAGCTCCCCGTGCCTGACAGCCCCCTCTGCCTCAGGGATCACCCCCCTGCCCCAGTGATCGCCCCCCTGCCCCAGTGATTCCCCCCTGCCCCGGTGATTGCCCCCCTGCCCTGCTAAATGCCCCGTGCCCCGCTGATTGCTCCAGTACAACGTTGATCGCCCCTGTACCCTGCTGATTGCTCCCGTGCCCCGCTGATCGCCCCCCTTGTTGCTGCTGCTGGCTCCTGCATCTCCTCAGCCCCCCGCACCTGACAGCCCCCTCCTGCAGTAGAAAGTTTTAGATTTGTTTTACACACGCACACCCACCTCACACACAATGTATCAGTACTAGGAAGTGGACCCTCTGGGTCACAACTTCAGAGCCCCCCGAGGGCGAGTGAACCAGATGGTGCCATCCCCTGTACAGGGAGTGTTAGGGACAGGCCAAAGGAGGGTGAAGCCGCAACTGCCAGAGCCAAAGGAACGACTGAAGATAGAACAGAGAGAGAACGGAGGACGGAGGGTAGATGGAGCTACTGAAGAGGCTACAATGGCGGAGGCACTGGACATATAGGGACAGTAAAAGACAAAGTACTGACCGGAAATATGAAGGCACACGTAGACGAAAACAACGGAGACTCAAAACTAGCAGGCACAACAGGAACACAGGACTGGCAGGTATGGCAGGAACACGGAACTGGAAGGCACGGCAGGAACATGGAACTGGAAGTCACAGCAGGAACATGGGACTGGAAGGCACAGCAGGAACACGGAACTGGAAGGCACAGCAGGAACGCGGGACTGGAAGGCACAGCAGGAACATGGGACTGGAAGGCACAGCAGGAACACGGAACTGGAAGGCACAGCAAGAACGCGGGACAGGAAGGCAGAGCAGGAACACGGGACTGGATGGCACAGCAGGAACGTGGGACTGGAAGGCACAGCAGGAACACGGGACTGGCAGGCACAGCAAACTGAGACAATCTAGAGACAAAAGAAGAGATGCACGGAGCCTAGGAACCTAAGGTGATGCTGGTAATAACCAGCAAACGCAATAGACGCAAAGGCGTCTTACCCGGTCAGATGCAGGAGAGAAATACCCGACGGGCGCCGCCATATTGGGGGCTGAGCCAGCGGGTCACGACCTCCCAGAAGCCCCGGCGGTGAGAGGAGCACGTCTGCGCATGCGCGGACCGCCGAAGGGTCGAACACCAGGGAATCCAGATGGAGAAGAACGAGGAGGAGCGTCGGGAGCGCGCCGGCCGGAGAAGTAAGTATAGAATGGTGTAACACAATGTCCCGCTCATCCCAGTCACAAAGGGTGTCCTCAGCAGAGGAGGCATATTCCTTTATTACCTCTGAAGCTGATAGTGAGGGAGAGGACCCCACCTTTCTCTATTTCTCCCACTGTTCCTCCTCCAGTGACACGGACTCACCACCACAAAGATGTCGCAGGACAAGAAATCGTCTGGGGCCGAGGGAAGAAGAGCTGAAGGAGAAGACCCACAGCTAAGTGTGAGTGACCCCCAACCTAGTGCTAGTCATGCCCAACCTAGCACTAGTACCCCCACCTGGACCCCGTCCCAGAAAATTTTGCTCCACGGATTCCTGATTTCGTTCCCCAATCAGGAATCCAGTTCGAGACTGCCAACCTCAGGGAAATAGAGTTTTCCAAAGTCTTTTTCTCTGAATCAATTGTCAGTCTTATGTTGGAGCAAACCAACTTGTATGCCCTGCAGTTTTTTGCCGAAAACCCTAATTCCTCATTTTCTACTTGGAGTCCCATTGACTCAGTAGAAATGATGAAATATTGGAGACTGGTCCTTCACATGAGGATTGTGAAGAAACCAGAAATTCGCCAATACTGGAGTACTGATATTCTATATCAAACTCCAATATATGGCATGGTTATGATTCGCAAAGTTTTGAGGCAATTCATAAGTTTCTCCTTTTTAGGGACAATACGGACATCCTTCTCCATGATGACCAGAATTTTGATAGACTGTTCAAAATTCAGTCAGTCATCGAACACTTCAGCAACATTTTTGCTGAAGTGTACATTCTCCAAAGAGAAATTTGTGTGGATGAATCCCTCATCCACTTCAAAGGGAGGCTTCAGTTCCATCAGTACCTGCCCAGCAAGGGGGCGAGGTACAGGATAAAACTCTATAAGCTAAGGGGAACACTCACAGCTTTAGAGTTTACCAAGGGAAGGACACCAATATCCAGCCCCCGGAATGTCTACCTGCTCTGGGGGTAAATGGGAAAATAGTGTGGGATTTGGTCCACCTACTGCTTAATAAAGGCTACCATCTGTACGTTCATAACTTTTATACAAGCATCCCACTCTTTCAATCCCTCTCTGCTAGAGCTACTGCAGCTTGCGGTACTGTGTGCAGAAACCAGAGGGGTCTCCCTTTGTCGCTAATTGAGCAGACTCTCCCAAACGGTGAGAGCCAAGCCCAATGTAGCGGCAACATGCTTGTGGTCAAGTTCAAAGACAAAAGGGACGTATTTTTCTTGACAACAATCCATAGTCCTGGCACCACAGCCACAAACTGGACTGTGCCCTTGGGTACAACAAACACATGGGGGGAGTTGATCTTTCTGATCAAGTCCTCCAGCCCTATAGTGCCATGCGGAAGGCGAAGGTGTGGTATAAAAAACTGTCTGTGCACATCGTACAAATGGCACTGTATAACGCATACGTGCTGTTACGATGTGCAGGCCAGACCGACAACACCTTCCTTCAGTTCCAGGAGGCGGAGATAAAGGCCCTGATGTTTGGAGACGAGGAAGGAGCTGGCCCAAGCACCCCTGGAACTCAAGTTTCTCGTATGGTACCAGAGCAACATTTTCCCCGCGAGGGGAAAAAAGAAAAAGGTGTCGGGTATGCTATAAAAGGGGGATAAGAAAGGAAACTTGTTTTCAATGTGAAACGTGTCCTGACAAACCTGGACTGTGTTTGCATGAATGCTTCAGA
This sequence comes from Ranitomeya imitator, assembly GCF_032444005.1. Classification (NCBI taxonomy): domain Eukaryota; kingdom Metazoa; phylum Chordata; class Amphibia; order Anura; family Dendrobatidae; genus Ranitomeya; species Ranitomeya imitator. The sequence goes on along the minus strand of NC_091284.1, from coordinate 190,641,103 downwards.
ATTCATCACACGTCCGTGGACTAAACACATCCTGACATTCCCCTACAGAACTCACCAACACCAGCCTGATATATGCAATACCACACACACACACCAACCTGCCTTACACTAAACCACACACACCAACCTGACGTACACTACACCACACCAACATGATATACAGTACGTCAGGTTAGTGTGTGGTGTGGTATAGTGTACATCAGATAGGTGTGTGCGTTGTAGTGTACGTCAGGTTGGTGTGTGTGTGTGGTGTATACTACACCACACATACCAATCTGACGTACACGACACCACACCACACACCAACCTCAAATACACTACACCACACACACCAACCTGATGTAGTGTCAGTTTGGTGAGTGTGGCGTAGTGTACATCACGTTGGTGTGTAGTGTGCATGTGGTGTAGTACACGTCAGGTTGGAGTACGTGTGGTGTAGTATACACCACACACACCAACCTGACGTACACGACACCACACCACACACCAACCTGACATACACTACACCACACCACACATACCAACCTGACGTATTGTCAGGTTGGTGAGTGTGGTGTAGTGTACATGTGGTGTAGTACAAGTCAGGTTGGTGTACGTGTGGTATAGTATAAACCACACACACCAACTTGACGTGTACTACACCACACGTACACTACACCACACACACCAACCTGAGATACAGTACGTCAGGTTGGTGTGTGGTGTGGTATAGTGTACGTCAGGTTGGTGTATGTTGCAGTGTACGTCAGGTTGTTGTGTGTGGTGTATACTACACCACACATATCAACCTGACATACACTATACTATGCCACACCGCACAACAACCCGACGTACAATACACCACACACCAACCTAATGTAGTATATGTCAGGTTGGTGTGTAGTGTATGTCAAGATGGTGTGTGTGTGGTGTATACTACACAATACACACCAACCTGACATACACTACATACTTTCCATACGCGACATGGTGTCCGCTAGTGATTGGAGCAAATTTTTCATTCAAAAAGTCAAATGGCGTTCCTTCCCTTCCGAGCCCTGCCGTGTGCCCAAACAGTGGTTTATGACCACATATGAGGTATCAGTGTACTCAGGAGAAATTACCAAACAAATTTTCGGATCAATTTTATCCTACTACCCATGTAAAAATGAAAAAAATTGAGGCTAAAAGTAAATTTTTGTGAAAAAAGTACTTTTTCATTTGTACGGATCAATTTGTGAAGCACCTGGGGGTTCAAAGTACTCACTATGCATCTAGATAAGTTCCTTGGGGGGTCTAATTTCCAAAATGGGGTCACTTGTGGGGGATCTCCAATGTCTAGGTACACAGGGGCTCTCCATACGGGACATGGTGTCCGCTAACGAGCTAATTTTTCATTCAAAAAGTCAAATGGCGCTCCTTCCCTTCCGAGCCTTGCCATGCACCCAAACAGTGGTTCCCCCCACATATGGGGTATCAGCGTACTCAGGAGAAATTGCCCAACAAACTTTAGGATCCATTTTATCCTGTTGCCCATGTGAAAATGAACAATATTGAGGCTAAAAGAAAATTTTTGTGAAAAAAATGTACTTTTTCATTTTTACGGATCAATTTGTGAAGCACCTGGGGGTTCAAAGTGGTCATTATGCACCTAGATAAGTTCCTTGGGGCATCTAGTTTCCAAAATGGGGTCACTTGTGGGGGAGCTCCAATGTTTAGGCACACAGGGGCTCTAATTTTTCATTCAAAAAGTCAAATGGCACTCTTTCCCTTGCGAGCCCTGCCGTGCACGCAAAAGTGGTTCCCCCCACATATGGGGTTTCAGCGTACTCAGAACAAATTGGACAATAACGTTTGGGGTCCAGTTTCTCCTTTTACCTTTGGTAAAATAAAAAAATTGTTGCTAAAAGATCATTTTTGTAACTAAAAAGTTAAATGTTCATTTTTTTCTTCCATGTTGCTTCTGCTGCTGTGAAACACCTGAAGGGTTAATAAACTTCTTGAATGTGGTTTTGAGCACCTTGAGGGGTGCAGTTTTTAGAATGGTGTCACTTTTGGGTATTTTCAGCCACATAGACCCCTCAAACTGACTTCAAATGTGAGGTGGTCCCTAAAAAAATGGTTTTGTAAATTTTGTTGTAAAAATGAGAAATCGCTGGTCAACTTTTAACCCTTATAACTTCCTAGCAAAAAAAAAAATTGTTTCCAAAATTGTGCTGATGTAAAGTAGACTTGTGGGAAATGTTATTTCTTAACTATTTTGTGTCACATAATGCTCTGGTTTAACAGAATAAAAATTCAAAATTTGAAAATTGAGAAATTTTCTAAATTTTTGCCAAATTTCTGAATTTTTCACAAATAAACGCAAAAATTATCGACCTAAATTTACCACTAACATGAAGCCCAATATGTCACCAAAAAATATTCTCAGAATCGCTAGGTTCCGTTGAAGAGTTCCCGAGTTATTACCTCATAAAGGGACACTGATCAGAATTGCAAAAAATAGCCAGGTCATCAAGATCAAACTAGGCTGGGTCATGAAGGGGTTAAAACTGCGGTGGTCGCTAATGGGCCGATCAGGCATAAGGGTATAGCGCCCCCCTGAGTCCAAAAATCTCTGGGGTCTCGGCTAACAAGGTTAGTTGAGACCCCGAAGAACATGATCAGAGCTGGATCTGGTCCCTGATCATGTGACCGCCATTATTCATTGAATAATACAAGAAAGTAAAAGAAAGTGTGTCTGCTATAAAAAATCATTTCATGTAGAGACGAGAGAGAGAAATGATGTCCCCAAATTCCCTCTCTGGACCCTCCTGGTCATCCCCCAGCCCTCTGCCTCCTCTTCCTGAAAATTTTTTTCGAATGCATTCACAGTACACCCGCTAAGATCTGCTGGCCATCAACAGCAGGGATATTTCTTATTGGTTCTTTTTGATCACTGTGATAGAAACAGTTATTTAATCATCCCCTCCTCTGTCATCCCCTTAGGTAGACTAATTTTTTCTTATTTTATAATTTTTATTTTTTTCATTCTTTGCTATTAGGGTTAGAGTTGGGATAAATGTTAGGGATGAACTAAATGATAGAGTTGGGCTAAGGGTTAGGTATGTTTTTTTTAAAGTAAAAAAAAATGTGTTCAGCACAAGTGCTCGCTACTCTGTTTTGCATTGGGTGCATGGGTATGCACTGAGTATCGACTGTCATACACGGTCAATGTCTTTTGGATGTCTAACAGCTGCAAAACATGCGGGTCAGGGACTTCAGCATGTCACTCGAACACCTACAATACTTGGTGTGTACTCGAGCACCTGATGCAAACTCGAGTAGTGAGCACTTGCACTAAACAGTAATGATGACATATTCAATATGACAACCTAATATTATCAAATTCTGTGTAGTACCTGTGGGTTCAGAATGCTCACTAAACCCTGGATAAAATCCTTAAGGAGTGTAGTTTCCAAAATAGGGTCACTTGTGGGGGGTTTCAACTATTTAGACACATAAAGGTCTCTCCAAACGCGACATGGCGTCCCAGCTCAATTACAGCCATTTTTTAGTTCAAAAATTCAAACAGTTTGGTGTCCCTTCCAAGCCCTGCCATGTGCCCAAACAGTAGTTTTCCCTTACATACAGGGAATTGGCACACACATTAGAAATTCCACAACAAATTTTGTTTCCATTTTTTGTTAAAAAAAGTAAAATGTTAATTTTTGCCTTCCACATTCCATTAATTCCTGTGCAACACCTAAAGTTTTAATAAACTTCTTGAATATGGTTTTGAGTACATTGAGGGGTGCAGGTTTTAGAATGGTGTCACTTTTTGGTCTTTTCTGTCATATAGGCCCCTAAATTTTTGATGGAAAAATGAGAAATTGCTGATCAATGTCTGATTTAAAGGCATAAAAATTTTAAACTGCAAAATGTTCACTTTTTTTTTTTTTGATATATCATTATCATTTGCAAATTATACAGCTCTGGCAAAAAATAAGAGACCGCCACATCAAAACCCTGTCATGGGCAGCCCAATCTCCAGACCTGAACCCCATTGGAAACCTCTGGAATGTAATCAAGAGGATGATGGAAAGTCACAAGCCATCAAACAAAGAAGAACTGCTTAAATATTTGCGCCAGGAGCAGTGCGAAAGACTGGTGGAAAGCATGCCAAGACGCATGAAAGCTGTGATTAAAAATCATGGTTATTCCAGAAAATATTGATTTCTGAACTCTTCCTGAGTTAAAACATTAGTATTGTTGTTTCTAAATGATTATGAACTTGTTTTCTTTGCATTATTTGAGGTCTGAAAGCACTGTTTTTTTATTTTGACCATTTCTCCTTTTCAGTTAAAAAATACAAAATTTATTGCTTGGAAATTCGGAGACATGTTGTCAGAAGTTTATAGAATAAATGAACAATTTGCATTTTACTCAAAAATATACCTATAAAGAGAAAAATCAGACAAACTGAACATTTTGCGGTGGTCTCTTAATTTTTGCCAGAGATGTATTGACCAAAATTTACCACTAATATGAAGTAGAATAAGTCTCGAAAAAACAATCTCAGAATCACTGGAATGCATTGAAGCGTTTCAGAGTTATTACGGTACATCGTAAAGTGACACTTGTCAGATTTAAAGTGAAAATTAGCTTTGTTACTCAAGGGTTAAATTTCATTGCCTTTTGTGATGTCTTTAATGCCAGTGTTTTTTTTTCTATATTTACTTGTATGATTAGACTTAAGGCTAAGGCTAGGTTCACATTTGCGTTGTGCAGTCCGTCTAGCGCATACGCTAAAAGACTGCGTTAACGCAATGTCTAAAAAGGGATCGCGTTTAGCGATCGCGCTAGCGCAGATGCCCGATCTGCGCTAGCGAGAACGGACCCAAAAACGCTGCAGACAGCGTTCGAGGTCCGTCAGAAAATAATGGAACATCACTAACGCATGCCAAAAATGGCATGCGTTAGGGATGCGTTACATACATTGCGGTCAATGGGTGCGCTAACGGATCCGTTACATTGTGTTAGTGGCGCTATGTAACGGATTCCGTCAGCGGACACCCACTAACGCAATGTGAACCCAGCCTAATGAGTGACTTCCAAGTGGAAGCCGTCTGAAAAATGGTCAGGTGAATTCTGTTTATCACTTCATGGTTTTATAAAAGGGAAGCAGTTAAAAGAAGCTCAAAAGTTTAAACATACGTACAGCAAGTTGATTTTACATTGCAGTGCAGATATTCATTCTTTTTTTTTAGCACTTTTCAGGCGTGTTGCGGAGTGAACTCACCTGAAAAAGACGTGATGTGCATATATTCTAGAGGTCATGGCTTAATATTTCTCTATGCTGATTGAGACAAGGTAGTCCGAGCAGTGGACAGCCCTTTTAATGATATTTTGGTTAATAAACATAGTAGTGCACAGCACTTTAGTCGACCATACATTTCAAATAACTGTTGGCTGATTTTTATTCAGCAGTCAGCCATCTCTTCCAACTCCCTCATACAGATGGGCACTCGACACGACCGAGTATTCCAGTGTTTTCAATGGGGAAAGAGGAGAAAGACCCTTTTCCAGACTCCTCCATATGTCCCCCTGAAAACAAAAGGATTAGCCACTATAATTCAACCTGTCATATTCTTCTTTCTTCATCATCTGTCAAAGGAGAGTCGGAGATGGTCAGCCTGTAAACATTGTGCTCACTTGACTTTGATCTAATATGTATGGTCACCTTCCCAATTTATGGTTAATGAAAAATATCTATATAGCAAAAAGCAAAAATAATATAATTGCCTGTGCGGCACGTTAAACAAGTTTTGGCTTCCTTTAAAAAAAAATCAAATTCAAAAATAAGAAGCTGTGCTTTACTGAATGCTCACTATGACTCCGAGAATCATGACAGCTCTGTTCTGCTTCCCTGAAATGTCTCCGTAGGAGAAACTTTTTAACTGCAATAAGTTGATGAGTCTCGAAAAAAAAGTACAAATCACTAAGAGACGGTTCAGACAGTATTAAGACTTTCTTTTTCCTTGCTTTCTGCCAACTGAAATATTTTCTGTCTTCCAGTCGATCCAGCCTGAACTTGAAGTCAGACGATGGCTTGAGATCAAACTGCAAATCTGCACAGATCACAACGGCGATCATTAGCATTCCGACCCCTCCAGCTTTGACCCCAGAAGGCGAGAACAGACCTGCAAGCCCGCCTGGACGCACCACAAACATTCATAGTGCCAGCAACGTTGTGAAAGTTTCTGCGTTGTAAGACACTGCATCTAGCATAGCGAATCGAGGCTGTCGTGTCGTGTCCTTTTTTGCTGCAAAATAGTGGAATTAGCAGTGAAGGAGTGACAAGCTTCTGCTAAACTTGCCATTTACCACCATGGAAAATTCATGAAGGAGCACTGGCTATATACATAGGCACCTATACTCATGCATATAGGGTTATGTATGATTTGGATGTTTGCTGCTAGGAAGTTTCATGGCAAGTAAAGGAGTTAACACGAAAAGCAAATTGACAACACTGTGTCTAAACACCTTTTTTTAAGGTTTTCAGTGGATAATATTTATTCATGAAAAAATGACTCAACTTACAAAAATTTTAAAATATGGGATCGACAAGGAGAAATTTTTGAAGGTCGTCAAAGGGGAACAGGGACATACAAATGCAATTTTCTTCTTGTAAGAGAATCTGCAAGCAACCAAAATGACACAAAGTTTCTGATAAAAGGTCGGACTTAGGGGCTAGGGTGGGGTTTGGGAGAACTGGTCAAAGAAAATTCTATTTTCCTGCATTTTCTGTGAGAGTGGACATTGAACTGTTCAGAGAACAGCATAGCTCCTAGCACATTTCAGGACGGGCACATTGTAGATGCGAGCACACACTCACACTCATCTTCCCCTGCTGATGTTCTTAATTCTTAGATCATTTTTGTATTAGCCTTTGAAGTCCAAGCAGTGCAGACTGTGATGTTGTCAGGTATTATGTCTGTGAAGAAAAACATTTGTGAATCATAAAAAAAAAAAGAAAAAAAAAAAAGAGGAAAAAACATGATAGCATTTAGTTAACGCACCATTATTTTCTGCTTTATACTTTCAACTCAGAAGCAGAAGAGGCTGCAAGTTCTGTAAAAAATGGAAAAAAAAAGAAACGAAAAAAAAGTTAGAAAAGTACATGATAGAGGATGTGCCCCAGTATCCAACCACAACGAATTCAGGCACCCGGGAGTAGACATCTTGCTGATTTTTCTTAATATGGAGTAACCTGGATCTCTAGAGTTCAGTGTAAATACTGTAACCATTCCTTGGTGTTTTCGCATTGATCTATTGTGGCTCCGCACCTCAGGCGTTACTCAGATAACAGACTGATCGTGCTGTTATAGGAGACTATTTTTATATACATATATATATATCTTAGATAAGCTTAGGGCCAGGTACACTAGTGTATTCTTCCTTCTACACAAATGTTCCCTTGCCGGTGCTGGCATCCATTTGATTTCAATTTTTCAAGATCCAAGTTAAAACAGGGTTTCTAGCTTTGACTAAAGCTCATAAAATTGTGATGTCTCGCCAGGTACCAGTTCAAGGGGAAAGGAGCACCTTGCGAATCAGTCATATTGCACTCCAATTCAATGTCTAGCACTGCTGCATAGTTCCGATGGATGAGGATCTTTGTGTCAGAAAAAGGGAATGAAAATCTATTAGCACAGTATGGGTTAAAAGACCCGTTGCCATTTACGTTACATGACATGCACGCCATATTTTTCTGAAAAAAGTAGCAGATAACGTTCCATCTGTTCTTAATGGACGTTACAAGAACTATATTGACAACCAAAATCTCAGGTCAGTAGTCCTGACCATGAAAATATCAGTCATGGAGTATAGAAGTCATGTAGATGATTGATGGCGGGCAGATGTTGAGTTGGCAGCGGTGGTACAATCTGTTGTGGCGTTAGCTCTGTTGTCAGTGCATGAAGTTTACAAGAACATGTGAAAAACCTATCCCGAATAGAAGAAATGAGGTCTGGTATATTTTATATTTCTAAAGACAATATGTAGACCCCTTCTCTTGGTGGGATAGGTTTGGTGGACTCACTTACATTGTGTTACATTGTGTTTTCCAATCAATTTATTCACTCTCATACAAGTAAACCCTACATGCCCAAATTTACTGTCTGTCCTACTACCTTTCTGGATGTCAGCCATTAATTGTTCTCACAATCATACAGTTTTGTCAGAATTGGCCTATTCTTGATCACCCAATGCCATCACTACACCAGAATAGATGAAAAAAATGCATCAGAATATCCACATTCCTTTTTTTAAATAGATAATAATGTAATGTAGTTAAAGCAGTTGTCTGATCCAAGACATTTTGAACTATCCACAGGATAGGCCCTGAATATCTGTAATCCAAATTCCCATTTGAATGCAAATTGTTCTGAAACAGAAGTGGCGTAACCCTAAAGGGCGCGAAGGTGGCAGGTGCAGCCAGTCTGTGGAGAGTGAGGTTGCACCACAAGGTAACAAGTATTAGATATAAATTATGAATTTATGGTCCCCATTATAGATGTGGAATAAGCATCAACAGTCCATTGATAGATAACCGGAGGGACATGCTAAAGGTGATGTCCAGTCATATGATACTGATGACCTATCATGTGATATTAGAATAGGTCATCAATGTCAGATTGGTGGACTCCAGATCTGCTAGAAGCTCTAGTAGAAGCCAGGTGAAAGCATTAAATGGAGCTGTACCGAGCACCTCCTTTCAATTTGTAACGGCCGCTATCAGGTACTGCAGATAAGCTGATATTTTCAGGAGATGATCTGCAGTACTTGGCAGCGGCTGCTACACAGTAAAGGGAGCTGACGCAGTGCAGTATGTTCACTGTTCACATTTGGACTCTCTCAGCGCTCACAGTTGATCTGTGTAGGAGTGTCGGACCACCACAGATATGATATTGATAGGTCATCCCCTTTAATAAAACTCCTCCCACCACTAAAGGGAGAGTTCTCAGTCCTTAAAATAAATAAAAATTAAAACAGATGATGCTCCATAGTGTAGCAATTTTTGGTTAATGATTCTGGAAATAAAAGACAATGGGTCAAATTTATCAAAAGTGACTAAAAGAAAAAACGTTTGTTGTCTATAGCAACCAACCACAGCAAAACTTTAATTTCACCAGAGCTGCATACAAAGCAAGAGCTGAACTCTGGCTGGTTGCTATAGGCAACAAAGACAGGTTTTCTTTTAGGCAGTGTTCATTCATGAGGCTCAATTATATACAGGTGTTTCTCACAAAATTAGAATATCATCACAAAGTTAATTTATTTCAGTTCTTCAATACAAAAAGTGAAACTCATATATTAGATAGAGTCATTACAAATAGAGTAATGTATTTCAAGTGTTTATTATATGATGATTATGACTTACAGCCAATGAAAACCCAAAAGTCATTATCTCAGTAAATTAGAATACTTTACAACACCAGCTTGAAAAATTATTTTAAAATCCGAAATGTTGGCCTACTGAAATGTATGTTCAGTAAATGCACTCAATACTTGGTCGGGGCCGTTTTTGCATCAATTACTGCATCAATGTGGCATTGAGGTGATCAGCCTGTGGAACTGCTGAGGTGTTATGGAAGCCCAGGTTGCTTTGATAGCAGCCTTCAGCTCGTCTGCATTGTTGGGGTCTGGTGTCTCTCATCTTCCTCTTGACAATACCCATTAGATTCTTTATGGGGTTAAGGTCAGGCGAGTTTTCTGCCCAATCAAGCACAGTGATACTGTTGTTTTTAAACCAGGTATTGGTACTTTTGGCAGTGTGGACAGGTGCCAAGTCCTGCAGGAGAAGGAAATTTCCATCTCCAAAAAGCTTGTCGGCAGAGGGAAGCATGAAGTGCTCTAAAATTTCCTGATAGAAATGCACTGACCTTGGTCTTGATAAAGCACAGTGGACCTACAGCGACAGATGACATGGCTCCCCAAACCATCACTGATTATGGAAACTTCACACTAGACCTCAAGCAGCTTGGACTGTATTCCTCTCCACTCTTCCTCCAGACTCTGTGACCTTGATTTCCAAATTGAATGCAAAGTTTACTTTCATCTGAAAACAACACCTTGGACCACTGAACAACAGTCCATTTCTTTTTCTTTTGGCCCAGGTAAGACACTTCTGGCGTTGTCCATTGGTCATGAGTGGCTTGACACAAGGATTGCGACACTTGTAGCCCATGTCCTGGGTATGTCTGTGTGTGGTGGCTCTTGAAGCAATGACTCCAGCAGCAATCCACTCCTTCTGAATATCTCCCAAATTTTTGAAAGTCCTTTTCTTAACAATCCTTTCAAGGCTGCGGTTATCCCGATTACTTGTGCACCTTTTTCTACCACACTTTTTCCTTCCCCTCAACTTTCCATTAATATGTTTGGATACAGCACTCTGAACAGCCAGCTTCTTTAGCAATGTGTGTCAAACAGAAATCAGTCCCAGGAGTGCTGAAGGAAACTCAGACAACATATGTTGTTTGCCACAACGCGTTTCAACGGTAAACACCGTCTTCTTCAGGTGGGACTCCCACCTGAAGAAGACGGTGTTTACCATTGAAACGCGTTGTGGCAAACGACATATGTTGTCTGAGTTTCCTTCAGCGCTCCTGGCACTGATTTCTGTTTGATACACATTCTTATCCTCCTTTGGAGGTATTCAGCTGGAGCTGCGGTGGTGCTCGACAACTCCCTTTCATCTCCCCTTCCCTGGGTCGATTCCTCTGCGCTCCCCTCTGACTGCTTTCACTTATCTAGCTTCTTTAGCAATGACCTTTTGTGGCTTACCCTCCTTGTGGAGTGTGTCAATGACTGCCTTCTGGACATCTGTCAAGTCAGCAGTTTTCACCATGATTTTGGAGCCTACTGAAGTAGACTAAGGGATTTTTTTTAAATGCTAAGGAAGCCTTTGCAGGTGTTTTTTGTTAATTTATCTAATTTACTGAGATAATGACTCTTGGGTTTTCATTGGCTGAAAGCCATAATCATCAACATTAACAGAAATAAAAACTTGAAATAGATCACTCTGTAATGACTCTATATAATATATGAGTTTCACTTTTTGTATTGAAGAACTGAAATAAATTATGGTAACTTTTTGTCTAAGAGGTAAGGTTTCTCTGTCCTATTTTTCTCTGAAGAGGCAATTTGCATGGTAACTTTTTGATGATATTCTAATTTTGTGAGAAGCACCTGTATGTGTTCACCACAGGTTCTGCAATACCAAGGCACAACTCTGAGGAGCATGTGGAAGGAATCTCTCCTCCTATGCATATGGCCGCTGCTTCAGACCTCTCCAAAAGAGAGAACATCAGCCAACAAGCACAGTGAAGGAATGCGCTCTTAGGCTACGTTCCTAGATTTTGGTGAGTTTTTGATGTTCAAGATTTTCTGCAGCATTTTGGTACCCATTAAGTAAAATAGGTTGCTTGCATTTTTTTGAAAATATGAAGCATAAAAAATACACCAAATACTCATCGTGGGAACATAGCCTACAGAGTTTTATTGAGGTGTTGAGAAACTTATTTTTTTTTAAGTACAAACTGCTGCAGGATATATTTCATCTTTGGGGAGACTTTGGAGGAGTATTTTTTTTCCCAGAAGCAGATTCAAAGATTTTTGGAAGAGTTTTCCTGAACCTCTTTTTTGCAGTCTTTTGATTAGACAGAGCCTAGTTTGGTGTAGATTTTATCTGATCCGCTTCAAAGAATCAATATGCACTTTTTTGTCCATGGGGTGCTCTTCAAAACCTCTGAGGATAAATAAAAGCTCAAAATACTCCTCATATGAACAACAAAGTGGCTTTCCCATAGAAATCAATAGAAGGATCATTCCAAACGTTTTAAAGGAGGATTTTGGAGAGAACCTGCCAAGAAAAATCTCAAAAAATTCCATGTGAACATAATTTACAGGTGTCAGCGAACATGAGTTTTAATTTTTTTTTTCCTGAAGTATCTTTTTAGAGGGTTTTTTTAATGCTTTTACAGCATTTTTTTACCATAGTTTTCACTGGCATTTTTAACTCTGTTCAACAGTTGAGAAACTGATAAAAACTTTTCAAGCAGAAACAATCACAAAATGGGCATCTTTAGAGCCTTTGCATTGAAGTCTATTATAAAGTATAGAGAGTCTTCAGAGCAAAAAATGTCGGAAGAATGGTTAGGTCGCTTCTTTTAATGGCTTAATGTCTTTGGCAATCTAAGGCAATTAAAGGGGACCTGTCATCACTTTCGAGCTATGTAACCTATTAATATGGCCATACAGGCTATAGACTACTGAAAACAGTCCTACCCGTGTGTCTCATCAGATGCCTTATCTCTGAGAAATCACCTTTTATCACTCTATATAACCCCTTCCAGGTTCTGATGAGGATGGTGCCTAGAAGATAACTCTGCCTCCATACTTAATTGTCATGTGAATCGCCCCCCACAGCAAACTTCACGTTCCTACTGTGCAGGCACCACTGGGTCACTGGTACTTCCACTCCTAGGGGTCTCCGGTACTCAGAAAAGGCACCTCCAGGACCTGCGCAGTAGGCACGTGAATCCAATGCCTAGAGAAGGATGGAACATTGAGGAGCAATAATGCCACTGCGTTTGTTCAGCAGCCTATAACCTGTATGCCCATATTAATAGGTTACTTGGCTCGAAAGTGGTGACAGATTCCCTTTAAGACTTTAAAAAGCCTGAATATGAACAGTGAGTCATTTTATATGTTTGTCCTTTTGAACGTTTTGTTACTGCTTTTTCAGGCGTTCGTTGTTGCAGAATCCTCCTAAAAAAAGACATTGTGTGCACTTACCCTGTTTGGTAAAAACGTTACACATTTGAAGATTAGTCTGGCTTATTCTTCGGGTGCATGACTTACACTCACAGAAATAGTCAGGTTAACCTCAAAACGAGCAATATATTTTGAATAAAATTATTTTAGCATTACCTTAAAGACCGTCCTCTTAACCAAAAGTTAACAAAGCCAATTGAATTCTTTCTTTTTGCTTTTTGGTGGTTGTAGGAGTCAATGAAGCCACACCAACATGGAGCATGACTTTAAGGGTATGTGTCCACGTTCAGGATTGCATCAGGATTTGGTCAGGATTTTATGTCAGTATTTGTAAGCCAAAACCAGGAGTGGCTGATAAATACAGAAGTGGTGCATATGTTTCTATTATACTTTTCCTCTAATTGTTCCACTCCTGGTTTTGGCTTACAAATACTGACATAAAATCCTGACCAAATCCTGATGCAATCCTGAACGTGGACACATACCCTAATAGAAAAATGTAAATCCTCACTTACTAGGCTATGCCGCTAAAAGAACAAAATGACCGACTTTTTCTAAGTCATTATTTCTTTTCTACCCATTACGGATTTCAATTTGATATATAACCCTCAATTCGAGATCTAGAAGTAGTCAAGCCACAATCCATATGTCACTTAAAAGAACAAGAGATCAAACGGATTTATCAATCGGCGTGTCGTTAGTGCCTTTTTTGGCATTATATCTGATCTGTCGGCACCCTGCCACCAATTCTTCTCCCGTTCTCCGCATGGCCTCCCTTTTGTCAAATGCCATAGGACGGTGAGGCTTTCTAGTGAATTGTTACTGTCGCTATCATGTTAAGATTGTAACTCACATACATCAGGGCATCGTGTGACAATCAAATTGCCACTACTTGAGCTTGAAATGTCAAGCTGAGGTGTGAAGTGATGAGCATCGATCTACCCTTTGCTGCCTTTCAGGGAGAGCATTGCCAGGAAGGGTAATGGAATCTCTGCAGCTTGCTTGTTTGTTCCTATGTGTGAGTTATGAGATACAATTTGCACAAGAAGCATTCCTTTTTCTTGATGTGTAACTTCTCCAGCAGCGGGAAAAAAAAAAAAAAGACACTGAGAGCCAAAGACATTTGACTGGACTTTCCTGATAAGCAAAAACAGCAAAAAAAAAAACATCACCACAACTACGTGTCCCAAAATGCAACGTGACGGAATAATGTATGGGACTAACAAAAGAAAAAAAAAATAAAATTGAGATATATCTGCAATTTATTAACAAGTTCACTGCCAGTCTCCTCAGTCTCTTGGAGCTTCTAATACCATATCTCGCAGAAAGAAGAGCAGTCATTCCCAACAAATACTTTGTGGATACATATGTGTAGGTTTGGCCTAAAATAGGCCCTAGAAAAGTGACCTAGCTGTGTAAGAGATAGAATCGTTTTAAATGTTTCAATGTAATTGTTCAATTCTATGTCTTTTCCGAGGTTTTCATTTCCTGACAGGAGCATCTGTGTGTTTTTTTTTTCCAACATATGGCAGAACCCATTCTCTTTGTTGTCTTTGATTGCAAAAATCTGTTCTCTCGAATTGCTTTACTTTTTAGCATTAGCAGTGAGCAAAGCAATTAACCAGGCAATCGATATGTACCAATACAAGAAGTACTGTATAATAATTAAAGAAGAAAACCGCGCGTTGGATCTTCTCGCGAGGAAGAAGGAAAAAGGACGTGGAGGAAAAAAAAAAAAAAGAAATCACATTTCTTTCTTGCAGCTTAAATCCTGTTGTCTTCTTTTGAGATGTAGTACATATGTTAAATTGTATATAATTTGCAGTAATTTGTCTTGTGCCACTGCTGTAACTAATGTATCCAATCCGGATTAAACTCATTATGTGCCACACATGGACGGTACACGGTCTGCGTGCTCATTCATGAGATGGTAGGTAACGCCTCATGCATCAATGGCTATTGTACCCGTGTTTTCCAGATGCAACCACACATCCCCATGGTTCTAGTTAATAGGTGCTGGCCATGCACCTGCTATGGGTCCATGAGTAGGGGCAAACCAGGGTCCTGCTCCCTATCAGGCATCCACTTAAGTACAGCAGAAATAATCGGCATTTGTATGGAGGATGGGCTACACCAGAGGTCTCAAACTGCATTCCTCAAGGGACGCAAACAGGTCATGTTTTCACTATTTCCATGTACTGCACAGGTGATAATTTTATCACCTGCACAGAATGATTCCAGCACCTTGTGCAAAGCTAAGGAAATCTTGAAAACACGCATCGTTTGAAGCCCTCGAGGAATGCAGTTTGAGACCCCTGGGCTACACCTTCTGTAGACCAAGTGCCAACTGTTCAACACAGCATCCACCAGTAATGGTTAACATTGAAGCTAGCTTTTTTTCAAAGCAGTTTAACTTTTTAGATGCTATGGTGAACACCTAATTGGTTAGAGGAGAGGGATGCCCCCCAGCATGGGTTGTTTAATGTCAGCCAGGAGCTCATGGGATGGCCCCAATTCAAACCTATTCTAGGGGGTCCTTGGCTTTCAGTGTACACCCCTGACTCTACATAAACTTAATGTACTATGTCTTCATCGATATGATGCTGTACGTTCAGTCAGTAGAAGTTATCAGACAGTTATACGTCGTACACAGATAGTTAAACATAGAAGTCCTATATGTCTATCTAGACGGTTGGCTTAGGAGTATGTGTTTCTGATAAAAAGAAAAATTACCACAAACGCTTCACTTCAAGACTGTGCGCCTACAATGAAGTATTTGGTGAGTTTTTGACGCTTCCTATTTTCACTGCATTAAATACGCAGCATCTTACAGGTCCAGAAAAGCGCATGAGATTTAAAGAAATCTCAATTCCTCTGTTCTTTTACTTTACTCGGTGTATGCTCACTTCTAGTGTTTGTTTCTCCTGTGGGTACACTGAGTTTCATGTGAGGATTTTTTTTAAAGACTTAGGCCTCCTTCACATGTCAGTATAAAATACATGCGTGAAAAAACGGTTCCGGTGTCATCAGTGTTTTCCATCAGTGTATGATCAGTGTTTTGCATCATTGCATGATAAGTGTTTTCCATCAATGTATGATCAGTGTGCCATCAGTGTTTTCCATCAGTGTGTCACATGTGTGCGATCCGTTTTTTTCTAGTATGGATAAAGAAAGAAATACATTACAAAGCTTCTCCTGTACTTTGCAATGTTAAACACGTAGAAAATGCATAGAAACCACAGAGTTTTAAATACACTTAGCCATTAATCTACAAAGACAAATTCTGTAAAGTTACAAACTACTTTATTAATGCAAAAAATACAAACAAACCACGTGCAGAACAAAGAATTGAATCCATACTAGAAGTCAATTTATATTAAAAGAACAAGCAGGCAGCAATGTAACCATGAGAGCAATGGAAGGCATTTGATGTGAAAATATGGGGGAACTCCAGACATGCAAAACAAAATGCCGTTCATTAATAAAGTACATAGTGCATAGCATATGAACAAGTATATAAATGCATGTACTGAAGTACCACCACAGGCCACAAAGAAGCAGGGCAAGAGATAGTAGTTATGTAATGTCAGGCAAAAATCTATTGGCTAGTCATATAATGTCATGTATCTATGGCCATAATATAGTAGCCCAGCTAATGATGATGGCCTTTAAGTTGCCACAGATGCATTAAAAGTAGTAGCACCAAATTATCTTATCCATACTGATGCCCAACCAGTGTGCAGGTGCCCCGACGCGCGTTTCGCCGTTGCTTCCTCGGGGTGCAGTCTACTTGGGGTGTTACTACTTTTAATGCATCTGTGGCAACTTAAAGGCCATCATTGTATTGGCCTTTGTCCTCCTTGCTGCAGGGAAAAAAGATCTCCATAGGTTGTAATGGGTACCTGTGGTATCAGTGAAAAAAATGGATGCCACACATACCAGAAACACGTTCATGTGAAGGAGGCCTGAGATGCGGTAAATCTGAAGGTAAAAAACATACATGTGCTTACATACACATCAGTTTTGTTTAAAACCTGACATTCAGCGTCTCCCACTCACACACCACCTCCTCACCTCGCCCCCTATCTGTCGGAGTCCCGCAAGGTTCAGTTCTAGGATCCCTGCTCTTCTCCATTTACACCTTTGGCCTGGGACAGCTCATAGAATCTCACGGCTTTCAGTATCATCTCTATGCTGACGACACACAGCTCTACATCTCTGGACCAGATATCACCTCCCTACTAACCAGAATCCCTCAATGTCTGTCTGCTATCTCATCCTTCTTTTCCACTAGATTTCTAAAACTTAACATGGACAAAACAGAATTCATCATCTTTCCCCCATCTCACACGAACTCCCCAACGAACCTATCCATTACAGTAAACGGCTGCCCACTCTCCCCAGTCCCACAAGCCCGCTGTCTTGGGGTAATCCTTGACACTGATCTCTCCTTTAAACCACATATCCAAACCCTTTCCACTTCCTACCGCCTCCAACTCAAAAATATTTCACGGATCCGCACATTCCTAAACCAAGAATCTGCAAAGACCCTAGTCCATGCCCTCATCATCTCCCGCCTTGACTACTGTAACCTCCTGCTCTGTGGCCTCACCTCTAACACTCTTGCACCCCTCCAATCTATTCTAAACTCTGCTGCCCGACTAATCCACCTGTCCCCCAGCTATTCCCCGGCCTCTCCCCTCTGTCAATCCCTGCACTGGCTCCCCATCACCCAGAGACTCCAGTACAAAAGCCTAACCATGACATACAAAGCCATCCACAACCTGTCTCCTCCATACATCTGTGACCTCGTCTCCCGGTACTTTCCTGCACGCAACCTCCGATCCTCACAAGATCTCCTTCTCTACTCCCCTCTTCCCACAATCGTATACAAGATTTCTCTCGTGCATCCCCCCTACTCTGGAATTCTCTACCACAACATATCAGACTCTCGCCTACCATCGAAACCTTCAAAAAGTTCCTGAAGACCCACCTCTTCCGACAAGCCTACAAGCTGCAGTAACCACCGATTGACCAAACCGCTGCACGGCCAGCTCTACCCTACCTACTGTATCCTCACCCATCCCTTGTAGATTGTGAGCCCTCGCGGACAGGGTCCTCTCTCCTCCTGTACCAGTTGTGACTTGTATTGTTCAAGATTATTGTACTTGTTTTATTATGTATACCCCTCCTCACATGTAAAGCGCCATGGAATAAATGGCGCTATAATAATAAATAATAATAATAATAACATACCAACAAGACAAAACTAACAGCATCAAAAACTCAATGAAGAAACTTGTGTGACCTATTTTTCTTAACCCCTTCATGACCGGAGGTATTTTTGTTTTTGTGTTTTAGTTTTTTGCTCCCCTTCTTCCTAGAGCCATAACTTTTTTTTTTGGTCAATATGGCCATGTGAAGGCTTCTTATTTGTGGTACGAGTTGTACTTTTGAGCAACATCATTGGTTTTAACATATCATGTACTGGAAAACGGGAAAAAAATTCAAAGTGCGGTGAAATTGCAAAAAAAATGCAATTCTACAATTGTCTTTTGCTTTGCTTTTTACTATGTTCATTAAATGCTAAAACTGATATGCCATTGTGATTCTCCCGGTCATTATGAGTTCATAGACACCGAACATGTCTAGGTTCTATTTTAGCTAAGTGGTGAAAAAAATTCCAAACTTTGTTAAAAAAAAAAAAATTGCACCATTTTCCGATACCCGTAGCAGCTCTATTTTTCGAGATCTTGGGTTGGGTGAGGGCTTATTTTTTGACATTTTTAATTATATCATTTTGGTGAGGATATGATCTTTAGATCGCCCTTTATTACATTTTAATGCAATGTCGTGGCTTGATATTTTTATTGTTTTATTTTGAATGGGGCGAAAAGGTGGTGATTTCAACTTTTATATTTTTGAAAACATTTCTTTTTCACTTTTGCCATGCTTCAATAGTCTCCATGGGTAACTAGGAGCTACCATAACCCGATCGGCTCAGCTACATACAGGCGATGCTCAGATTGCCTGTATGTAGCAGAATTACTCACTTGCTATGAGCGCCAACTACCGGGCGGCGCTCATATCAATCTGGCGGTAACAACCATAGAGGTCTGCAGGAGACCTCTGGTTGTCATGCCAACACATCAGTGACCCACGATCACGCGACAGGCGTCACCAATGGGCGGATTTCAGGCAAGCTTGCTGGAAGCGCGTGTTAAATGCTGCTGTCAGAGTTTGACAGCGTCATCTAACACGTTAACAGCAGCGGGAGGATCGCAATTCCACCTGCGACTGTTAGCGGCACATGTCAGCTATTCAAAAGAGCTGACATGTGCCGGAAAAGATGTGGGCTCATCGCCAGAACCCACATCAAAGGGCGGGTGTGCCTGACTTCGGCGTATTATTACACCTGATGTTGGAAAGCTGCCTTGTTTTTCACACTTCCTGGTATTTGGCTTTGACAAGACTTCATTGATTCACTGATACACTCATGTGCAGATTACATGGGTATTGGTTGCGTTTCCACACTGAAAACGCATGAGTTTTTTACCTGCAGATTTTCCGCACCTAATGCAAGTCTATGGGGAAAATCCGCACATAAGACCCAGCGTACATGCCAGAGATTGATATGTTGTGAATTTAAAACATGCACCGCAGGTAAGTTTATGCTGCACTGAAAAAAGCGCAGTGGGCATTAGATTCCTATGAACCCCATTCACTTTGATGGAAATGTAAGATGCTGCATTTTTGTCGCAGTGAGAATATGCAATGTCAAAAACTCACCAAAATCTTATCGTGGGAACTTGACTTTAAAGGGGTTTTCCAGTTTCACATCACTATGATCGGCCTATGATCATAGGGAATCTGATCCTCATTCCAAAAAGGAAACCTGTGTATCAATGCATTTATCCTATCATCCACGCAGCGGCCCTTAGTTACATGGCTGTGCGGGGACCTGCAGCATTAACCTATTTAAAAGGATATGAGTAGCTGGACTCAATCTCCCTGATCAATAATGCCATCATTTTCTAAGATAGGAAGGAGAACTTTACTCTTTAATGTTAGCTACTGGTGGTGGCTTCATCAGCTGAACCTCACAAAAATGTCAGACATGTCTGACACTTACTGTTGGCCGATTCATGGTTTTTTATTTTCAAGATCGGTTTCTCCTGAAATGGCTGTAGGTAAAGCTGCAAGTTCTGAGTTCAGTGAGCATCCCCTTTCCCTTTCCGTGCTTTAGCTAGATTTGTGTAAGAAAATGCAGAATTTACATGGTATGTTCAGGACCTGTAATCATGGAGGCGTTGTCGCATGAGTCTGGTTCATGTAGGTCTGCATAGTTGATGTATACACAAAACTAAATCTATGTTCAATCAAGGTTGCCTAATTTCTTTTAGCGTATACGTGCCAAG
The DNA here is from genome assembly GCF_032444005.1 of Ranitomeya imitator. Lineage (NCBI taxonomy): Eukaryota > Metazoa > Chordata > Amphibia > Anura > Dendrobatidae > Ranitomeya > Ranitomeya imitator. The sequence goes on along the minus strand of NC_091284.1, from coordinate 190,620,887 downwards.
TTACCAATATTTTTAGCTTAAAATTGGACACACCAGAACTTGAATCAAATGACACTGAAATTGGATGTAATTATTTCCTACATTGTGGAGTTGCATCATTTGAAACACAGTAAAAAAATGTTTTCAAATGTGTTTGATTTCCTGTCGTTGGTTGTAAGCAACACACTTGCCATAGACTTCAATGCAAGTCACACACAACGTTACTCGTGTGCAACCTACAGAGGGGAAAAAAAGTATTTAGTCAGCCACCAATTGTGCAAGTTCTCCAACTTAAAAAGATGAGAGAGTCCTGTAATTGACATCATAGGTAGACCACAACTACACTGTGTGCAGAATTATTAGGCAAGTTGTATTTTGATCACATGATACTTTTTATACATGTTGTCCTACTCCAAGCTGTTCAGGCTTGAAAGCCAACTACCAATCAAGTAAATCAGGTGATGTGCATCTCTGTAATGAGGAGGGGTGTTGTCTAATGACATCAAAACCCTATATAAGGTGTGCTTAATTAGCAACTTCCTTTCCTTTGGCAAAATGGATCAGAAGAGAGATTTGACGGGCTCTGAAAAGTCCAAAATTGTGAGAGGTCTTGCAAAGGGATGCAGCAGTCTTGAAATTGCCAAACTTTTGAAGTGCGATCACTGTACAATCAAGCGTTTCATGGCAAATAGCCAACAGGGTCGCAAGAAGCGTGTTGGGCAAAAAAGGCGCAAAATAACTGCCCATAAATTGAGGAAAATCAAGCGTGAAGCTGCCAAGATGTCATTTGCCACCAGTTTTGCCATATTTCAGAGTTGCAACATTACTGGAGTAACAAAAAGCACAAGGTGTGCGATACTCAGGGACATGGCCAAGGTAAGGAAGGCTGAAAAAATGACCACCTTTGAACAAGAAACATAAGATAAAATGTCAAGACTGGGCAAAGAAATATCTTAAGAATGACTTTTCAAAGGTTTTATGGACTGATGAAATGAGAGTGACTCTTGATGGGCCAGATGGATGGGCCAGAGGCTGGATCAGTAAAGGGCAGAGAGCTCTACTCCGACTCAGATGCCAGCAAGGTGGAGGTGGGGTACTGGTATGGGCTGGTATCATCAAAGATGAACTTGTGGGACCTTTTCGGGTTGAGGATGGAGTGAAGCTCAACACCCAGACCTACTGCCAGTTTCTGGAAGACAACTTCTTCAAGCAATGGTACAGGAAGAAGTCGGTATCGTTCAAGAAAAACATGATTTTCATGCAGGGCAATGCTCCGTCAGATGCCTCCAACTACTCCACAGCGTGGCTGGCCAGTAAAGGTCTCAAAGAAGAAAAAATAATGACATGGCCCCCTTGTTCACCTGATCTGAACCCCATAGAGAACCTGTGGTCCCTCATAAAATGCGAGATCTACAGGGAGGGAAAACAGTCCACCTCTTGGAACAGTGTCTGGGAGGCTGTGGTGGCTGCTGCACGCAATGTTGTTCGTAAACAGATCAAGCAGCTGACAGAATCTATGGATGGAAGGCTGTTGAGTGTCATCATAAAGAAAGGTGGATATATTGGTCACTAATTTTGGGGGGGTTTGTTTTTGCATGTCAGAAATATTTATTTCTAAATTTTGTGCAGTTATATTGGTTTACCTGGTGAAAATAAACAAGTGAGATGGGAATATATTTGGTTTTTATTAAGTTGCCTAATAATTCTGCACAGTAATAGTTACCTGCACTAAAAGATATCCTACTAAGATAGCCAAATCTAAAAAAAAAAACACTACAACTTCCAAAAATATTAAGCTTTGATATTTGAGTTTTTTGGGTTGATTGAGAACATAGTTGTTGATCAATAATAAAAACAATCCTCTAAAATACAACTTGCCTAATAATTCTACAGTGTATTAGAGTCAAAATTGAGAAAACAAATCCAGAAAATCACCTTATCTGATTTGGCAAGATTTATTTTGCAAATTATGGTGGATGTTACGGCTGCGACCACAGACGCAGTCGAGCCGACACCTCTACGTCCCCAGACATAATGGCGTGGGGCGAGCGTCCCTAGTGGGAACGAAATGTGGACCCACTGGACCACATACAGTTACCTGGACCTACCCAGACTAGGGAAGGGCAGTGAGCAGGGTCTGTGGCAGCTGAGTATGTGGACAAGATGGCGATAAGCACAACTAGATTACACCGCACTTCAGGTACAGACCAAACGTTTGGACACACCTTCTCATTTAAAGATTTTTCTGTATTTTCATGACTATGAAAATTGTACATTCACACTGAAGGCATCAAAACTATGAATTAACACATGTGGAATTATATACTGAACAAAAAAGTATGAAACAAGTGAAAGTATGTCTTATATTCTAGGTTCTTCAAAGTAGCCACCTTTTGCTTAGATGACTGCTTTTCACACTCTTTCCATTCCCTTGATGAGCTTCAAGAGGTAGTCACCGGGAATGGTCTTCCAACAATCTCGAAGAAGTTCCCAGAGATGCTTAGCATTTGTTGGCCCTTTTGCCTTCACTCTGCGGTCCAGCTCACCCCAAACCATCTCGATTGGGTTCAGGTCTGGTGACTGTGGAGGCCAGGTCATCTGGCGTAGCACCCCATCACTCTCCTTCTTGGTCAAATAGCCCTTACACAGCCTGGAGGTGTGTTTGGGGTCATTGTCCTGTTGAAAAATAAATGATAGTCCAACTAAACGCAAACCGGATGGAATAGCATGCCACTGCAAGAGGTTGTGGTAGCCATGCTGGTTCAGTATGCCTTCAATTTTGAATAAATCCCCAACAGTGTCACCAGCAAAGCACCCCCACATCATCACACCTCCTCCTCCATGCTTCACGGTGGGAACCAGGCATGTAGAGTCCATCCATTCACCTTTTCTGCGTCCCACAAAGACACGGTGGTTGAAACCAAAGATCTCAAATTTGGACTCATCAGACCAAAGCACAGATTTCCACTGGTCTAATGTCCATTTCTTGTGTTCTTTAGCCCAAACAAGGCTCTTCTGCTTGTTGCCTGTCCTTTGCAGTGGTTTCCTAGCAGCTATTTTACCATGAAGGCCTGCTGCACAAAGTCTCCTCATAACAATTGATGCAGAGATGTGTCTGCTGCTAGAACTCTGTGTGGCATTGACCTGGTCTCTAATCTGAGCTGCTGTTAACCTGTGATTTCTGAGGCTGGTGACTCGGATAAACTTATCCTCAGAAGCAGAGGTAACTCTTGGTCTTCCTTTCCTGGGGCGGTCCTCATGTGAGCCAGTTTTTTTGTAGCGCTTGATGGTTTTTGCCACTGCACTTGGGGACACTTTCAAAGTTTTCCCAATTTTTCGGACTGACTGACCTTCATTTCTTAAAGTAATGATGGCCACTCGTTTTTCTTTACTTACCTGCTTTTTTCTTGCCATAATACAAATTCTAACAGTCTATTCAGATAGACTATCAGCTGTGTATCCACCAGACTTCTGCACAACACAACTGATGGTCCCAACACCATTTATAAGGCAAGAAATTCCACTTATTAAACCTGACAGGGCACACCTGTGAAGTGAAAACCATTCCCGGTGACTACCTCTTGAATCTCATCAAGAGAATGCCAAGAGTGTGCAAAGCAGTCATCAAAGCAAAAGGTGGCTACTTTGAAGAACCTAGAATATAAGACATAATTTCAGTTGTTTCACACTTTTTTGTTAAGTATATAATTCCACGTGTTAATTCATAGTTTTGATGCATTCAGTGTGAATGTACAATTTTCATAGTCATGAAAATACAGAAAAATCTTTAAATGAGAAGGTGTGTCCAAACTTTTGGTCTGTACTGTATGAAGAAAAAGTTTACTCAAATTAAAACACTACATAACAAAACAATGTCAGGATTCCGATTCCACACATCAGAGTAGGGTACACGTCTTCAGGATAACAGACAAAGGCAGGAGAACATCACGGGTTGATGAAGTCCAGGGTTATTTGGCACTGGCATGCTAGGACGGCCTCTCTCTCAGGCCTCAGGCGCAGCACAGGCTCAGCAGGAGAACATCAGACACCGACCTCAGACAGACTTCTGACGATGGCAAGGGTCATCACGGGTTGATGCAGTCCAGGGTCATCTGGCACGGGCTTACTAAAACGGCCTCTTTCAGGCCTCAGGCGTAGCACAGGCTCAGCAGAACATCAGACACCGACCCAGGACAGATGTCATCACAGGGTGGACCCCAGGGAACCAGTGGAATATCGGGTCACAGGCAGGACATCAGACACAGGCTGGACATCAGGAAATCGGACACTGGAAGGACATCAGACAGAGGCTGGACATCAGGAATACCAGATAGACATCTGGTCATCGGCTAGGACACTGGCCTGGCAGCCCAGGACATCAGATAATTGGACATAGGAAGGACATCAGGAATACCGGACAGACATCTCGGACACTGGCGTGGCAGCCCAGGTCATAGGCTGGGACACGGATGGCACAGGACCAGGTAGCGGTGGTCATCAGGTTCCTTGCTACGGCTGTCAGGCTCCGTGCATCGGACCCAGGAAGAAACTCAAGCGTGCTGGAACAAGTACTGCCGGACTGGAACTGGGCCAGATGGGGTTAGCACTGCATGGAAGACTGAGCACAGCATAGTAAGAGCTCAGCACGAACACCGGACTCCATCTTTAAAAGATGAGTCCTGAATGTTCAGTCACTGGGTGCGGGGTGTCAGACACAAAAGGACTTCAGGAACATAACACAACGGACACAGTTCAGACAGGATCAGGTACTGGATATGCAGCCTACAGGATAGGCGGGTCTGGGTACTCTGCCCCCAGATTAAGCGGAAAAACAAAACACAAACAGATCTGGATATGCAGCCTCCAGGATAGGCGGATCTGGGTACTCTGCCCCCAGAACAGCGATAGGCTGAGGAAAGCAACACAGGTGCACACTCAAACCCTGATAAAAGCAGGGTAGGTGTGGGTGCGCGATCGCCAAGCACAAACAGAAACCATTACAGAACAGATAGCACAGGAACTGTGGCTTAGGGCACCTGGCAGTGACTGCTAGCCTGAACACACATGGAAAGTCGTGCGCCAGCTGCAGAGGACCTTGCAAGCTTCAAATGGCTTCCACAGTAGCAGCCAGGGACCGCACATGCGGGTGGTCATGCAGCAGGGCAAAGACATCACAGCACATGTACAGCAACGCAGCAGTACAAGGAAATGAGCTGCATCCATACAGGTAACAGACTACAGTATCCCTGCAAGTTAGGGATTAAAGCAGAGACATGCAAAAGTAACGCCGAAGAAACAAGGTATAAACCCAGTGGCGTTACAGTGGAAAATAAGTATTTGGTCATTAACAAAAGTTCATCTCAATATTTTGTTATATTTATCGGTCGTCCATGACAGCACTACGGAGAGAGGGGATCCGCCCTTCAGGAACAGGAAACCTACAGATACATAAGGGCGGCACCTCTCCCACGCATCAGTTGGTTTCCTGTTCCTGGAGGACAGGATTCCCTTCAGACATGACTTCGTTCACCTATCAATACCCAGGCCGGCTGTCTGATCCAGGTAGCGAGGGGTCTCCTACCTCGGGCAGTGCGGGTCCCTGGAAGCGCCATGGTGGGTCCGGGTAGCACTCCACGACAGTGAGCGGTGCAGAGTGGAGCGGCGTCCGGAGGTCCGTCCCCAGAGGCCAGCGAGGTATGTCTCTCCCAGGGGGGTCTGTTTACTCTCCTGGGCCTCTGTCTTCCCCGCCTCTGGTCCTCGTCGGTGCGGTGCAGGCTTCCAGGAGCGCCCCTCTGCTCCTTTTGGTTCGGAGGTCGGCGGGCCGGACGCCGGCTTCTGCAGCGATTGCCACTGTGCTGCGGCTGCGGGCAGCGGTGGTATAGCGGTGGGCGGCTGGTTGTTCCGGCGGCGCCGTCCCCGGCTTCCGGGCGCGACTCTGAGCGCACTGTCCGATACCGGAAGTGACACACAGGGGGCGGGGCCGCGACCGGAAATCAAACGCCGGCCGGCTTTAGCTGGAAACGCAGCTGTCCTGCATGCGGCGGGGGTGGTGGTGGGGAGCGATCGGAGGCGGAGGGGGGTGGAGCAGGGATCTGCACGTGGGGGGTGGATTCTGGCCACTCACCTGCACATGTTCCGGATCTGGGGGAAGGGCTATATATAGCCAAACAGAACGCTGCAGGGCTGCTTGTGAGCCCATCTGCAGCTATGGATGAGCCGGAAGCTACCATCGGTCTGCTGGAGCAGGAGCAGGACAGAGCCTCGGAGAGGTCCCATGCAAACCCCCAGCCGAAGACCCACGGACGCAGTAACCAGCCCAATTGCAGATCTAAACAGAAGGATCTGGGCCAACCCCTCAGTAATCCGGTACCTACCGCTACTGCTTGGGTAAGAGATCTTCGTGAACGTACCCTGATGCAGTCTTTTCCTATGTTTATTTCCTTAGGGGAAAAAATGCACTGGTAAGGTAAAAAACAAGGAGTGCGCACTATGCGCTTGCCCTTTGCCAGACGCCTACCCTAAAAGACTTTGTCAGTCGTGTGCGCGGCAGACGGTAGGGAATAGATTGATGGGAACACTGTATAGCGGTAGTACCGGATAAATTACATAGCCTTTTTCTCCGCTCCCATAGGTGGCGGGAGAGTCTCTTGATTTTACGTCAAACTTTAGCGAGATTATCAGGAAGGAAGTGAAAGATTCCTTGAAATCCCAGTCCCGGGGGGAGCCTTCCAAAAGAAGAAGGGAGCCTAGCGCCTCAGATTCGGATTCGTCCGCTGGCCCTAGAAGGGAGAATGATTCAGAAACCTCTGTCTCCTCGGCATCCTCTTCAGAAGAGGATTCTAATCGTTTCTGCTTCCCGCTGGACCAGATGGACAAGCTGATTAAATCAGTTAGATTCACCATGGGGGTGGCTGACGAAAGGCCAGAACTTTCAGCGCAGGACCTAATGTTTGGCGGACTATACCCGAAAAAGCGTAGGTTATTTCCGCTTAATGACAAGGTTCAGAACCTTATCAAAAGGGAATGGAAAAAGCCAGAGAAGAAAGGCTCCTTTCCACCGGCCTTTAAACGTAGATATCCCTTTGCGGACCCCCTGGTGAACACGTGGGATAAGGCACCAAAACTGGACGCAGCGGTGGCTAAGGCGTCTAAAATATCATCTATTCCCTTTGATGACTTGGCTTCCCTAAAGGATCCTCACGATAAGAAGGCAGACTCGTTTCTTAAAGGGACATGAGAGATGTCAGCGGGTGCCCCAAGACCTGCGGTAGCTACGACATGCGCAGCCAGATCAATGATGGTCTGTGTTGTGAATTCTGTGGCTGAATTCACTCCTGTGGTCACAAGTGGTACTGCAGCTTCTGAGCTTCCTCTCTCAGGTGTTCTGGTGAGCTCGTTGGCTGCTTTGTTATTTAACTCCACCTGATTCTGTCTTCCTTGCTCCTTGACTATGTTCCAGTGTTGGATCTGAGCTTCTGGATCTTTCCTGTGGCCTGCTGCTCTGCTTAGATAAGTGCTTTTTGCTTTTCTTGCTACTTTTTCTGTCCAGCTTGTCATTTTGTTTTGCTGGAAGCTCTGAGACGCAAAGGGTGTACCTCCGTGCCGTTAGTTCGGCACGGTGGGTCTTTTTGCCCCCTTTGCGTGGTTTTTTGCTTTAGGGTTTTTTGTAGACTGCAAAGTTCTCTTTGCTATCCTCGCTCTATCTAGAATGTCGGGCCTCACTTTGCTGAATCTATTTCATCCCTACGTTTGTCTTTTCATCTTGCTAACAGTCATTATATGTGGGGGGCTGCCTTTTCCTTTGGGGTATTTCTCTGAGGCAAGTCAGGCTTGTTTTTCTATCTTCAGGCTAGTCAGCTCCTCAGGCTGTGCCGAGTTGCATAGGTAGTATCAGGCGCAATCCACAGCTGCCTTTAGTTGTGTTAAGGTTAGGTTCAGGTATTGCGGTCTACAGAGATTCCACGTCTCAGAGCTCGTTCTATTGTTTTTGGGTTATTGTCAGTTCACTGTATGTGCTCTGATTGCTGGCACACTGTGTCACTGGATTGCCTACATAACAGTACAAGGAGCCAACCTAATGATTCTCAATAGAGGGAAAAAAGAAGTTCTGACATCATTTTTTTTTCTCAGCTCTGTGTTCAGTCTTTTTTTTTTTCCCCTAGACATTTGGGTGTTTCAGGACACAGGTGTGGACATGGATATTCAGGGTCTGTGCTCTTCAATGGATAATCTCGTTACACATGTACAAAGGATTCAAGATACTATTGATCAGAAATCTATGTTAGAACCAAGAATTCCTATTCCTGATTTGTTTTTTGGTGATAGAACTAAGTTTCTTAATTTCAAAAATAATTGTAAGCTATTTCTGGCCTTGAAACCTCATTCTTCTGGTAATCCTATTCAACAGGTTTTGATTATTATTTCTTTTTTGCGCGGCGACCCTCAGGACTGGGCATTTTCTCTTGCGCCAGGAGACCCTGCGTTGAGTAATGTCAATGCGTTTTTCCTGGCGCTCGGATTACTTTACGATGAGCCTAATTCAGTGGATCAGGCTGAGAAAAATTTGCTGGCTTTGTGCCAGGGTCAGGATGATATAGAAGTATATTGTCAGAAATTTAGGAAGTGGTCAGTACTCACTCTGTGGAATGAATCTGCGCTGGCAGCTTTGTTCAGAAAGGGTCTCTCTGAGGCTCTTAAGGATGTCATGGTGGGTTTTCCTATGCCTGCTGGTTTGAATGAGTCTATGTCTTTGGCCATTCAGATTGGTCGACGCTTGCGCGAGCGTAAATCTGTGCACCATTTGGCGGTATTGTCTAAGATTAAACCTGAGCCTATGCAGTGCGATAGGACTATGACCAGAGTTGAACGGCAAGAACACAGACGTCTGAATGGTCTGTGTTTCTACTGTGGTGATTCCACTCATGCTATTTCTGATTGTCCTAAGCGCACTAAGCGGTTCGATAGGTCTGCCGTCATTGGTACTGTACAATCCAAATTCCTTCTGTCCATTACCTTGATATGCTCTTTGTCATCGTATTCTGTCATGGCGTTTGTGGATTCAGGCGCTGCCCTGAATCTGATGGATTTGGATTATGCTAAAAGTTGTGGGTTTTTCTTGGAGCCTTTGCGGTGTCCTATTCCGTTGAGAGGAATTGATGCTACACCTTTGGCCAAGAATAAACCTCAGTACTGGACCCAGCTGACCATGTGCATGGCTCCTGCACATCAGGAAGTTATTCGCTTTCTGGTGCTACATAATCTGCATGATGTGGTCGTGTTGGGGTTGCCATGGCTGCAAACCCATAATCCAGTATTGGATTGGAACTCTATGTCGGTATCCAGCTGGGGTTGTCAGGGGGTACATGGTGATGTTCCATTTTTGTCTATTTCGTCATCCACTCCTTCTGAGGTCCCAGAGTTCTTGTCTGATTATCAGGATGTATTTGAAGAGCCCAAGTCCGATGCCCTACCTCCGCATAGGGATTGTGATTGTGCTATCAATTTGATTCCTGGTAGTAAATTCCCTAAAGGTCGATTATTTAATTTATCCGTGCCTGAACACGCCGCTATGCGCAGTTATGTGAAGGAATCCCTGGAGAAGGGACATATTCGCCCATCGTCATCACCACTGGGAGCAGGGTTCTTTTTTGTAGCCAAGAAGGATGGTTCGCTGAGACCGTGTATTGATTACCGCCTTCTTAATAAGATCACTGTGAAATTTCAGTATCCCTTGCCATTGTTATCTGACTTGTTTGCTCGGATTAAGGGGGCTAGTTGGTTCACTAAGATAGATCTTCGTGGTGCGTATAATCTGGTGAGAATCAGGCAAGGAGATGAATGGAAAACTGCATTTAATACGCCCAAGGGTCATTTTGAGTATCTAGTGATGCCGTTCGGACTTGCCAATGCTCCATCTGTGTTTCAGTCTTTTATGCATGACATCTTCCGTGAGTATCTGGATAAATTCCTGATTGTTTACTTGGATGACATTTTGATCTTCTCAAATGATTGGGGCTCTCATGTGAAGCAGGTCAGAATGGTTTTCCAGGTCCTGCGTGCTAATTCTTTGTTTGAGAAGGGATCAAAGTGTCTCTTCGGTGTGCAGAAAGTTTCATTTTTGGGGTTCATCTTTTCCCCTTCTACTATCGAGATGGATCCAGTTAAGGTCCAAGCCATCCAGAATTGGACTCAGCCGACATCTCTGAAAAGTCTGCAAAAATTCCTGGGCTTTGCTAATTTTTATCGTCGCTTCATCTGTAATTTTTCTAGCATTGCCAAACCATTGACCGATTTGACCAAGAAGGGTGCTGATTTGGTTAATTGGTCTTCTGCTGCTGTGGAAGCTTTTCAGGAGTTGAAGCATCGTTTTTGTTCTGCCCCTGTGTTGTGTCAACCAGATGTTTCTCTTCCGTTCCAGGTCGAGGTTGATGCTTCTGAGATTGGAGCAGGGGCGGTTTTGTCACAGAGAGGTTCTGGTTGCTCAGTGCTGAAACCATGTGCTTTCTTTTCCAGGAAGTTTTCGGCTGCTGAGCATAATTATGATGTGGGCAACCGAGAGTTGCTGGCCATGAAGTGGGCATTCGAGGAATGGCGTCATTGGCTTGAAGGAGCTAAGCATCGCGTGGTGGTATTGACTGATCATAAGAACCTTACTTATCTCGAGTCTGCCAAGCGCTTGAATCCTAGACAGGCCCGTTGGTCGTTATTTTTTGCCCGCTTCGATTTTGTGATTTCGTACCTTCTGGGCTCTAAAAATGTGAAGGCGGATGCTCTGTCTAGGAGTTTTGTGCCCGACTCTCCGGGTTCATCTGAGCCGGCGAGTATCCTCAAGGAAGGAGTCATTGTGTCTGCCATCTCCCCTGATTTGCGGCGAGTGTTGCAAAAATTTCAGGCGAATAAACCTAATCGTTGTCCGGCGGAGAAACTGTTCGTCCCTGATAGGTGGACTAGTAAAGTTATCTCTGAACTTCATTGTTCGGTGTTGGCTGGTCATCCTGGAATCTTTGGTACCAGAGAGTTAGTGGCTAGATCCTTCTGGTGGCCATCTCTGTCACGGGATGTACGTACTTTTGTGCAGTCCTGTGGGATTTGTGCTAGGGCTAAGCCCTGCTGTTCACGTGCCAGTGGGTTGCTTTTGCCCTTGCCGGTCCCAAAGAGGCCTTGGACACATATTTCGATGGATTTCATTTCTGACCTTCCCGTTTCTCAAAAGATGTCAGTCATTTGGGTGGTCTGTGATCGCTTTTCTAAAATGGTCCATCTGGTGCCCTTGGTTAAATTGCCTTCCTCCTCTGATTTGGTGCCTCTGTTCTTCCAGCATGTGGTTCGTTTGCATGGCATTCCTGAGAATATTGTTTCTGACAGAGGTTCCCAGTTTGTTTCAAGGTTTTGGCGAGCCTTTTGTGGTAGGATGGGCACTGACCTATCTTTTTCCTCGGCTTTCCATCCTCAGACTAATGGCCAGACCGAACGAACCAATCAGACCTTGGAAATATATCTGAGATGTTTTGTTTCTGCAGACCAGGATGATTGGGTGTCCTTTTTGCCGTTGGCTGAGTTCGCCCTTAATAATCGGGCCAGCTCGGCTACCTTGGTCTCTCCATTTTTCTGCAATTCTGGGTTCCATCCTCGTTTCTCTTCAGGACAGGTTGAGTCTTCGGACTGTCCTGGTGTGGATTCTGTGGTGGACAGGTTGCAGCAGATCTGGACTCAGGTAGTGGACAATTTGACCTTGTCCCAGGAGAAGGCTCAACTTTTCACTAATCGCAGACGCCGTGTGGGTCCCCGACTTCGTGTTGGGGATCTGGTTTGGTTATCTTCTCGTCATATTCCTATGAAGGTTTCCTCTCCTAAATTTAAACCTCATTTTATTGGTCCGTATAGGATTTCTGAGATTCTCAATCTTGTGTCTTTTCGTCTGACCCTCCCAGACTCCTTTTCCATACATAATGTATTCCATAGGTCATTGTTGCGGAGATACGTGGCACCTATGGTTCCATCTGTTGAGCCTCCTGCCCCGGTTTTGGTGGAGGGGGAATTGGAGTATATTGTGGAGAAAATTTTGGATTCTCGTGTTTCTAGACGGAAGCTCCAGTATCTGGTTAAATGGAAGGGTTATGCTCAGGAAGATAATTCCTGGGTTTTTGCCTCTGATGTCCATGCTCCAGATCTTGTTCGTGCCTTTCATGTGGCTCATCCTGGTCGGCCTGGGGGCTCTGGTGAGGGTTCGGTGACCCCTCCTCAAGGGGGGGGTACTGTTGTGAATTCTGTGGCTGAATTCACTCCTGTGGTCACAAGTGGTACTGCAGCTTCTGAGCTTCCTCTCTCAGGTGTTCTGGTGAGCTCGTTGGCTGCTTTGTTATTTAACTCCACCTGATTCTGTCTTCCTTGCTCCTTGACTATGTTCCAGTGTTGGATCTGAGCTTCTGGATCTTTCCTGTGGCCTGCTGCTCTGCTTAGATAAGTGCTTTTTGCTTTTCTTGCTACTTTTTCTGTCTAGCTTGTCATTTCGTTTTGCTGGAAGCTCTGAGACGCAAAGGGTGTACCTCCGTGCCGTTAGTTCGGCACGGTGGGTCTTTTTGCCCCCTTTGCGTGGTTTTTTGCTTTAGGGTTTTTTGTAGACTGCAAAGTTCTCTTTGCTATCCTCGCTCTATCTAGAATATCGGGCCTCACTTTGCTGAATCTATTTCATCCCTACGTTTGTCTTTTCATCTTGCTAACAGTCATTATATGTGGGGGGCTGCCTTTTCCTTTGGGGTATTTCTCTGAGGCAAGTCAGGCTTGTTTTTCTATCTTCAGGCTAGTCAGCTCCTCAGGCTGTGCCGAGTTGCATAGGTAGTGTCAGGCGCAATCCACAGCTGCCTTTAGTTGTGTTAAGGTTAGGTTCAGGTATTGCGGTCTACAGAGATTCCACGTCTCAGAGCTCGTTCTATTGTTTTTGGGTTATTGTCAGTTCACTGTATGTGCTCTGATTGCTGGCACACTGTGTCACTGGATTGACTACATAACAGGTCTGGCTGGATCAACTAGGGTCCAAATTGGAAGAGGGAGTCTCCAGAGATTCCATGTTAAAATTCCTGCCAACAATTCAGAATGCCGCTGCCTTTCTCGTGGACGCATCTGTAGATTCTGCAAGAATGGCGGCCAGAGCGACAGGATTATCGAATGCAGCACGCAGGGCCCTATGGCTGAAATGTTGGCCGGGTGACCTTCAATCCAGATCCCGTCTGTGCTCTATCCCATGCGAAGGGGAATACCTGTTTGGTCCAGTCCTAGATGAACTGCTGGAGAAAGCTGGAGACGAGAAAAAGAAATTTCCCAGTCTACCGACTACTTCTTACAGGCATCCCTTCGCAGGGAAAAGGTTCTTTCGAAGAAGACCAGCTAGAGACCAGAGCAGATGGGACGATAAAAAGAAGAAAGGTACTGGATTTATGTTTGGAGGTGGGGGACGTCAGGAGCTATCCCGTGAGGTAAAAAAACCCACCCCAATGACTAGTTGCCCCGGTGGGAGGTAGACTATCTGCCTTCTACCTGGCCTGGTCCAAAATTTCCAGTAGCGATTGGATTTTGGGAATAATAGCTACGGGTCTGCGGCTAGAGTTCTCCTCTATCCCTCAGAATTTCTTCAGAATTACCCCACTCAGGTCCTCTCCGGCAGAACAGGCGGCCCTGGAAACGGAAGTTCATGACCTGCTCAATAAGAATGTCTTATCAGAGGTTCCGGAAGGAGAACAGGGTAGAGGATTCTACTCTCCTCTATTCCTGATACGTAAACCTGACTGCGCCTTCAGAACAATTATTAACCTTAGGGCTTCTAACAATTTTCTGACCGTACAATTATTTAAAATGGAGACTATTAACACCGCAATAAAGCTACTGTTTAAAAACTGCTTTATGGTAGTATTGGATTTAAAGGATGCCTATTACCATATCCCCATTTATGCAGGACACCAACGATTCCTGAGGGTGGCGGTACGGTTGGATGGGGTAGTCAGACACTTCCAGTATAGGGCCCTCCCTTTTGGTATATCAGTTGACCCTTGGGTGTTTACTAAGGTAATGGCTGAAGTTATGGCCCACCTACATGAGTCTGACATTCTAATAATCCCCTACCTGGATGATCTCCTTATCGTAGGTAAAACGGCGGATCATTGTCTGGAACAGTTACATAAAGTAATGTCTGCCCTAGAGCGTCTGGGATGGATGCTAAATGTCAAAAAATCACGTTTGCAGCCCATGACGGTGCAGCGATTTTTAGGCCTGACCCTGGATTCCCAGGTTCAGGAATGCCGTTTGCCTCACAAGAAAATTGATCATCTGCACCTTCAGGTGCTAAACGCCTCTAAAAACCCCATGTCCCTTAGAAGAGCCATGTCTCTGTTAGGCTCTCTCTCGTCCTGTATTCCAGTGGTCCGATGTGCCCAGTATCATACGAGGATACTTCAGGGCGAGGTGTTGTTACAACAAAAAAGGTTGGGGGGATGTCTGGAGAGCCTGCTGACCCTATCCCAAGACGCTATTGTATCCCTCGAATGGTGGCTAGACCGAGAGAACCTGTCCACGGGGGTCCCCTGGGAATATAATGTAACTCGTATAGTCACCTCAGACGCTAGCCCTTTTGGATGGGGGGCTCACATGGGGGATATATTGGTCCAGGGGCTTTGGGATCAGCGTCAGATGGAAATGTCCTCCAACCTGAAGGATTAACGGCAATGGAACAGGCAGTTAAAACACTCCTTGTGTATCTACAGGGCCACCACGTGCGGGTATTCTCGGACAATCGGGTCACCGTGGCATATATAAACCACCAAGGCGGGACCCATTCCAAATCCTTAATGTACGTAGCAGATCGTCTGTTCCAGCTAGCAGAGCAACATCTTCTCTCATTGACGGCTCTTCACATAAGAGGAGCAGAAAACACTATGGCGGGTTTCTTAAGCCGCAACACATTGAGGCAGGGAGAGTGGTCCCTGAACGGCTCCATCTTCAACCTCATCGTGGAAAGGTGGGGTCAACCGGAGGTAGATCTGTTTGTCACAAAAGAAAACAGAAAAGTGACACAATTCTGCTCTCTGAACCCCAGAGAAAATCCTGTCAGTAGACGCCCTCCTCATAGACTGGAATTTCAGGCTAGCCTACGCCTTTCCTCCCCTGTCTCTACTTCCTCTGGTGGTGTGGAAAATCAGGAAGGACAAGGCCACAGTGATAGTAATTGCCCCCCGGTCTAGGCCAATGGTGAAGAATAGGGTCATGCCATGGTACATGAACCTAGTCCTCTCAGCCATGACAGAGGCCCCATTTGAGCCAATTTCTTCAGCCTCTATTAAAAATCTATCTCTTAAAGTAGCCTTCCTGGTGGCCCTAACATCGGCGCGTAGGATAGGCGACATCCAGGCATTATCCAGGGTTCCCCCTTACATGCAGCTTAGGGATGATAGAGTGATACTGTCCCCTGATCCAGCATATCTTCCTAAGGTTGTGTCTAGATTCCACAGAACACAGGAGATAGATCTTCCATCTTTCCTCCCCAATCCTACTAATGATAAGGAAAGGAAACTACACACTTTAGATGTAAAAACATGTATCCTGGAATATCTAGCAGTGACTGATCCTTGGAAGATAGATAGCGCCCTATTCGTGTCCTATCAGGGTAGCAGGAAAGGCCATAGAGCATCGAAATTTACATTAGCTAGATGAATCAGGGAGGCTATCTCGCTGGCATGCATCTCAAAGGGCAAGCCGGCGCCTGAAGGTCTAAAAGCGCATTCCACTAGAGCTATGGCGGCTTCGTGGGCAGAAAGATTGGAGGTGTAAATCGACCAAATTTGTAAGGCTGCTACTTGGTCTTCTCCAAACACATTCTATAACCACTATAGATTGAACCTGGGTGCCTCTTCTGACCTCTCTTTTGGTGTAAGGGTGCTGCAAGCCGTAGTCCCTCCCTAGTTACTCTCTGTAATTCTCTCCGTAGTGCTGTCATGGACGACCGATAAAGTCTTAGTTACTCACCGGTTAACAGTGTTTTTCGGAGTCCATGACAGCACCTGTACATACCCTCCCGTCTTCTTAAGTTCTGGGTGTACACCTCTTCCTTTGTTTATATAATTCCCAGGTAGTGAATAGTTATTGTATCGTTGTTTATTAAGTATGCTATTAACCTTGGTGGTCCTCTTGTGCTCTGTAAACCAACTGATGCGTGGGAGAGGTACCGCCCTTATGTATCTGTAGGTTTCCTGTTCCTGAAGGGCGGATCCCCTCTCTCCGTAGTGCTGTCATGGACTCCGAAAAACACCGTTAACCGGTGAGTAACTAAGACTATCCTTTGTTGGCAATGACAGAGATCAAACGTTTTCTGTAAGTCTTCACAAGGTTGGCACACACAGTTGGTGGTATGTTGGCCCATTCCTCCATGCAAATCTCCTCTAGAGCAGTGTTTTGGGTTTGTCGCTGGGCAAGTCTTTCAACTCCTTCCTTTTCTATGGGGTTGAGATCTGGAGACTGGGTAGGGCACTCCAGGACCTTCATATGCTTCTTACAAAGCCACTCCTTCGTTGCTCTTGCAGTGTGCATGGGATCAGTATAATGCTGAAAGACCCATCAATATTTTATCTTCAATGCCCTTGCTGATAGGTTTGCACTCAAAATCTCATGATATATGGCCCCATTCATTCTTTTATGTACACGGATCAGTCGTCCTGGTCCCTTTGCAGAGAAACAGTCCCAAAGCAGGTTTCCACCTCCATGCTTCACAGTAGGTATGGTGTTCTTTGGATGCAACTCAGCATTCTGCCTCCTCCAAACACGACGAGTTTTGTTTCTACCAACCAGTTCTACTTTGGTTTCATCAGACCATATGACATTCTCCCATTACTCTTTTGGATAATCCAAGTGCTCTCTAGCAAACTTCAGACGAGCCCGGACATGTACTGGCTTAAGCAGGGGGACACGTCTGCCACTGCAGGATCAGAGTCCCTGGCGGCATAGTGTTACAGATGGTAGCCTGTTACGGTGATCCCAGCTCTATGCAGGTCATTCACTAGGTCCCCCCGTGTTTCTGGGATTTTTGCTCACTGGTCTTGTGATCATTTTGATCCCACGGGGTGAGATCTTGCGTGGAGCCCCAGATCGAGGGAGATTATCAGTGGTCTTGTAGGTCTTCCATTTTCCTATTATTGCTCCCACAGTTGATTTCATCACACCAAGCTGCTTGCCTATTGCAGATTCAGTCTTCCCAGCCTGGTGCAGGGCTACAATTTTGTTTCTGGTGTCCTTCGACAGCTCTTTGGCCTTCACCATAGTGGAGTTTGGAGTGTGACTGTTTGAGGTTGTGGACAGGTGTCTTTTATACTGATAACAAGTTCAAACAGGTTTCATTACTACAGGTAATGAGTGGAGGACAGAGGAGCCTCTTAAAGAAGAAATTACAGGTCTGTGAGAGCCAGAAATCTTGATTGTTTTTAGGTGACCAAATACTTATTTTCCACCATAATTTGCAAAATAAATCTTGCCAAATAAGACAAGGTGATTTTCTGGATTTGTTTTCTCATTTTGACTCTCATAGTTGTGGTCTACCTATGATGTCAATTACAGCCCTCTCTCATCTTTTTTTTTCTTTTTAAGAGTGAGAACTTGCACAATTGGTGGCTGACTACTTTTTCCCCCACTGTATCTGCAACTTGGCTGTTTTATTTACAGCAAAATCAGAGTTCTAAAATGATCACGTGATAGCAAATTGCAGACAAATTACGTTGATGCAGAACACCAAAAAAATCCTCTGTACGCTATAGAAAGCATCTCTTATCGGGATACATAGAACCGAGCAAAGATAAAACAAGAGATACATTGTACAGATGTTTTCAGAGAATTGCTGTCACGCAAGGGTTTGTAATTTTACTAGAAAAAAAGCAGCCAAATTGCACACAAATCGCATGTCATGGGTGACAATCCATGTATTCCCTGTGAAGTAATTCTGGTGCATCTTAGCTTAGAACTCTATGTTGTGGGAATCCGCAGTTATTATTTCTGGAAAAATATGGATAAATAGCCAGTGAGTACGATTCCCTTATCATTTGTTTGCGGACAAATCCTTCTAGCAAAAGAATGAGAATATCCAGTTGGCAGTTTATTCAAACATTTCCAGAAATTATTATAAATATATAATAAAAAATAAAGGCAGCACACCACAATAATATTCTAACAATACTTTTTATTTATTGACAAGCCAAAAGGCAATTTCGCTTACTTCGTATCAAGAAGATGAGACTCAGTCAGGGCCAATTCATTATCGCATTTGCACCTGTTTTTTGGTCTTGTTTTTAGCATATTTTATTTTTCACCATTTTTTTTTAAATTTGCTCCTTTTGAAGAAGTCTATTTTATATGTGACACCTATTTTTATTTATGTTCGCCATTGGGAGCGGAGTTTAAGGTTTTCCAGCTGTTTTCGCCCGGAGTGATTGTAAGTACAAATATGTTGGCACCATTTTTTGTTAAAAGTGCGACATTAGGGGAAAAAAAGCAAGTTACTAGGGGATGCAAGTCTTTTGTTTAACAAAATGGCTAAGAATGGAAAGAAAAATCAAGCACGCAATCTGGTTACAGTTGAATAAAACTTTCGAGTTGTATGGAAAAGTAAGGTGGCACCATAGAAGCTGAGGAGCCCTCATGCCCTAGTGGACTCTGTATGTAGAGTGGAGAATTTCACTGTATTTAGGGTACGGAATAAAGCCTATACGGCAGCTCATGGAGGTTGTGCAGCCCCGGGCTTGAAGAAACATGGCCTCGTACAGCCCCCCCATGGAATTTCTTCTTTAGGCCGGGATCACATCACAGTTTTCTTTCACACATCAATGACTCTGTTGGGACTTCAGTCTGAAGGTCCAAAAACTTTTTTTTGTCTGACCTTTTGGCTTGTGTCTGCCTTCTGGAGTTGGCAAAAAAGTTTGGTCAACGGTGCTTTTGTCCTGCCTGAAAAAGGCAGATACTGCTGAAAAGAGGGTAAAAAAAAATTCACTGAACATAGGACTAAAAAAAAAATTTTTTTTAATAAATAAAACCATCACTGAAAGAGGAAAAAAAACAGCCATACCTGCAATACCATGTCTGGATACAAATGCACCAACAGGATACAGCGGGACCCCGATGATAAAGACAGAGGCAGCACTGGTGCAAAATACTGAAAACAACCACACAGTAACCCACCAAACATCCGTGGGGGGTTGCCTAATCTAATGGCACACAGGTCTTACATCGGGCGGGCTGCCAATACCATATTTGCACCCACAGGATTGACATCCAACATTATCCAGCCACCACTAAAAAGACCCGGCTTGCACCCGGCATAAAAAAGGTGCAAAAAAAATGTATAGCAGTACATTACCAATGCCCGTACTATTACATCAGGCGGCCTGTGACGCAAATTTTTGTTAGTCCTTTTTTCAGTGATTTTTTTTTTTCAATTTAGTGTAGGTACGATAATGAGGACCCTTGAGGTATTGGTTAATATTTTAGCCAAAATACACAAGCTTGCAACCCACTTCAAGGGTCCTCATTATCATACCTACACTAAATAAAAAAAAGACTAAAATTAAAAAAAAAAAAAAATCACATCTCGGCCACCTGATGTAATAAACAGTAGGGGCATCGTAACAGGCTGCTATACGGGTAGTTATTGAAGTCAATGGCCACTTCGGTGGATATATCAGAAACCTGTTTGTTAGGGCTTCAAAACTGAAGCTTCAGGGGACTCACCGACTTGCTGCAAAAATATGATGTGGAAAAACTACAGTGACCGCACATCCAAAACTTATACATTGGTCTATTGTGTAAAAATATACACAACTGAACACGAGGTTCTTCATTCTGATCAGACTGTATGAAGTCCACATCCAAATAATGGCGAACCTCAGAGTGGTTCTCTAATATTAAGGGTGCAGTGGCATGCGCCAACCACTGCCACATGCTGTAAAGCTGAGCTCCGGTGACTCCAATTCACACCATCCCACAGCCACAACACAACACACCAAGGAACATGATGCATTAAGCACAAAACGTAAGTTTTTGCAGAAATAGAGTTTGAGGGGTTGACCGACTATGGCCAAAGTCCATGGGAATTGCAGCTTATTATTTGGCGAACTGATTGCAGTACCCATTCAATTCATGCTTATGCAGAAAAGAACAATGATCACATGGAAATGAGGTTTATTGATGGCTTACACCATTGGCATGTTCCATATCTATATATACATACAAGAAACTTTGACCAAGAGCATAAATCACCATTAGAAGAGTGTCATGTTCCAGTCAAACATATACACTACCTGGTAGTCATCACAATTCAGTGCAGAAATGTAACAGAGCACGAGTCTCTATGTAGCAATATGCACCCACCTAACCGAATATCAGACTGATCATCCGGGAGGACAGACGCAGCCATAAAAGCAAGGTCATATAACCAGCACTTTGCAATCTCTACAACCCAGAGTAACATAGTAAAGATAAAAAAGATCGTATGTCCCTTTAAATATACTGTATTTCATAATGATAGATGAAGAGCACCAATTAGCCTAAAATACTCATTAGCAGTATTCTGGGCAGGACAAGGCATAAAAGATGAAAGCCAATGTGTGCCTTACCAACCAGCCGTTCCTTGCTCCAAGTGGATCGAAATAATATTGAGCAATTTTGAAAAGTTGTGATTAAAAATGAAAGCTTGGTGGCTACAGCTCCCAGGCAGACCAATGAGTCTCTATGGTTACAGACCACAATGGATCAGATGGCGTCTGATACACCTATTGGTTACAAGTATTGTACTTACCTTTCATGTGTGGTGGTATGAAGCTGGGGGATACATAGTTGGGGGCATAACTGCAAGAACAGACCAAACAGAACTTGTCTGCACACTCTAACCGTGGAGACACTTAGGTCTGCATAGGAGCTGTATACACAATCTTCCCAAGAGATGAGCAAACTGACCTGCAAGACCCTGGTCCAGCAGATGGCAGCCAGAATCCCAGCCCCTCTTCTGATCAGTAGGCCCAGTGTGATACCATCTTGTGGCGAGATGCACACACGACATCGTGCCAGGCCTACTGATCAGGAGAGGCGGGAGGCTGTTAAGCAATGATCCTGTCTGGCGGCCATCGACTTACTACTGACGTGGCCACTAGATTAGGGAACTGTGAATCGATTCGCTCATCTTTATTCTTAACCAGTTCAAGACCGAGCGGTTTCCACCATTTATGATTTGGCACACTTTTTTTTTTTTCCCCATACATTGTTTTTAAGAGCGCTACATTTTTTTCTTGTTTGGATAATCAAATAATGTTTCCTTCTTTTGTATTCTAATATATGGGGCTTCATTTTTCCATAATTTTCATGTGTTTTGCTAATATTGGAGGTAAAAATGTTAGGAAAAAACATGTCTTTTTAAAATGACCGCTAAAATACATTTTAAATATTGTACCCCTTAGAAATTATTTTTATGTATCAAACGTGTTTTTAATGGGGGCAGGGTTAGAGACAGCAATTAGGACTGGAGAGAATTTTTATAATCTTTTTGTTAATTACATTTTTAACCTCCGCCACATATTGGGCCATCCATAGGGTCAGAAAATACTTTATTATTATAGCTTTCCCTTGTCACTGCGGCTATAAGCCCAAGTTGGAGACAACTTCGGCCTCCTGCCCACAGCCTCTAATGCCTCCCTGCACCCGGTGATCACATATTGCTGGATACGAAGGGGACGTTCCTTGTAGCGCTTCCTCTCCGGTCTACACAGCGGTCATTCAGCACTGTATATTCAGGAGTCAGGCAGGCAGGGAGGGTAATTAGCCACCTCTGCCTTCTCTAGGGGGAGTCCGGCTTTCCCATTCCTCCAGAATCTGCAAGGACCTTCTAAAAGAAGTTGTATGGGTACCGGTCTGATAACTTGATTTAACTGTTTAAAGCATCTTCGCTTTTAATTGTAGATGCATCTTATTCATTATATACAGTTGATTGATATAATCTCTACAGATTTTTGGGTTAAACAAGTGGCTCCAAAAAATTCTCACAACGAGACTTTAGGGGTGGTATCCGAAGCAAGACTTAAAATCGGTTTCTAGTACTAGATAGGGATTTCAAAAGACAATGTCATCTCTGTTACCAACGATAACTACAGTTTGTGTTGTTAAAAATAACCTATTTTTTTCTACAGGGGTTTTAAGGCATCAGCAAATAATTCCGTTAAATTAATGAATTTATCGAAGTTTGCAAAAGACATTCTGCATCAGCTTCTTAGGGTTATCGGGAACATGGAGGCAGGATTTGGCTATGTCATCTGGCAACAGCATGAGGAAGGACAGAGACCCTGATTCCAGTGATGTAACACTTAGTTTACTGGATACGGCAGTGGTGGTATAATCAGTTTCTCTGTGGCAGATACAGCAGTGCTTGGAAGGCTGAGCCTCGTATATCCTCGCCTACAGCGATTGACTGAAGTCTCCTAGTCAGAGCTGGGGTTGCACAGAGCAGTTGACTAGACACCTTGTCATGTAGTGATAATATCCTGCTGAAAAAACACACAGCCAAGCCACTGGAACCAAGATATCTGCCCCTGCATCATGCTGTTCTCAAATTACATGCTGACAGATTCTCTTTAAAAAAAAAACAAAAAAAAAAAACAACAACTTTCTTTGTAGTCATTAAATAGGAGCCTTCATTAAAATTCCAGGAGATAATATTCTGTCTTGGTCGTTTGATGAACACAATGGTGCATGGCGGCTTGTTACATGATCAGAGTTTTTATCCCTCAATAACGGGCACTGCCGCCGGCACTCGGACCGGAGCGCTCAGCTACATAGAAATACATGCAGCCGCACGCTCCGGTCCCAGTGCCGGTGACAGTGTCGGGTATTGAGATCCCGGCCTAAGGATGATTACTGGATGACAGCAAGCAGAGATCTTTAAATCCCTCGAACTAGCATTATTTATGTCATACTAAATATGAGAGGAGTCATCTTCAGCAGGAATAATGGGATCCTACCTCTGTAGCCCCCCTTTTTTCTGTTCTTTTCATCAGGTGGTCGCCGTTCACTAGAAAGCGTTTACCTATAGATTAGCACAGATTTTTTTCCGAGTAACATCAGTTTTGATCACATCAAGAAACACTTTCTCGTGTGTGCTTTGTATATGCTATAAGAGGACCTGTCAGGTTTCAGGCCATTTTAGTTGATGCTTGAATTTCCCATAAAATAACAGGATCCTGAAAATGGTGTGCAGAACTCTGGGTCCAGCAGACATTAGTAGTCCGTGGCAGCTGGACCAAAGTCCTAATAAGCGGCTTCTATCTGCTGGCAACCCCATCGCCCCTTCCGATTAGTAGGCCAGGCGTGACCTCATGCTTGTGCTGTGGCAGGCCTACTAATCAGGAGAGGTCAGCAGGTAGCAGGAGGTTCTCAAGGCTGTGGTACGGGGCAATGGTTACCAATATGGCGGCTGCAGCAGGATCCTGTGAACGCTTTTGCGCAGCTCTAGAATACAAACGCTTTATTAAATAAAACGTACAAGTCAGGGGAGCGGAGAAGTGTCCTGATGCATTTTGTGTAGGCTTAGTGCACCTTTAGCGCTTTATAAAGGCACTCTTTACAGAACTCGCAGTTCCGAATAAAATAGATGAAGGTTTTCTTTTATCTACAGAATGGTAAGGCTAATAGAAGACTATACTATTGGGTAACTACTTCCCAAATCATGCACGGTCGGTCAGCGTTATGACGTATCAGTAGCCACATCACAAGTTCGGCAAAATACAATAAAAAAAAAAGATAAATTGAGAATGACGGATAATAAATTGTATGCAAATGGAAAGTTTCAGTGATTGAAAGGATTTCTTCCATTGAGAGGCATCAAGGCTTGAGCATTTCGTGGAGGTACACGGAGTGCATGTGGTACGCAGACATCCAGTTGGAGCACTTGCAAACGTTACGGTAATAAGGGCTGGAGACAGCAGAGTGGTAGCTCTGCCATGCTTGATAATATGACCGCCAGTAGTCAGCGTAGCTCATGGTGCCATAGGGAAAAGCACCGGCATTCATATAGTCCAGCTGGTACATGTCATCCTGAGTCTCCGGACACAATTCTCTTCTGGACAGTTGGGTTACCTTTTTAGCTCTTTTCCTAAGCTTTTTGCTGATAATGACATCTTTAGCAGAAGAACTGTTGTCTTTGACCAGGGTTGCCTGCTGAACGTCTTCTGAAGGTACTGACAACTCATCCACATTCATGTAGCAAACAGGAGCCCCATCAGTCCCTTGTGCGGACAAAGCTGGATAAGAGCTTGACGGCTCCTTGGCCTTCACTTTCTCCTGTGCTTCCTCACTAGTGTCTTCGCTCTCAGATAAGGAGCTGGATGAGCTGTAACTTTCCTCACGTGAATTCACGCTTGGGTTACAGTTATCTGAAGTGATAACCGCATCTGACATATCTGTCAAACTGTTCTCCTGGCCTAGATTTCCAGAAGAAACTCTCTCTGCGTAACCTCCTGCGTCTGTGTACACACGGATCACTTCCACGTGCTTTTCTAAGCCTTCTTTGATAAACTGCTCGTAATCTTCGACCAGCTCAGCAAAAGACGACGTGCAAACCACGGGACGCTTAAAAGAAGCTAGGCTTGGGATTTTAGGGAGGGAATTATCCAGCCCCTGTTGGAGTTTGCCTTCACTTTCCAATCCTTCCTCTGTCTTTTTAGGTTTCTCTGGTTTCTTAGGCAAGTTAGAAGTCTCTACGTGCATCCATTCCTGCGGGTTTTCTTTTTCGGTAGACTTTCTTTTGGAAATTTTCTTTTGCTTAGGTTGAGTAGGTTTCTTGCTCATGCTCGATTCTGGTAAGGTATTTATGCCCGTATTTTGTGTTTTGACGCAATCATCTGTCTTGACATCAGACATTACAACTTGAGATGTGTTCGTCGTAGACATTATCTCCACATTCCAGTCACAGGCTTCCTCCATTAGTCCATCTGGAATTGGCTCTATTAAAAAAAAGAGACAAAAAACTATTTGAATTAAAAGTTGATCAAATAGAATAAAATATCCAATATCCTAAGAATCATTTGGGAATTGTGGATGTCAACAGAAAGTATCGTGTAGGCCAATTTCACACAGGTTTGGAGTTCTGTTATAGGAATAGGGAAATAGAAATCCTGCAAATACAGAGTCGTCCCATAACGGCCACAAACTGCACCAAATTGACCACACTGACGATAATGGGATACGTTTGTCTCTTTTCATGGAAGTTAAAGAGCAAGGTAACCTATCCGTAGGCACAAGCTGTAAGAATGGCACACCGGCGAACCCACTACTGATTAGCAACTGTCTGTATACACTGTGCATAGGCAAAAAACGATCAATCTGCGTGGTGGGCGGGGTTATACAGGACCCATCATTTAAAGAACTGGTAGATCGGCATCAGATAAG
Organism: Ranitomeya imitator; assembly: GCF_032444005.1. Taxonomy (NCBI): domain Eukaryota; kingdom Metazoa; phylum Chordata; class Amphibia; order Anura; family Dendrobatidae; genus Ranitomeya; species Ranitomeya imitator. Next base: position 190,595,456 of record NC_091284.1, on the reverse strand, counting down.
ATGGTGTTATTATAAAAACTGCATAAAGCAGCCTGGTAAGTGTCACACTGCTGGAATCAGGGTCTCTGTCCTTACGTTATTCTGGTCTCAGTGTAGCAAAAATCTGGTGATAAATTTCCTTTAAGTCATTAAAAAAATTAAAATTACAAATAATTTGCAATTGGACAACTCCTTTAAAGTTTATTGGCACCTTTTCAATAGATAAGAATAGTGATGAGTGAGTGTGCTCGGATAAGGTGCTATCAGAGCATGCTCGGGTGTGAACAGAGTGTCTTCGGCGTGCTTGAATACGCGGAGTCCCTGTGCCTGCATGTCTCACCTCTGTTCGACAGCTGTAACACATACAGGGATTCACTGCTTGTTAAGTAATCTC